>NC_087458.1:22505157-22811574 GCF_036321535.1 Camelus dromedarius
ATATGGTTCTTTTCACTGTTTTACCGCTTTTAGTGGAAGAGCTTTCCTCTTTCCAGTTTCCAACCTACTAGAATAGATAGCCTGGCCAAGTTTCTCAGAACCACTGATTTTTCCACTTCCTTGAAAAGATCAGCTGAAGGCATCCTTCACCTTTAATTATACTTCTGAACATATTCCTCCTCACTACTTATCATTCACGTGCTATTTGCCCTCCCTTCTCCATCACTTCTCTACCTTATTTATCTACCTATAAAGCACATTAATATTTGATTCTTTCTCACTGAAGTCTTAGTATGTTGAGAGCTCAAAGTTGGTGGGTAAATATGAACCATAATTCACGTGTGAAAAAATTATAAACACAAATTTTACCAGGTCAGAATTGTATTGCCTTTGCCCAAAGGCCATCATAAGACTCATGGAGGAAAAATAAAAGTACAAAGAGACCTTTAAAGTAAGTTAGCGAGATCAAACAAGGACTAAGTTGGAATGAGTTCCTAAGTGTAAAAATAGGTAACATTTCAAAGTTAATTTATCAAAATGAGTCATAAGACCAATTCATCATTACACGCTTTTGGCTGGAGTGGCTAACATAACATTAACTCTGATTCTGAAGTGGCCAGTGAGTAAAAGAGGATATAAAATTATGCATGTATCTCCGACACGGAAACCTTCCTTTCCCAGTGATGTTCTAGGATAAATATTAGTTTTAATTATCCCCTCAAAATGGTTATAGGGTTGTTTCTAGAGACAAAGGAGGAAGAAATAAACATGCATGAACACCTATGATGTACAAGGTTCTGTACTTCCGTCGTACGTAACTCTCTGCTTACTCTTCACAATGACCCTGTGAGATGAGGCTTTGTCAGCTCCACGTTCTACCTAAGGGAACAAAGGTTCACAGAGAGTAGACAGCTCCTCCAGGTCATCCTTTAGTAAACGGCAGAACTAGAGTCTGGACCCAAGACCATCAAAGCCCAAAGCCTGTGCACGTACATCGCTGTCCACTTTACAAAAAAGAAATATGAAAGGTCCCGATTCCAGGTTGCTTCTGATACGGGCTCAACAGACCAGGAAATAAGCCGGTAGCTTGTCTTTAATTATGACATAGACATAATTTAGAAAAAGATTGCTGTGAAAGCCTGGCTGAGTTTAAGAGTTAAGATCGATCAAGCCAAGTGAAATTCTATGTAGCCATCCTATAACATTTGAATGCACTGGTTTCTATACAAGCTAGCCTTTTAGGAACAGGAAGCAGGGTGTTTCACTCAAAGGTAACTTAACAAGAAGACTTGGTTGCAGGGAGACTTTGCTAATTCATTCTCATTGCCAGCCACTTGACTTGAATTAGCTCACTGAATTCTCACAACCGCCCTGGTATCATGCTTTTATCCTGCAGAGAATGAGTCTCAGAGAAGTTAGGTGTCTTAGTCAATGTCATTAAGTGATGAAGCCAAAATTCCAAAAGACAAGGCATGCTCCACAGTGATGCTGTTGAGAGAAACGGCACTGAAGACAGACTCAAATGTGCTTGTGAACCACCTGGGATCTTGATAAATCAGATATCTGATTCACTGGGCATGGGGTGGAGCCTTAGATTGTGCATTCAGGGAAGGCACCCAGTGGTGCTGAGGTCTGCGGCCTCTCTTAAGTGTAGAAATGATGAGAAATTTACAAAGCCACCCCTACAAACGTCTGCGCAAACCTAGCACTCATTGGCTAGCTGGCTTCAGTGAAACTTTGTGCTTTCTAAAATGTTTAATTAGTGCCCTACGCGGTGGGGCGGTTCTCTTCTCTGACGCAGATCCTGAGATGGAGAGTGACGGCACGTAAAAGACTGGGATGGGGGTAGGTGTTCCACGCATATATCACCCCAAGCCCTCACCTCTGTTCTGCAAGCCTCCAGACAACTGGTTGGCAAAGGAAAGGTCCCCCAGCGCTTCCATGAGTAAGGTGGAATTTTGCTGTCTCTTGTGATCTTGGGGGCTGCAGTAGCTCAGATGCTCAGGATCCCACGTGACAGGCACACCCACAGGGGGTGCAGCCCTCGGAGGATGGAGGGGCTGGCCACCTGGAGGTGTTTGGTGCAAAGTGGTGTCGTGACCCTGTACAGCGGTCCTCTACAGAGGGTTAGGGGGCGGATGAGAAAAGCTTGGCTTTGCATTTCACTCCTTTTCTCGTCCCCTCTCCCCCTCCAAGGCTTCACAGCCTCCTTGGAGCCCAGTGACAGGCAACCCTCCTCCATGTCTGCAGTCAAGGCTGCTTCCACAGTGTTCTGCTATTTTAGTGAAAACCCACTTCACAGCAAATTGCTCTGGTTACCGCTGGGGTCACTTAGCTGTTTGCATAGTCTGCGGTAATTGCTTTATTTCAGCAGGAAAAAAAAAAAATACTTAGGACCATGTTTTTGTAGCTGATGGTGGCTTTTGTGTAAAGAATCCTTCCCATCAGAGGAAGAGGGGCTCTGTTGATGACACACAACCCGCTGTTCCCAGAACTGCTGGCCCCGACCCACTGCACCTCCTCTGGCGGGCCAGCTGAGACCCTGCTCACCAGGAAAGAGTTCCGAGAGGACACTCGGCAGTCACCCGTGTCCTGTGTCCCACAGGGGTGGGTGCCGCCTGGGTGATGACAGACTCGGGGTATGGACTCAAAGGTAGATGCGGGTCCGATGGGGAAATGGCTTCAGACTGCTCTTGATCAATCAGTATTGCCACGAGTGGGTTTTGCTCCCTCCCAAGTAGGCAGCTCTGTTCTCTGCATCTCACATCCCTAATGCCCTTGGGCTTGAGATTGAGCCTGGGAACGAGGGTTGGGGGGCGGACGAGAAAAGCATGAGGTGCAGACATCCCCCCATTCTAATAAGACAGCTGTGTTACCTTTTATCTCCACATTTCATGCAGCTTAGACAGTCCCGGGGCAGCCTAGAATCCTTTTCTTTTTTTCCCCCTTTTCAAATCAGTCTGTTATCATGCCCAGCACTCTGCTCATTAATTTCTTTTCCCTACATCATCTCCTGCTCCTCCCTCTGCAATGACCTCTCTCCCCTGTGACTGGTTGTGAAGGCTCTCTTTCATTTTCTCTGTTCGGCAGTCTTTGTAGAGCTAACTTTAACTAGCCGGCCAATTTTTTCCCCCAAGCCTATACAAAGCATCCCATGAAAACGGGCGTGCAAGCGCATGAGACCCGCAGCCCTCCGCTCACTCCAGCCTTCTCTGCACACACTCAGCGTCTTCCCGGTGATGCCCTGGAAACTGCCTGTTTATCACAAGGAGTTCAGGCTCTGAGAGGCACAGGGCAGTCAGTTCGCCACAGGAGACAGTAAGTCGTAACCACCACACTTGCTTCAAACCAGGTCATCAGCGCTTAAGTTTGTTTCCAGCTTCCATGTGGCAGAAGAGAGGCCACTTTCTCCCCAGAACTAAAACAGATCACCTATGATATCAGGACATTCAAAGTTCAGTGATTAAATCTTATAGCAGCTCAGAGCCAGGACCAGCTGGCTGACACATGTTGCTGCCTGTGTTCTGGAATCGGTTGTGTCCCAGGGGAGGCACACATGACAATTCCAGCTGGGAAGGAAGTTTCCACCGTCATCCCCTTGACCATGGATTTGTCCTCTTCCATACCTTCCTCGACCACCATCCCGTTTCCTTTGGAGGTGCCAGTTTCTGGAGCTAGCCTTGTTTGGGTCTTAATTTTTTCTGTCTCCCCATTATCCATGCACCTACCTGGTTTCACCTCACCCCTTCACTCTCATTCACATGTGCTCAGCCACCACCCTGGTTCTGGAAACTGAGCTCTGCCCTGATACCAGCTTCCAGGCCCTCCCAACCTTGCTGCACCCCCCCAGTTCCAGCTCCAGGATTCATCCGTATCCCATCCACATGCCTTGCATTAACAGAGTGTACAGGCAAGCCCCACCTAATTGTGATAATTAATTAGTGGGTGGAAAGGGAGTGGGGAGTTTCCCAAAGAAACCTAAGGGAGAGAGTTCAATTTAAAAAGACGTAACTCTCCACATAGCAGGGAATAAACCTGATTGATAGTAAAATTGATAGAGGAAACTAGAGATAGTAAAATTGGTCATATAAATAAGTGTAGTCAGTGTTTAGATCAACCCTTGGGGGAACAGTCCCAAAGGATCAATGCAAAGAAATGATCGTTGGGAGCAGACAAGACACCCCTACCTGTCTGGGTTAAATATTATTCAAGGTGAACGTGTCTTGCCTGACAGAGCACGGAGGGAGCACCGCTCAGGGATTAAGGGTGCACGCTTTGGAGCCAGACCACCTGGGTTGGTTCCTTACTTTGCAATTACTAGCTGAGTGAGTGCGGCAAGTTACTTAACTTTTTTTGGAGCCTCAGTTTCCTTTTGTGCCGCATAAGGGCAATAATAAAACCCATCATAAAGTGGATGAACTGATTCAAAGAGAATAATGCAAAGTGCCCAGTTAGCATAGTGCCCAATGCTTAATAATTTCTTAATGGAGATTTGTTTAGAACCCTTTGTTTTTACTATAGAGCCTGCGCCACGTGGGCCATGGACCTGACATGACACGAATGGCTCGCACATACTTTCTATTTGATAATTAACCATTTTGGTTTTTTTCCTGGAGCTGGAACTGGGGGGGGGGGGTGCAGCAAGGTTGGGAGGGCCTGGAAACTGGTATCAGGGCAGAGCTCAGTTTTGTTTTGAGATCGTTGTAGCACGGCATGCTGTTGCAAGAAATAACACAGAGAGAGCATGTGTCCTTCACTCAGTTGCCCCCAGTGGTAGCTTCTTGCAAAACGCTAATACAGAATCACAGTCAGGAGACTGACACTGATATGATGCACTGATCTTATTCAGAACTCCTCTTTTGCTTAGACTCATTTGTGTGTGTGTGTGTGTGTGTTTACCCTATGCAGTTTTATCATGTGTATAGTTTCATGCAGCCACCACCACGGTCAAGATACACAACAGTTTCATTACCACCAACATACATTTTTTTTTTTTAAATCAGTTTTTGAAATGGCCTGATTTGGGTGGCCACAGTCAAAACACTGGTTTTGCCTCTTTTCTGATTCCTGGTGCATTTTATCAGTGATGCCCAGGAACTTTTCCTGAGCCAGCTCTTCATCCCCCAGCACATGTGGTTCAAGCACAGAGATAGAGCACTTGGCCATTAGAGGAGCAGAGCCCACGGAAAGAGGAGGAGGAAGGAGCAGAGAAGGGGGAGAAGGGATAGCAGGAGGAGAGGAGGAAGGGGAGGACTCAGAGGAGGAATAAAAGGAAGGGCAGCAGAGGAGGGAGGTATGGAGGAGAGGGAGGGAGAGGGGGAGGAGTCATGGCAGCCGCTTCCATACCCAGCAGACCAGCAGTAGCACCACCAGCTCCCCAATCTTGATGCCACCCACTTCACTCACAGGGAAACTTCTGGTAAACAGGGCACTTCTGACTTGCTCTGGTCAAGTCTAAACAGAGTCTGTTCTGACTCATACTGAGGTTTGAATCTAAATACAGGATCACAGGGGTTGTAAAATCAGGACCCCCAGGTCCAGACTGTTCTGGTGAAAATGAAATGGAAAGACACGTGTGGGGAAACACATGTGCAATTGCACTTTTGTGATATTTAAGTTCAGTTTTAAATAATCTTTATAATTATAAAATTAAAGTATGCTCATTATATAAAACATGTCAAGTATATAAAAATATAAAGAGGAAAATAAGCCTTCATAATCCTATCACCATAGATAACCACTGTTAACATTTCTAGGTGAAAAATTCCCTCGGGTCTTCTTCTATGCAAATGTATCTATATGTGCAATATTTAATTTTATAAAACTTGTGTCATACTACATAGAGATTTGTATCCTGGATTTTCCCTGGAACATTTTCTTGGGTTTCCTCCGTGTTTTTGAGTATGCTAAATACTGCATATGATGAATTTTGAGAGGCACCATGGTTTATTCAGCGCTCCCCTCCCCCCCACCATTAGATGGTTTGTCCCCTTCTGTTTCTCAGTGCACTTGCATCAGGGTTGCATTTAGCATTGATGTGCAGTTGTCTTTCAGTCTTGTTTTTGAATAGTGTTTAAAAGAAAAACAAAAAAGCTAAGCATTTGTGTGTTGCCAGGGTGGTTTTCCACTCAGCTGCTGTACCCGGATGCCCAGGTTGATCTAAACATGAGGGTTGGGAGATTCCAATCTGAAGAGAGCCTGGAAATGTGTAGAATCCTTTCTATTCACATTTCAGCCAACTTTATGTTTCTTTAACAATAATTCTAGCATTCTGAAGACACAGGACAAAATAAAATCTACAACTTGCAGGAAAGGGTTGAAAAAATTTACTTGCTTCTATTTGGCTATGTTATTTGGTTTAAAAAAAAAAGGAGGGGGGGAACCTGCTTTTCCATTTGTTTCTATGCCAACTCTACTCTCTCATCTGGCCAAAACAAAGCAGTCAAGTTCCATGAAATCCTTTTCCACATAAACTAATACCACTACCACGGTAGGTCCCAGGCACGTTGACATTGGGCAGGACATCATCATTCTGAAACACTTTTCATGGAAATCCTCTGGAAGACAAGACAAAAGATCCAGTAACCTTCCAAAGTACCTCCACACCTAGAATTCTGACGCTTTCACAAAACCCAAATCGAGGACCATTAAGTTCTCGCTCTCTCCGACCTATTTTCCTCCTTCTGGGGTCTATGTAGCCATCGCCAGGCAATGGTGAGACAGGCACGGACAGGCCACGATGTCACCACCTCTCCAACCTCACAGCATTTACAGAAAGAAGCCCTCTTTCCACAGACAAAATCCGAGCTTGCCAAAATGATCATTATTAGTAAGGCTGCACATTGTCTTTCTGTATTGTGCTTGATGTTATCCCATTAAAATTGGGCTCAGCTGCATTATTTTATGTGTAGATGAAAGGTGTGTCTTAAGCTCCTTTTCTCAAGATCAAGATACTTTTCTAATGTTGTAGAAATGACTGAGAGTTTATTGTTAAGTTTTTCTGTACAAGCTCCCCTCTCATGAGCTCACAAACATACTTCCCTTCATAAAATGTCTTTCATCAACTCTGATTTCCTCTGAAGCCAAACCTTCCTCTCTCTTTTTATTCGTTGCCAAATTTCTTAAAGAAGCAGTCTGCGTTTGCGATCCACTTAGTCATCCAACATTTTTATGTTCCCGTGATGTTCTCTTCCTCCACCATTCTACTGAAATGACTCGTAGCTCTTGACTATCTAATCCAGTGGGCTCTTACCAGCCTTGACCCTACATTGTCTTCAGCCAAACTCAGTTCAATCAGAGAACACTCCTCCAACTTCTTTGACCCTCTGTCCTCCTGTTTTTCATCCTGACTCCCCAAGCTTTGGAATCTCCTCCCCATGAAAAGCAAGCTTTCCTCCAATTCCGTGTCCCATTCTTGTCCCATCCACGTCAGTCTTGCTCTCCATGTCCTCCGCAGGAGACCCAGGGCCCCGACCCCCTGCACTTTAATTATTACCTCTGTCCCAGCAACTCCCATGTCCCTCACTCTAGTCCTCCAGTCCCAAACTGTGCTCCGCTCCCCAGCTGTTCCTGTGAGTGTCCACGTGAATTTCCCAAGAGCCCCTCAAATTCATCCTTTCCAAAAGCAAAGCCGTTACCTGTCTCTTTTCAGCCGCTGAGACTGGGGGCAACCCCTCTCCTGGAGTTCTGAGCCTTGGTTAATGACAGTCCTAGCCAGCTGCTTATTTTTAAACATACAAGGGACATACTCGACCCTTGCCCCCACATTTACGCAGCGACCAAGTTCTCCAGTGCTTTCCTCGGTACCCCCCAAACCCTTCACAGTTCTCGGCCTTTCTCCTGTCACTCTCAGCTTCAGTCTCAGAGGTGTTCACTTGGGCTTCTGGAAGAGCTTTCTACCTTGCATCTCCTGCCTGAAGTCCTTCCCGTTTCCCAACTTTTACATCATCCCCAGAAACAACTCTGAAAGCCCTGGAAGAACCCCATTCAGCAGTTGTCTGCTGAGGCTCTGCCGGGTCCCCGGCCCTGGGATAGCCCTTGGGATGGGAGTGAACCAAGCAGACAAAGAGCCTCGCCTGGGGGAGCAAGCATCCTGCTGGGAGGACACAGACAATAAGGGATAAACAGAATGGCATCAGCTCCCTCCTCAGACTTCTTCACTGGCTACTCATTTCTGCCTCCCCACCCCCACTATAAAAGTAAAATCTGAACTTCAAGGCATGATGACGTTCAAGATTCTTCAAAACCAAGTGCCCGATTTCCAGGAGTCTCAGACTATCCTTCCTCATGGGACCATTCACCATTTCCCAGGCACCCCCCCGCCCCAGATCCCCTTCCAGCCTTTGGCAAGGATGTTTCTTCAGCCTGGATGGCCCTTCTCCCCCATACCTACAAAATAGCCCTCATTTTTGGAAATTCTACATAGATGTTACTTTCTCTTACAAAGCCTTTCTCTCCTAAAAGCCCTGGACACCTTTCAAAATGAATCATTTCTTTTATGCATGTTTACAGCATGTTAATTTATCCTATCAGTCATTTTACACTTATATAATGTATGTGTGAGGCACAGTACTAGATCGATCGATCGATCGATCTATTTACACATACAAATATATGCACATGTACATCTCCACCCTCCCTTCCATAAACACAGTAAATCATAAGATCCTTCACAATAGGACTTGTTCTTTCTCATATTTATATCCCTACCACATTGCCTTGAACATAGCTGTTGAATGAATGAATAAAAGACTATACATTAGTAGTAATATTGGGTGTGATAATGCCAATCTGATTATTTAGTGAATCCAGGTAATAAAAATAAGCCTTTGTATAAAAGTGCAATCAGTTGATGTGATTTTCTTCTTTCAGGATGATGGGTGTGATTTTTCAATTATCACCAATTAATACGCATGGAGTGTTCACAGGATGACTGGCACTGATCCTGGGGGTGGGGGTGGGGGGCTCTGTGGAATATTACTGAGGTGGGCCTTGCTCTCCTGGGCTCTGAAAGAAGTAATTTGTCTTCATATTCTTGGTGTCAGTATGCAAATTAGTATATCCCTAGGAGCATAAAGAAACCAGCTAGTTAAAGACCAATGAGGTAGTTCAGAACAGGTAGGTCTCTCTTTTTTAAAAAAGCCATTATGCAGAGTCAAACTAATGGTGGGATGTCTTAGGGAGAAAGTAATCTAATCACCAAACAAAAAGAGTTTTCAAATAGTTCATTATAAGCCGTCTTTAAAAAAGTTAGCCCTGACCACCCCCTGAGCCCTGCGTGGCATTTGGTTTGCCAGTATGACCTTTCCACAGAATGCAAGAAATGCATTTGTCCCTTAAAGCCAATGCATCAGTCAAAGCCCCATGAAGGACTGGGAATTGCTGTCAGTCCGCAGACTTGAAATCAACCCAAAGCGGGTAATGCTCCAGCCAGAGCCTCACAGCATGTGCGCAGAAGCTCCCCAGAGGGCAGAATCTTCTTGGGGACAGGACGGGGGCATCTCAAAGTCATGACAAGAAACAAAATCATAATTTTGCTCTATTTCCTGCCTAGTAGCTGTTATTCCCACAGGAATTCCCTTCTCACACTGTCCACCTGGAAAACTCCTACTTATTTCGTTTTTGTCAGCATCACTGGGAAGCCTTCCAGCTCCTACCAAAGTTAGCTTCACCCTCCTCTGCACCAGGCGGGTGCAGCACCCAGTACATGCACACTGAATGGCACAGGTCTCCTGGGGTGGTGGCCTCATCAATGTCAAGGGCTATTTCTTTTTCACCCCGGTATCCCCAGGGCTGGTGCATAGTCAGTGCTAAATAAATGCAGAGAATTCATATTCAAGGTCAAGGAAGGAAAAAACGACATTCACTACCGAGTACACAGATTCCTACATACCTCTATGTGTGTATATTTAATGTTAATAATCCAGAAAACCAAACTTCTCCTGTTTCATTTTCTGGTTCGGCAACACTAGCTCCAGAGCGGGCTGTCACAGCTTTGCAGGCTGCAACTGGGTTGCCATGGAAACAAGGTTCTGGTTGGAGGCTGTGGGTAAAGAGCCCTTCTCAACTCCAACAAAGCTGCAGAGATGCAAAGAGTATTTTGGTTCCCTCTCTTTCTTCTCTCCTTTGCTCCCAAACCTTCGACTCATTTGAGCAACTTGAAAGCTGAAACCAGCTGAGTTCCGGGAGCCAGCTCTCCTAGAACTCCATATACTCCCAGAATGGCCTCGCCCACCCGGAACACCGTGGATTTAGCTCAGGACTACTCTGAATGCCTTCTGTTCTTCCTTTACCTTTCCTTCTGCCTTTTGCTGTTTTTCCTGCTCCTCCTTCCACTTTGCCTCATTCTCCATATCACAAAGACCTGTCTCGAGCATGCCCGTTGACAACCTGCATCTTTTTGATGATGATCACAAGCAGAGGCCACCCCTCAATCCTAAAATAGCAGGGAAAGAAACAGGATGGATTTGGGGGGAAGCTGTAGAAAGAACCCATCCCCCCCGTGCAGAAGCCAGGTGCCTCATTGCACGGTCCATCAGAGAGCCATGGTCAAAAACTGAATAGGGGGTGGGTGTAGCTTAGTGGTAGGGTGTGTGCTTAGCATGCACAAGGGTCGTGGGTTCAATCCCGAGTACCTCCATTAAAAAAATTAACAACAAATAAGTAATAAACCTAATTACCTCCCCATAGGAAAAAAATAAGGGAAAAAAGAAAAACTCAAACCGTCCGGGAAGCAGCCTCCTCCTCCTGTTTCTGTAGGGCCCCAGAAAGCAGCAATATTTTGCTGATGTTTATTTGCTCCACTCTCCACAAAAGGAAGCCACAACATGGGCTCAGAGCTGGAAAGTGGAGCAGTAGTGGAGCTCCTGCCTCTGATCCCATGCTGCAAAGTCCCCTAGAAACGTGTTTGTGTGACTTCTTAATATTTAATTGAAGCATTAAAATACTGAGCTGCAACAATGACACCTGGAAACATCCTCTCAACAACCCGGGTGAAACATACACACTGGGAAATTTTACATGAAGACAGTATAGAAACCAGGCATTGACAAGCTGATCATCAGTGCCCTGAGCCCCACTGGTTCTGAAGTCACGAGCCCACCACCACCTTATCTTTTCACAAAGGGCCTTCTCCTCCCCGCAAGCATCCCACGGGGGGGGTTTTCTTGATCCGGACTCTCACAAAGCTAAAAATCCAAGGCAAAAAACCCTGACAGAAACTTACTTCCACAGTCAAATTGAAAAGACCCTGCTAAAGCTAGTTCCCAGGAATTATTTACTTCTTTCAGCTTCTGGGTTTCTTTTTAAAATAAGCTTATTCTTTTGATGCAAGATGCATGACTGCCCAATGCAGGAAGGCCCTCCACTGCAAAAGGACACACTCTCTTCTACGATGAGTTTCACCCTTCCTCCCTCGTCACACAGGCTCGGCCTCTCAGTGCCTCTAAGCTGGCGTCTGCCTTGGCGTTCCTCTGAGCTGCAGGAATTCGAGGGGAGAAGCCCATCAGTTAGAAAAGTCCAGCCGCTAGGAAGAGGACTTGCACCCGACCGGACGGTGTGTTCCCGCTGCGCCGGGTGAAGGCAGTTTCCCGGCAAAGGCTCCTGTCCGCCCCAGGTAGGGACTCTTAGCAGGCACTCCCTCTCTCTCTTCTGAACTGAACTCAGCAGATCTAATACCAATATGTCCTCTGATTGTAGGTCTGTCTGGTTTGGGTTCAGTTTATGATTGTCACTGCTGCCGCTGTTTCCTTTGTATAAGGAGCAGCCTTGCCAGTGTCAGACATCCAAGTTACACACTGTGCAAACCACATGTGAGCTTTATGAGGATCAACGGTTTCCAGTTTCGATCGTGACTCAGAAATAGGGCCACCGGCCATCCCCATAATCCTGCAGAGGCAAAGGAAGTGCTGGGTGCCGTGTGGGAAGGACTTCAGGTCAAAGATCGAGAGAAAGGCCAGTGACCTTGAACAAGTGATACCCACTCATTTGCTCAGCAGGGAAACAGAATGATGGACCCAGGTGAACGTTAAGTCAGGAAAAGAGCATTCATGGAGAAACAGGGCCCTTGAAATTAGATGGACCTACGTGTGCAGCTTGATGGTCACGTGACGGTGGGCAAGATACTATCTCCTCTGAGCCTCAAGTTTCTCATCTACCCACTCGGATATTTTGTGAGGTTCAGGGTGAAAATTAAGGGAGATAACATTTTACTACTCATAGAAGACAAGAAATGGTCTGTGAAAGTGAACTTCTCCGCCTCTGTCTCCTCTCCTTCCTCCAACTCCTTCAAGGCGTCTGTTAGCTCTCACACCTGAGACGCCTTGAAATTAGGTAACAAGACAGGCTATGGAGTATCATCTGTGTGTCCCCTTCAAGAGTCTGGGTTTTGTGGTGAAGACCCAGATTTAATCCGGGAGGTAGGTTACACGTGTCAAGTTTGAAGCTGGGAGAGAAGGAGAATGGAGCCCGGCTGGCGGAACGGAACAGCTCAGGGATGCCGCCCACAGGGTGGGAGCAGATGCAAGCAGAGGAGGGGACCTCTTGACCCACTTAGCACAGAGCTGGCAGTTTCATTTCTTGGCTGGAGCAGAGGCACAAATGCTGAGGAGGGAGAGAAGGACCGCTGCTACCTGGAGCACTTTTGAAGTGATTGGGTTACAAAAGAGATCGATGGGGACCCTACGGTGACCTGCCAGATCCCACTCTCCTGGAGCCAGAGAAATTTTAAAACGAGTGGCAACGAGGAGGTGGTGCGGATAAGCCCTGCATTACTGAGGGACTGAGAGAAAGCGCCTCGAGTGACGGCGGACAGCCAGAGGCTTGGGGCAGGAGGGAGACGGGGACCAAAAGTGACGGGAGCCACGTCTCGCCTATTCTTCGAGAGGCAGAACACGACGCCACTCAGAACAGCACTCGGAGCGTGGAGCTGTCTTTGCTTCCTGTCAACCCAATTAGTCATAATACCTGGGGACACTGGAGCGGAACAACGACAGCTCAGAAGTACTTGACTGGGGCTAGAGTGTGGCAGCAGGGCCAAACCTCAACTTGCAAGGTCACGGGCGCCAGAGAGAAGACTTTTAAGGAGTCAAGTGTGGACACCCCCATCCCTCTCTGCCCTTTCCCACCCCTCGCCACCCTCCAGCCGCACATTCAGTGCACATGCTTGCTGGGCGGGCTGGGGCCACACTCCCCATCCTGGTGATGTGACCACTCATGTCACCACTTGTTTTTGTTTGTTTGGTTGGCTTTTTTTTTTCCCCCTGCTTTTGGCCACCCTACACTCCAGACTTCACAGGGGCCAGCGTTCTGTCCAGACATTACCTACTCATCAGATTCACCGCGTTCCCGCAAGGGAGGTGACGGGAGTTCTCCCCCTTATTTCAGAGAACCAGAGTCAGAAATGCCCAGGATCTAAACAGTCTTCTCAAGCTGCTTGCAGTAAATTATGGAAGAGACTGAGGGAGAAGATCCCTCGGGCTAGTGAGCTAGAATCAAGACTCAGAGCTGCACAGCCTCTTCCGGAGCCCTCACCCTTCTTCCCTCCAGGGACGATCATGGCTTCAGCCCTCCCTGGAGCACTGGCCCCCAGCTTCAAGGCCAGGACCCCTCTCAACACCCCAGGGAATGCCTAGTGCAGCAGACTCTGCCTAACTTATTTGAAAACCACACATAACCACATGCAGCTGGACTTGCCCACTCCCAGTCGGGAGTGGAGAAACACATACTTCTGCAAGATTTCATAGAGAGACTCGAGGAAGCCAGGACGTGCTGAATAGAAAGCGTTGTTAGTGGTCCTAAGCAAATCCTCACGGTACGTGTTATGGCTTCATTCAAATAGTAGGAAGTGTGGAAGGTCAACACAAATATGCACAAAATTTTCAAAGCATTCATTTAAAACAAAGAGGAAAAATTGACCCAATAGTAATCATTATTGGACTTCCATTTTCACTCATGACAATTAATACCCAACAACTGCCCGATGTCTTCTGTGCTCTAACTGAGCTCTTGCAAATACGTTGGAGCTGCTGCTCCTTATCTGCTCCCAGAGAGGAAGAAGGGTGGGTACTATTTTCCCCTTTTTACAGACGGGGTAGGCAACAGAGGCTTCCGAAAATACGACCTTAAGCCACCATCCCAAAGATGGTAATCATAGATCGTGGAAGGTAGACGCTCACCCCAACCCAGTGGCTTCCCGTGGCCCACAGGCTGCTTCTTCCTTTGTGTTAGGAGTTCAGGGTTGTGGACAGCAGACTTTCTCGACAGACAGCCGCTATTCGTTTCAAGCTGCATCTTACCCACCCTGGCTCTGTGAGCTGATTCCATCTTGGCCGGTAGTGCAGCGAGCAGTTGGCACAGCCAAGCCATTGAGAGGCCTCGGGATCCACTTGTGAGCTAACCTCAGGCAGGAAGCCGAATTCAGTGGCTGATCAGTGACGAGAAAGAAAAGAATTAAGCCCCAGAGTCACAAGCCTATTTCCGTCTTGTCTAGGAAGGGACAGGCCCATCGTGTAAAAGATTTGATATAAAGGCATTTAATTTTGTTCTTTCCAATAGAGATGTTTTCAAAGAAGCCTTTCAACCACACATCTGATTATCTCCGGGCTTTGGGAGCTGCTTCGCATTGCGGGCTTGACTCTTCCTTCCAAGATACCAGTTTTCTTTCTAAGAAGCACAGGGCACAGTTCACCTTTTCCTTGCAAGGAGGAACACATACGCGTAAGGCAGGTAGCCAGCATCCCGGATGAGAGGCTCAGTCTGCCAGGGGAGCCACAGCTGCCCTCACTTGCCCTGCATTTATGTGTTTTCATCTCACTTCATCCTCACAAGAAGCATCTGGGAGATACTGAAACTGAGGCTGAAGGAAGTTCAATAGCACATTCCAGGCCAAACAGTTCAAGTCCTTCTCGTGCCAAGTCTTTCCTCTGCCTCCTACTGCAGATGGATTCCTGGCCTCAAAATTCTCTCCGGGAGAGAAGAGAATGAAGGCTCCTGAGACGCCGTCACAGATCTGGGGAGAGCGTAAGCTTGATATTGCTTTGGCTAATCTCGTAGTATCACCTCAGATCTGGGCTTGGGAGGAGTTGAGTAGTGAGAGATTTCTGCATCTGATGTCTGTTGCCTGCAGCATCTTGCTCACAGCTACCACAGAAGCCACTGCCCAGAGGGACAACGGGACAAAGATAGGGAAGGCAAATTCTCCTTCTTTTTTGTTTAAATCGGGTAGGAGAATAAGTTCTTTATTATCAGTTAGAAGGTCTTTGGGACTCACTGGCGTGTTTTGATAGAGGAGGAGTGGGAATGAGTTAGCACCACTGAAGGGGGCAGTAACTTCGATTACTCTTTGTGAAAATTAAGGGCTGCTTCCGTTATCAAAAAGCAACGAGGAAGCCCTTTCACCCTGGAATAACAGAGAGCAGCCCACCGTCCCGACTCTGTCTGCTTGGCAGCACGCACGGCACTTCTCACCGGCCAACCTGACACCCAGCAAGTGTTCACCGAGCATCAGCTACACACGGTGGGGGAAGCTGAGAGCACTATGGGACCTCCCTTCTGCTCTCAAAAGGGCTTAAAATCTAGTTAGAGCAACGTGATCTATGTACAAACAAAGTGATCAGCAGCCAATTCAAGACAGCAGAAAGCTGAGTGTTTATTATCAAGACAATAAACAGCGAAAGACCGTGAGGAATGAAGTGGTCAGAGAAGGTTTGATGGAGAATTGGGAATTGGCCCAAGCCTTTCGTTGCACGGATCTGGATGAACAATGGGGGAGGACAAATTCCAAGTACAAGAGACTAACGTAAGCAAAGAACTAGAATTCAGCATGAGTGTGATGAAACTAATGTAGTTTATTATACTTGTGTTTCAAATGAGGATGCAGAAATCAAGTGGATTGATTGCCCGTTTAATTCCCCACTGGTCTGCAGAGGAGAATTAAATGCTAATAGACAGAGTACTGACAAAGGCAGAGTAATCCTTAAAGTCCCTCTACAGGAATGCAGGAAGCTCACCCAGATTTGGGGACAACAGTTCTGAGGCACCCTCCACTTCTTCCCACACTTCTCTCAAGGGAGAAGGTCCCTGAAATTACCATGGACATTAGTGATAAAAACAGGTATGTAAAACTCTCTCTATTGGCCCAGACCAATGATCCATTCGGACCAGGATGCAGTTATTGAAAATGACACCAAGTATATTAAGAGAAGGACATTACTATCTTCTGTGATCTCAATCTCCAAAGGTTAGGGCTAGGACCCTAAACACCCTTAATTTCCTCCTAGTAGCCGACTATGGCTCCATAAAAAATAAACTTACCTAAATTATTCTTCAACCAATTTGTATTTTCTGACAGCATGACCTCTGAGGATGATACATTCCAAGTGTTTACTACTCACTATATTGGGTCATAATAATACTTCTTTTTATTTCTCCCCAAGTAAGTCTCTCCTTCAAGCTTCAAAGGATGCCCCCTATTTCTAATATTCCAGGATGCCGTGAACAGATCTATATTCATATAATTAGAACTTCCCTTGGCTTTCACCTTTCTAAATGGAAGAACATTGAACCTATCCTTACATTAGAAACTTCTACTTGTTTGTTGATTCTTGTTGACCTCTGCAGGTGCCTTCTTGGCTCCATTTCTTGTTGTTTTTTTCTCACTCATCATCATCACCATCGTCCTATCAGATACATCTTATGAACTTCGTGATTCCCTTGGCCTCACCTGCCTCTGAGACCCTCCGCTGCTTGCTCCCCCTCAGCTGTCTTTGTGACTGATGAACTGACCTAAGCCAGCGTGGAACCAACCAGTTACTGCCTGGGAGTGACAGACCTCCCCTTTGGCTAGGGACACACAGCCAGGCTATCCAGCTGCATCTCTTTTGAGTCTTGGCATCTCTTGCAACTTCTGGATCAGATGTAGCACCATATTTTAGGGTGTGAGATCTGGCTTGCCGAGTGGCCACCGCAGGGGCCAGGTGGTGCAACTCCGAAGCACAGATGCAGACTTTGACCAATGAAAACTAGAAGGGAGGGAGCCCAGCAGATAAATGAGCCCTCCTTCCCCCCTTCCATGGGTGTGGTGTAGCCCTGTCCAGAGACTTCCCGCGTGGCAGAGCCAAATGTGTGTTTCAGGTGACCTGCTGTGTCTTCTTGCTGGTGTCACGAAGCAGTGGCCATTATGATAAAGCATCATCTCACACCTCTTTTAGTCTTCCCTCTCTCAGTCGCCTTCTCCTCACTTGTGTGGTCCTTGCCTTGCCAATAAACCATCAGAACTTGGTCCTTAGGCCCTGTTTTCTAGGGAATCTGAGCTACAGTAAACATCAAGAAAACTATTCATGGTTTATTAAGTATCTAGTGGATTCTAGGCTCTGTGGCAGGTTCTAGTGATACCACACACACACAAAAACACAATGTGACTGGAGATTCAAGATACATATGAGAAAAGGAAAATAACATTTTAAAGCTGGCATATGCCCCATGCCAGAGAAACAGCATAAACAACAAGCATCAAAGGCGTTGAGAGGGGTAAACAGTCACTGGGACCACCCGACACACCTTGAGCAGGTGGGCCATCATCATGTGGGTGGCAAAGAATGAAGCTGTAATTTTTTACCAAAGTCACTTTTCAACTCCCCCATCTAATCTTCTCTGACAGTTCTGAAATCCACTTCTACTGGCTTGACATTTCTGTATGTGGAAGACTTGAATGTCGATTGCACACAAAAGAAATTTCATTATGGTCTCCCTTTTCTGCAAAAATATTAACATGTTAAATCAGAAGTTTCAAAGTGGCAGTTTCTAGAAGACCCCACGGTTAACGCTTTTTATTCCAAGAAGTGGCCATTTATCGTCTCCCTGACATCTAAGCCGGTTCTTAGCCACGTCACGGTATGTTCTGCCATTGTACCCACACCCAGTGACTTCTCCATAATCAAACAGCTTCGGCACATCAGACCCAGTGCATCCGGGTCTCAAGCCCAAGATCCTAACCACCATCCTGTCCTTCAACTCTGGATACGGTTTTGTAGCCAGTCAATGACCCTCTCTTCAGACGTGCTTCAAGTCTTTCTTGCAATAGGAGGACTCTGAGGACCCAGAGGTCCCTTTTGCTGACCCCTGGATGTCCCTGACAGTTACACAGGGAATCCAGTGAATCTGGTTGCTCATACACAAGCCATCTGACACTTCTGGCCCCCAGTTTTGCAATTTAACTCTCAGGTTCTTTCAAACCTATTGGATGGATGGCATCCCATTTTGATGATTTATTTAAACAGTTTGTCAGGTCAACCACATCCTGTTCGCATATGATTCAAAACAGAAACGTTTGCTGTAGATGTAATTTTTCATGTCAACTTATACACCAACAGAAAATGACCTTTATTTGAGAGCGATGCAATTTCTTTACAAATAGTAACATGCAATGCCCTGCTGAAGCAATCATCAGGTTCTCCTAAAATATATAATACAAATGTGTCTTTCAGTTGAACAGCCAAAATGGTTTGGGGGCCTTCGCCACTCCTTAATTACAACTTGACAAGAGGATTTAAGATTATTCACATGATTTCTTGTCATTAGATGGATGTGAGCAAATAATATATTTCTGAAGAGTCATAACTTGGAAGTACAATATAAAAAGGAAGCAAAAAGGGATCCACGTCCTTCTCACCAGCCTCTCAGGAGATTCCTTCTTATGTTGGTACTCACCCCACATTTTTTTATTATGAACAAGAGGAATTCTATACCTGGGGCTGGCCTTTCTATGGTGAATTCAAAAACTGAAAACCACATTTAATGTTTGCTCAATTTAATCAAAATTCTGTAAGTCAAACATTATTAGAAAGTTAAAATTGTTACCCTCAAATTACCCATATATTGCTTTCAAAAGTCAAATAAGTTACTTTTAATAAGTCCACAAATTTTAAAATATTTTTCCCTTAGTTTGGGGAACTCACAGCACCGCTGCTATTTTTGAAGTTGGTACGTGTCTGTTGGTGCGCGTATGCACCAAACACAAGATCTTATGAGCGATTCCCAAATTAAAACCTAGAAGAAACATCTGTGATAAAATGACTTCTCTTCCTTCTGTGATTTCAGCAGTGTATTTATGCTCTTTGGGTATTAGACAAGAATCTAAAAGACTAATCCCCTTTGGGAGCACTTGAGGGAAAGAGTTACTTAATTTTTTCGAATGGATTGAAGAGAAACTGGGGAAGCGGGTAGAACTAGCAACCCAACCTTAGGACACAGCAATCACTCATCTCTGCTCTGAATATAATATTAGGGTTGGAATTTCTCATCAGCATGGAATAGGAATGTGATAAACAGTCAAAAAAGGAAGTGTGAGTCTAAGGACAGAGAAAGAATCAGCCTGTGTTTGTCCAAGGTGCAAAAGGAGCTCCAAGGGAAGATGGTGCCCCTATCAGGCTTCAAGACCAGGTCAATGAGCCCAACTAGACCAGCTTTGTTTCACCAGATGGTAGGATTACTCTTACTGGGGAAACGAAATAATGAGTAAGCTTCAGGAAATGTAAACAAAAAAATCCCAGTAAGCAGGTGTAAAGGTTGAGGATATAACTTCCAGGGCCGGATAATCACTGAGTTCACAGAACAAGATGGTCTGAATTCTGAGGGACAAGTTTACATCCAGGATGCTGGGGACCAGACATGAATGGGAGAGATAATTATAGCTTCAGTGTCAAATTGACAATCAGTTTAAGGAGAGGAGAGTCATTTAGGAAGATGGAAGATGCAGAAATAAGACTGAAGAGCAGCTCTGGTAGGACCTGAGGGTCCCAGCAAAAAAAGAAGCAGCTTGTTCAAAGGATCTCTGCTGCTCCCAGATCTGGAGGCACCCATCAGCCCACGTCTTGCTCAGACTGAGAGCCGTAATGTCTTGTGTTTGTGTAGAGGTCACCTGAGGAAGAGCTGAGTAAAGAAAAGAAACAGGGAAGTAGCAATACCCACCCAACAACAACAAGAACAAAAAGCACCTGCCATTTGCTGGTGCCCAAGGAGGTGCTGAAAGCCATGCTCCATTCTCTTCTTTTTTTTTAAATATATTTTATTGAAGTACAGTCAGTTTACAATGTTGTGTCAATTTCTGGTGCACAGCACAACACTTCAGTCATTTTGGAACATACCTATATTCGCTTCCATTCTCTTCTTGGTGCTTTTTGTCTTTTAATGTTAACAAGAACCTTGCTATGTGAGGACTGTTGTCTGCGTTTCACAGATGAGGGAGCTGAGGCTCACAAAAGCTAACCGGCTTGTCCCAAGGTCACAGGGCTTGTGAACAGGCGATCTCATTCATGGCTAAACCTTGTTTTGCAAACTCATCTATTTTTTTTTTAATTCATTTAACTTTTTCTTTTTCTAATATTTCTTCTTTGAAGTTCCCTTTTTGAACCAGTAATCCTGCCCTGGGTGACAGAGAAGACCAGGGATAAACCTTGCCAATGCTGGACAGGATGGTCTAGGTAGCCCTGGATATAAAGTCAGGATCTCCCTCCAGAGCAGCCAGCAGGTCCACATTCCCACCCAGCCCTGTGCTATGTCAGTAAGGAGACTTTTAATGAACAGCACAAAGGCAAACTAGTCCTTGGCCTCAGGAAGATGACATGGCAGGGAGAACGGCATGGCACCCACGTGACGCCTCCACTCTTAAAACTGTCCCTGCAGCTCTTTCTTGCTAATGATTTCGGGCCGGGAAAATATCATATGTCACCTCCCCACTTAGAAGCATCACCCTGCAGGTCACCAGATGCCACCCTGTCACTCTCCTTGAGGTCCCTGAGCTGGGAGCTGGCTTTCTGCACCGGCCAGAGTGAGCCTGGGTGAGGGCCACGCCCTTCAGGTAAAGCTTTAAAACCCCAAGATGCAGCTCATTAGGGACCCTGGCTCATTAAGGCCCGTCACACGCTGTCAAGGGTAATTAAATCAGGGACTAGTGTCACCCAGAGAGTTCGGCGAGAGCCGGGCCCACGTTAAAGTGTTTGACACTGAGTAGTGAAGGCCGACAAGGTTACTGTTAGCTCCGAGCCTAAAGCCTCCTCTCTGAGGCTGGTGGGGGCTGCCTGTTAGGTCCCTTGAGCAGAAGAAAGCCACGTATTTTCGTTTGCCTCAAATGTTTTTCTTCTCTACACTGAGCCCCATGTTGGCCTTATTGGATTTTTTTAATTAAAAAGCACGTGACACATTTCACTCTTCAGATCCTATTTCAAAACACCTTCCCCTCAATTCGCCACAAGCTGCTCTTGTCCATCCTCTCAGAGGGATGGAGCTGCCAAAGTGGTCCTTGGTGTCTGTTAACTCGCTATCTGCCCGGGGAACAGTGAAATGCCTCTCACTTACCTCTTGTGGAAGTGTCAATTAATGCAGCCTTTCTGGAAAGCAATTTGGTAATCTGTTCCAAGACCTTTAAAAATGCTCCTATCCTTCTAACCGAGTGTACAATTACACTTCTAGGAATCTATCCAAGGAAAACCATCAGAAATACAAAAGGGGTTTGTTATAGCAAAGATGTTCACTGCAGCATTATGTATAAACGAAGACAAATCAGAAACGTCAATATTATTCAGTAGAATACTGAGCACCCATATGGTTAGAATAGCATGGTTCATTTTATTCAACAAATCTTTATTTGTGAGGCACTGAGAATTTAATAGTAAACCATCTACACCCATCCACTGCCTTCTCAGAGTTTATAAAGTTAATGTTTTTAGATTTTGATAATATGGGAATTTCTTTATCTTAAAGTTTCCAATGAAAACCCAAGATTTTAAATTATATGCACAGTTGTATTTTAAGTAGGTTCAAGCTGTGTTTAAAAAATAGGAACTGCACTTGTGTGTCAACAGGGTTACCTGTTTGGTGAGGTTAAGAGCTACTTTTTTTTTTTCTTTATGCTTTTCTGTTTTCTCTGACACAAATACTGTGAATATATATTACCTTTATAATTGAAGGAGGTAGGGAAAGTATTGCATTTCTAAAAACCTGCCACCAAGCAACACTTTCCCCGCCGCTGAGTAGGAAATGTGGTCCTCGGTGAAGAAGACTCACCTCTGCCTTGCGGGCTACCAGTTCCTATCTTCCTTTTGCATTTATTCATCACCAAGGAGAGATGATCAGGGAGCAGATGAAGTCACCAAAGATGTATGGTGAGAGTCTGCTGTCCCCGTCCTGTGGCTCCATTCAGATGACACTGTGAGTCTGGGGCTGACTCCCTGCGTGCCTCCTGCTGACCCCAACGTCGCCTGTTCCTACTCATCAGAAGGAAAGTGCAGTATATAAGCAGCAGGGGTTCAGTTCCTCATTAAGACCATACTTTCAACACAGTATCCAAAATCGTGTAAGCTAGGGGACAGCTGGGTCCCTGATAAAAAAAAAAATGTAATTCCTCTCTGCAGACCACCCAGTACCCCGTCTTGGTCAGCAAACCGCCTGTGTTTAACAGGTGTCAACTGCTGCAATGCCAACAAAGCTGTTCAGGGAAGACCCAGACTCACATATGTTTGCTGCTGCAGATTCCAGGTAGGGTTACAGGTGTTAACGGATATTCATACCCAGACTGAGAACAGGATAAAAGGATGAGGGAGATGTTCCAGTGTTGGTCTTCTCCCTCTCTGTGTCACCTGGCTTGCGGTAGATTCTCTTTTCAGGTTAGTTCATAAAGCAGAACTGATCACACAATCTACTTTTAAGGACAGCTTTTCGAGTCTCCCTAGTATCCACGAACACGTGGACCCATCCCATCCGATCCTGTTTTTAATCACACGTATCACCTTAGTTGTCCAACTGAGGTATCTTCAAGGATACCTAAGTCACTGACCTAAGTAACAATCAGAAAAAGAAGAGCCGTTCGTCAACAATTATGTGCTAGGAGATTTACTGTTTCTAAACTTCCCTACCGTCCAAGGAAAACCCAGGCTCAGAGAAGGAAAGTAACTGGATACCAATCGCCCACCAGTAGAATTCAAAACAGGGTCTTTGTCTGGATACAAAGGCCAAGCTCTTCTCTTTCTACTAGTCTGTCACCTCAAACAATACTAGTTTTTTGGTTTTTTTTTTTTTTTTTTTTGAGACTGATACACTTTCCCTCTACCTAACAAAATGCATGGTACAAAATCCACGTGCCGTGTAAGCATGACTGCCCTTGTAATCCCGCTCCCTCACCACTGCCTCTCTCTTCCCTCTTATTGGTGATGGGAAAGCAAGGATGGAGATGGTCAAAACATGATGGGGCAGGAATGGGGCTGTCTCTGGTGAGGAACATTATTTGCACATTGAATTCCATCAGAACAAAGACAAAAGCCATTATTCTATCCACAGTCCAGCTAAAAGTAAAATCTCAAACATTTGATGGTAGTTTGTAGGCAAAAATTTCTACTTATCCAAATGGCCAAGTTCACAGGTTAGCCTTGTAAAGGTCTAATTTATTTCTGTTTTTGAGGTGGGGCAAATACGACACCGGAACATGACGAATTCTCTGCAGACGACCCGCTTCTGAAAGCTTCCTGAGGGGAAGGGATAGGTCTCATCCACTTCGGTGCACACACTAGTTTATGCGCATAGTAAGTCAGTGAGTACCTACTGTGTATCAGATGCCGGGGGACAGAGTCGTCTGTGCCTTGGACGGTGCTGTGGCCACAGCCGTCGCCCAGGGAATGGGGGCTGAAAGCATGTATTGATTACAGATAACACTAGCAGAAACAAGGGCACCGATCTCTGGATCCGCAAATTCTAATCTGTTGCTCTGACACCTGCAAAATGTATCATTCCGTGTACGTAGCTGGCCTCTGTGCCTCCATAGAGCACCAAGATCCACGGACCAGTAATGGATTGCAAACAGAAGAACGTCATTTTATCAGCACTAAATGGGTTACATTTTCATTTCACTGAGTGCCTTCTTGCTGCAGAAACATGGGCCCGGGAAAGCAGGGGCACCTCTCCGACCTCTCCACCACTCATTATCCACTCCTGCTCCATCTCACAGGCCTAATCAGCTCTTCCAGTTCTGATCTTGTTAGGGAACACTGGTCTCCCACCCCTGGAGTCCTGCCTATTACACCTCCGGGAGCAGCCTCCCTGGCGCTGAGAATCACACGGTGGCTAGATTCCAGCCAGATTACCCGGTTCTCCTCCTGATGTGGGTCCCCTCCCCACCAACCCAGGGAGTGAATTTAGGCCAACACTAAATCGCTAGGTTTCAGTCTTACCGTTATTCAAAAAGGAATGAAAAGAGCTACCCTCCTTAATACTTTAAAGGGATACGAAGGGGATTTAGTGCCTGATGTCTGCAAAAATCCTAAAAGAAAAATCCTGTGAAAAACAATGGATTTTTATTGCTTAAAATATTGACTTTTTTTTTCCCCTCAAGTTTTAAAAATGGCTTCACTGGACACTGCTGTAGAATGCCAAGAGGAAATGTTAAGAATGTTTACAGGAGGGAGTGGAAACTTAAGCAACGATAACCGCCCTATGAGAAGACACATAATTATTATTTTCAAACGAGTTGTGAGAAATGCCTTAGGAATTCCCAGAGGGACGTCCAAGGTGGTTAGTTATAGCAATGACCTGAAAAGCAGCAAGATGCAAGGGAAGACATTACAGCAGATGAATAATGAAGAGGTTCAAGGGAATGAAGGTGTGGGTCTCCTCTCTATCCCTCCTTCCCCTCTCCCGCTGTCCTCCAAGGCAATATTAATAGAGGCGCCTTCCCTGGGATCCGAAGAGAACCTTTGCTGCACGTGGAGGGGCAGGTAGATGTGCTTACAGAGGCTGCTTTCGCTGGTTGCCTGTGTCTAGGCAGCGAGGAATGCCAGTGCACATTAAGCTCTGTGCGTCTCATCACATCACTAGTGGTCCTGAGCCAGCTCATTGGGTGCCGGGATTCATCTGTGACCAAGGTTAGAGCCCATCTCACAGAGGCACGCCCACCAAATGAAAATGGCCCATGCTTATCCTGCCAGTAGCCTATCACCGGTCCCCGGCAATCCTCTGCCCATCCAGCCCTGCTTCCTGCATCCCCCCGATTCATTCCCTAGAGGCAGGAGGCAATGGGAAAAAGAGACTGAAGCAGTGGCATCCAAATGACAGAGGCTTGGAGGAAATGCCGTCCCGGCTCCAGCAGGATTCACGGGGACCACAGCCCACGTGCTTCTAAAAAGAGAAATCCAAGGACCAACAACAGTATGTGATTTGCCAAAGACTGCACAGCGAGGCCAGGATGGGGAAGGTGTGGGAACTGGGCTGGGTACAGACATCTGGTCACCATACTGTGTCCATGACTGCCCTCAAGTCTCCGGCCTCACTTTCATCATGTGTGAAATACAGGCTTGGACTCAGTGACCTTTAAAATACTTCCCAGCTTTAACCCCCTGAGACCTGGTCACCCCTGGCGTGCCTGCGGTCCAGCAGCACCTGTATATATAGCACCATCTACAGCTTGTTAGAAGTGTGACATCTCGGTCCCCACCCCAGAAGTCCCTAAAGATACTTTGTATTTTAACAATATCCCCGGGTGATTCATATGCCCATTAAAGTTTTACAAGCATTGTTCTAGAATATTTAATCACAGGTTTATAGAGAACCATCAGTCCTAACTTGAGAATTATAAAATAAAGCCAAACAAATGCCAGATCAGATGACCTGTCTTCTTTACAAAAGCATCACTGTTGCTCATGAAGAGGACCCGACACTGCGCTAAAATTTGTCATCCAATGAAATCCCATCCCGCTCAAGGTTCTTGCTCACTGTTCCACTCAGAGCAGGCACCCCAGGCCTCAGAAGTCACTGCTGCAATCTGTGTGCCTGTTCCCAGGTGAGGAGTGTCCTCTTCGGAACATGTCTCCACTGGATTGCTTGAGGGTCTGGAGTCTTAGTGCATTTGGTTAAGAATAGCCTTTGGACATGTCAAAGTATTCCATGAAGTATCAAACCTCCGTTTTGGGCAGACCTCCCTTTCTGGATGTGATGGCGAGATGGTAACATGACTAAATCTGCAGTCATAGGGGCTCTGTTTACCTACCCAGACATTAGTCAGCCAAACAATAATAAACAAGTCCTCCTCTCTTTCTTTTATGAGTCTTGAGCTGCAGGCTATTTGAAACAGACATATTTGGTTTCTGCGCTTATGGAATTAAAAATGGTTATGTGAGAGTTTCTGAACACCAGCACTACGGACATTTTTGGACCTGACGATTCTCTGTTTCCCGGGCTGCCCTATGCACTGGAGAATGTTCAGTCACCCTTCAGCTGTGGCAGCCAGAATGTCTGCACACATTGCCAAACTCTCCCTGGGGGTGGGTGTGGGTGTGGGTGTATAAAGTCACCCCTGGTTGAGAACCACTGGATTTGAAGACTCTAGGGAGATAAACAGGAAATCGTAAGGAAGAAGTCTATGGGGATGTGATTGGAAAGAACCATAACACAAATGCTGAGAAATTATATTAATGGGTGAAATAAACAAAGAGGTATTCACAACACATGCAAGTCAAGGGGCTGGTGAAAACAGGAAGAAGAATCAAGAGAGATGCAGGATGCAGGAAGGAGAAACCAAGGGGAACAGGCTAGCTCTAATCGCAGCAAACATCGCATATTGGAGAGCAGAGGTCTTGATCACAGGCTGTTTCTCAGCCACAGGCATTATTAACAAAGATGGAAGTAATGTAAGAGACAAAGAAAAAAGTTCAAGGATGTCAGACAAGAAGGGCTGTTACAGTATGAAAATATCACTTTGAAGTATTAATTCTTAGAGGCTGCACAAAGATTCATAAAAATCTATGGCTGGAGTGGGCATTAGATTCACCTCCTCCAGTGCCGTCATTCTACACGTAACCCAGAGGGGCAAATGCACTCTCCAAGGTCAGTTACCTAGAGGCAGGGCTGGAACACTTGTTTGTGACCGTGAGCACTAAGCCTGCACTTGGTGTTAACTGTCTCTGGTTGCCCAGCACCCAGAGCTGGGCCTGGAGAATACTGAGGACCAGTGATGGCTGTGCAGTGAAACTGAACCTACATCTCCTGCCTCATAGCCATGCCACGCTTTCTGCCATGCCACGCTACCTGTTGTGATCTATGAGGATTTTAGAGTTAGATGGAAAGTCTGTTAATGAAATGCTAACTAAAAGAGCATTTAGCATATCAGGTAACATAAACAGTGCACCCCTGGATCTTCGATGGAAAATGGGAAGGATACAGTTTAGAATGGGGTTAAGTAAGATACCTCACTCAGGGGAGGGAGGAGGTCCCCTCCAGGGTACCAGTGGCAGGGAACAGAATCCTCCAGAGGCTGGAAGGGACCTAGGATACAGTACTCACTTATCTATCCAGTCCCTGCCAAGCCACCAGAGCAAGCCCCAGAACCCAGCCCAGGTCAACTTTCCCCAGGAGAAGAGGGAACGGAGCCACTGGGAAAGAAGAATGACGTCCCTACTGAACAAACACATCCTATCACCTTAAAAATGGGAACTTTTGGTTTATGTTCAAGGTCAAGGGGATTCGGATTGCAGCATTTTCCTGCTCCAGAAAATCCCCCCTTCTTGGTGATTTCTGGAGATCTCTTATTAAGGGACAGAGTTTTCTTACACCATCATAAACTGAAAAGGCTTAAAATACAACTTCTGGTTGGGGTAACACACTGGCTGAAACCCATTCACGTTTAAGTTCAATCAGTTGATCAGAGAGCATTAATTGTATCAGATCCTTCACAGTTTTTGTGGTGGGGTGGAGGCAAAGTCATTGAGGAATCTGGTTGCTGAGGAGGGGAAGGAGGAGGGAAAGCAAAGAAAGAAGAGGCTGTGGATCCAGATATATTTAGAACACTTGGTCATTTTGCTGAGCCAACATGGCTCCCTCTTCAACTGGACGGGGACAAATAGCTGTGTCCTTAGGTGGCTCTGTCATGCTAATATACCCAGACAGCTCCGCTTCACAAGATTTAGAGGAGGTTTTTTGTGAGTTTGTTTGCACCAAGCTGAGCTTCCTTAGAAAGGTTTCATTAATCGGGGTATCACCAAACAGAACGGGCACTTGGGAACTACCTGATTGAAGGCAGATGAGAAGGTGCAGCCTGGGTGGAGTCCAAATGGGTAGCAAGAAGAGACATCGCCTTGGTGCCAAACACTGTGCCAGCTTCCCTACAAAAGTGATTTCCTGCACTCTGAAGAGAAAAGAATTATCTCTACCATGCAGATGAGGCAGCCGATGTTTAAGGGCTTTGAATAAAACTTGGCTGTGGCCATTTAATGAATAACTGGTGGATTCTCTGATACCCAAGTCTATGCTCTTTCCACTCCACCTCGCAGAAAAGCTACAAAGAAAAGGGCAACCCATTGAAAAACCCTTCCTGGTGTGAGTTATCCAAAGTGTGCAAGATTTAGTGAATCTCAGCAAATGAGGACTCCTGCCTCTATTCCTTAACTCCTGAGCATCTTCAATGAGCAAAAGCATTGTCTGAGCTCCAACAAAGACAAGGGCTCTAACAAAAGACCCAGAAGAAATAGTTCCTCCTATAAATGGCCTTACCATCCAGCTGGGAGGAAAAATAAACACCAGAGCAAACAGTTAAGTAATATAAAATAATGCACATTAGATAACATGAACTGTGGGACTTTGGAGATAAGGAATGTCTACGAGAGATAGTGTAATTATGGGAGGCTTTTATCAAAGAGACTCACGCTGACCTTTGCAGAATAACTAATATTTCAGGGAGTAGAGAAAGGGAAAGAACATTCCAGAAAAGTGACATGACATGGACCAGTGTCAGGACCAATGCATGGTCCTGAACAGAAGCTGAGAGCTTGAATCAAGGAGGGCACTCTGAATGCTGTGATGAGGACAGCCTTACTGGAGCAGAGAGGTTGGGGAAATGACAGAATCTTGAATGCCACAAAGTCTATTGGAAATGAGGGGGAAACCTAGTGAGTCTTTAAGATTTATCTGGTAGTAATTATTATTCTGATTTTACAAGTAGAACACTCAAAGTGGACAGAAAGCCGGTGATTTTTGTCTACAGAGAGCAGAAGAGGGTATGACAAAGCCAGGAAAACTCTACTCATCTTGTTTATCTTCCAGGGGCCCCGCTGAGGCAACATTCCCAACAGGGTGAGTCACAGGTCCTTGGTCTGTTCCAGCCAAATATCCCAAGCACTTCCACTGCTTTATCAGGATATTTTTATCACCTAAAATAAGTCACTTTAGGGATGTTTTCCATATATAGCTGAGAGCATTTGGCATAGAAAGGAGACAATATATTTATAAATAAGCCAATCTCACTAAACACCAATGACTGAGAACATTCTGCCATTTTGAGCTCAGTTTTTTCCCAGTTGGCCCCAATCAGGAAGAATCTTGAGAAATAAACATATGGCTTCATAGCCACCTTTAAGCATGTAATTGAATGAAGGAATGAATGAAAATTCCACCACTGTGGTGATGCCAAATGTAGTTGTGTCATAGTAAGAAATGTGTGTTGGTCTCTGCACTGGTTCCGAAACTGGAGCTCCTGAAACCCTTGTAATTTCCTGAGCGATGAGGGTAATACACAGAACTCCTAACTCCTTCGGAATTTCCTGGGTGTTGGAGCATCATTTGTTCTCATGAGGTGACTCTTGGTGGGCTTCTCTGTGCAGGCTGGTCCCTAGAAAGACGAGGCCATGATTAGATGCTTGGAACTTTCAGCCCTACCCCCAGTCCTCTGGGGAAAGGGGAGGACCTGGAGATTGACTTAATAATCAGTCATGCCTACGTGGTGAAGCCTCCACAAAAGTTCCCTAAAGTACGAAATTCAAAGAGCTTCTGAATGGTGATGAGCATTTGTGTGCCGGAGAGTGTAGTGCACCACGGCTCCACGGGAACAGAAGCCCCTGTGCATGGGGCCCTTCCGGACCTCATTCTGTGTATTTCTTCATCTAGATGTTCACCTGTTTCCTTTCCTATATCATTTATAACAAACAGGTAAACATAAGTAATGGTTTCCCTGAATTCTGTGAGCTATTATGGCAAATTATTGAAACTGAGAAAGGGGCTGTGGGAATCCTAGTTTTCGGCTAGTTGTTCAGAAGTACAGGTGACAACCTGGGACTTGTGACTGGCATCTGAAATGGGAACCAGTCATATGGGACTGAGCCCTTAACCTGTGGGGTGTGTACTAACTTCAGGTAGTTAGTGTCATAATTAAATTGTAGGCTACCCTGCTGGTGTCCAGAGAATTGAGAAACTGGTTGGTGCAGGGAAAATACCCACACGTTTGGTATCAGAAGTGTTGTGAGTAGCGTAAAAGAAACAGTGTTTTCCTTTTAGCAGTCAAATGCAATTGAAGTGTTTTTGAGAAGGATGAGAATTAAGCTAGCTGAAAACAGGTCTGTCAAGAATCCACCATAAGCCTAAACGTCCATCAACAGATGACTGGATAAAGAAGATGTGGTATATTTATACAATGGAATACGACTCAGCCATAAAAACTGACAACATAATGCCATTTGCAGCAACATGGATGCTCCTGGAGAATGTCATTCTAAGTGAAGTAAGCCAGAAAGAGAGAAAAATACCATATGAGATCGCTCATATGTGGAATCTAAAACAAACAAACAAAGCATAAATATAAAACAGAAAGACTCACAGACATAGAATATAAACTTGTGTTTGCCAAGGGGGCGGGGAGTGGGAAGAGATAGACTGGGATTTCAAAATTGTAGAATAAATAAACAAGATTATACTGTATAGCACAGGGAAATATATACAAGATCTTATGGTAGCTCACAGAGAAAAAAATGTGACAATGAATGTATATATGTTCATGTATAATTGAAAAATTGTGCTCTATGCTGGAATTTGACACAACATTGTAAAATGATTATAAATCAATAAAAAATGTTAAAAAAAATTAGAATCCACCATAGCTGAGCAGACATTATAATTTTCTAAACTACCTTTCCTTTTATGGGTATGTACAGAGCCTCATAGTCCTAGGTCATGTGAGCATCACCTCTCCCATCAAAGCATCTCAGAATGGGCACCTTGTAAGTGTTTTATGGACGAGTGAACAAAAGAATCTCCCATGCACAACGTGACCCAGTTTACCACTTTATGGGAAACAAGACTAACCTCCTTCACCTAGCACGTGTAAGCTCACTCATAAAGAACATTATGAAAAGAGCATGGGCACACCCCACTCTCCCTGCCTCAAGTGTGCATCCTTCCTCCGTGTGTGCAGTCATTGGGCATCATATGTGTGCCAGCTAACTGTAACTTACAACCATCCTTCACTCTCTATTCCTTATAAGACTTCTTTCATCTGTCAGGATTGCTTTTCTCATTGTCCAGACTGGGAAATCAAGAAATGAGAGACAGTGGCACTATGTCTAGGTGTAGATTTCTATTAAATGTAAAATGTCTGACAGATCCACAGCTGACATCATATTCAATGGTCAGAAACTGAAAGCAGTCCCTCTAAGATCAGGAACAAGACAAGGATGCTCACTCTTGCCACTTTTATCCAACATTGTTTTGGAAGTCCTAGCCACAGCAACCCAAATTGGAAAGGAAGAAGTAAAACTGTCACTGTTTGCAGATGCATAATACTATACACAGAAAATCCTTAAGGCGCTACCAGAAACCTGTTAGAGGTCATCAGTGAATTCAGTAAAGTTGCAGGATACAAAATTGATATATAGAAATCTGTTGCGTTTTTTATCTGTTGCATTTCTATACACTAACAATGAAACACCAGAAAGAGAAATTAAGCAAATAATCCCATTTACCATCACATCAAAAAGAATAAAATACCTCAGAATAAACCTACCTAAGGAGGCAAAGACCCTGTACTCTGAAAGCTGTAAGACACGGATGAAAGAAACTGAAGATTACACAAACAGATGGAAAGATATACCATGTTCTTGGATTTGAAGAATCAATATTGTTAAAATGGCCATACTACCCAAGGCAGCATACAGATTCATTGCAACCTCTATCAAATTACAAATGGCATTTTTCACAGAACTGGAACAAAAAATGTTAAAATGTATATGGAGACACAAAACACCCCAAATAGCCAAAACAATCTTGAGAAGGAAGAATGAAGCTAGAGGAAACAAGATCCCTGACTCCAGACTATACTACAAAGCTACAGTAATCAAAACAGCATGGTATTGGCACAAATACTGACACAAAGATCGATGTAAACAGCATAGAAAGCCCTTAAAAAAACCCATGCACTATGGTCAATTACTCTATGACAAAGGAGGCAAGAATATACAATGAAAAAAAGACAGTGTCTTCAATAAGTTGCTGGGAAAACTGGACAGCTACAATGTAAAAGAATGAAATGAGAACACTCTCTAACACCATATACAAAAATAAACTCAAAGTGGATTAAAAGCCTAAATGTTGTGGTTACCAGGGGGTTGGAGGGTGGGAAGGGATAGACTGGGATTTCAAAATTGTAGAATAGACTACACTGTATAGCACAGGGAAATATACACAAAATGTTATGATAACTCACAGAGAAAAAAATGTGTCAATGAGTGTGTATATGTCCATGAATAACTGAAAAATTGTGCTGAACACTGGAATTTGACACAACATTAAAAAAAAAAATAAATTAAATAAAATAAAATATTTCAATGAAAAAAAAAAAAAAAAGCCTAAATGTAAGACCAGATACTGTAAAATTCCTAGAGGAAAACATAGGTAGGACACTCTTTGACATAAATCACAGCAATATTTTTTTGGATCCATCTCCTAGAGTAATGGAAATAAAAGCAAAAATAAACACATAGGACTTAATTAAACTTAAAAGCTTTTGCACATCAAAGGAAACCATAAACAAAATGAAAAGACAACCTACAAAATGGTAGAAAATATTTGCAAATGATGTGACCAACAGGGGATTAATTTCCAAAATATACAGTTTATACAGCTCAATATGAAAACAATGAACAACCCAATCAGAAAATGAGCAGAAGGCCTAAATAGATATTTCTTCAAAGATGGCCAACAAGCATGTGAAAAGATGCTCAATGTCACTAATTATTAGAGAAATGCACATCAAAACAATGTGGTATCACCTCACCCCAGTCAGAATGGCCATCCTCAAAAAGCCTACAAATAATAAATGCTGGAGAGAGTGTGGAGAAAAGGGAACCTTCCTACACTGTTGGTGGGAATGTAAATTAGTGCAGTCACTATGGAGAATAGCATGGAGGTTTCTTTAAACTAAAAATAGGGTTACCATATGATCCAGCAATCCCACTCCTGGGCATATATCCAGAGAAAACTCTAGCTCAAAAAAATACATGCACCCCAATGTTCATAGCAGCAGTATTTACAATAGCGAAGACACGGAAGCAACCTAAATATCCATCAACAGATGACTGGATAAAGAAGATGTGTTTTTTTAAATATATATATTATATATGTATATGTATATAATATATATAATACAGATATTTTATATGTATATATTTACACACACACAGGAATATTACTCAGCCATAAAAAAGAATGAATAATGCCTTTTGCAGCAATGTGGATGGACCTAGAGATTATCATACTAAGTGAAGTAAGACAGAGAAAGACAAATATCCTATGATATCACTTACATGTGGAATCTTAAGAAAATGATATAAAGGAGTTTATTTAGAAAACAAATAGATTCACAGACATAGAAAACAAACTTATGGTTACCGAAGGGTAAATGGGGGGATAAATTTGGAATTTGGGATTAACAGATATACACTACTATATAGAAAATAAACAACAAGGACCTACTGTATAGCATAGGGAACTATATCTGATAACTTATAATAGCCTATAGTGGAAAAAAATCTGAAAAAGAATACATATTTATATACATATATTTATAACTGAATCACTTTGCTGGACACTTGAAACATTGTAAATGAACTATACTTTTGTACATCAAAACATATATTATAAATCAATATGTAGTTTTTATTTAAAAATTTAAAATTTAAAACAAAGTTTAAAATATCTGAGACTTCCCAGTGCTCTGATTAAGAGCATAGGCTTTGGGGTCAGGTAGACTGAAGAATGAATTTTGTTCACACTTTCTAGCTACACAGATTTTGGGGAGACCACCCTTAGGCGGCCATAGTTCCTGCCGGAGTAAAACAGCACTTCCTTCATAGGATAGTTGTGCTGCCTGAGATCATGGAGGCAGAGGAGTACTCAGCACAGCACCTGGCACGCAGTGAGAGCTGGGATGGCGGGGAACCTCCTTTCCCTTGGCTGTGCGCTTCCATACCCTGGGGGTAGCCTTGCTGGTCTCGCCCGTGCACTGCGATGGGTATGGCTCAGCCCCGGCCACTCCTCGTGTATGTTCTTGGTGTCTGCAGGCCTGAGAAAAGTGCACCTTCTGCTCTGCTCTCCACCCTGTGTGAGCTTAGCAAGGCCAGCTCTATTTCCCGGGAGGCGTGACATTTGGGAATGTAAGTTTAGTTAAAGAGAATGTTAGGCAAGCCTTTCCACCATATCTAAGCTATGTCTCCCAGCATAGTTTTCTCAGCAATAAAGGTGATCCTTTCATATCCAACTGCCTGTCTCCTGTCTCTGCCTCTCGATTGGTCCTGAACTTGGGTGGAGAAGAGGGGGGACATTCCTTGGGTATGAGTCATAAGTGTTCCACAAATCGTGCCTGGCGGCAAAACCAAAGCCTAGCTCTGTGCTCCACTGTATCGCCTGACTGTTTGAAATCACCCAACAGTCTGTACCAGTGTCAGTGGTTAGCAGGACATTACAGTGCACATGAGTGTAGTGGCTTCCACCTGCCAAGTTCGAACGAATAAATAAGCCAGTTTACAGGATGCCCCTTGTGTGTCCAGGGGGCAGTATCCGTGCCTTCCAGTGTAACCATGGGAAACTGTGCGCATCATTATACCATGAACCCCAGCTGTAATTGTTATGCAGACGTGCTCTGATGACAGCTCCCTTTGGCCATATTTATTCTGCAGTAATCGTTATTTGAGGCAATAAAAATAATAATTACACATTGCCAGCAAATTTACAAATTCTAGGCAAGGTGGTCAGTATGTGGCTCAGTGGTCGAATTGCTGTTCTTTTTAAAATTATGCTTGTAGTGCCAGCGGTTGTTACATGATAAGCAAATCCAGGAAAAGAAATAAAAGAATAAAAAATTAATAAACCAATAAGAGCCAATGCAGAAATAGAGGACTGAGTTAACTACACTTCACGTGCTAGACATTTAGAAATGAGAATCCTTCTCCTGTTATGACCGACCACCCCAGGATTCAGGATCACCTTGGAAGACCAGCTCATGTGGAATGGTCTGGAAAGCCAGGCAAATATAAACAAGAAAATACAGAAGGCTGTCAAGTAGCAACTACCCATCAAATACTCCTTTATACATCACTATCAATCTTCTGGCTAAGATTTTATATAAAAAATAAAATAGGGGAACGCAAGAGCATCTGAAAGGCAATGGGACTGAGTTTACTTTCCTTGAGAAAGACTCTGGTTAAAAAAAATTTTTTTGCAAAAAGTATACCATGTAGCAAAAAAGCACTCCTGCTCTTTCTGGAGGTCATTATTTAATCTAGGAAATTCCTGACTTCTATAAAGACAATGAAACTGGGGGACTTTAATTTAAGCCCTGTGTCTCACCAGGCTTCACTCACTAGCAATGAGAACATGCCTGGGAAATCAGGGAGAAGGGAGGAAGGAAATACAAAAAAGGAGGGCTGAGTTTCAAGAGTCATAAATTATTTAAAGTGATTTTTGTCTCCTGAGGGAGGAAGGAAGGCTGAACTTCAGAAGGCAGATGTGGTCAGCAAATCTCATTTGCTGACCCCACCCTGCCCCCGAATTCTTAGTCATCACCTCTGCACAGAACCTAGGAGAACGTAAAACTGCCAGGCGGCAGTGTGATTTACATGGTGACCTGAAGATGAAAGCGATTTTTGCATTTATATTGGGGAAAACCCATTAACTGGATAATTTACATTTCCCTCTCAAGTCTCCCTTTAGTGTGAACATTTCCAAGTTTTTGTCAATGTCCAGCCTTAGGAAGAACATTAACTTCCATCATCACCTCCATAATCATTAATCTACATTGTAATGTGAGGATTCTAGGAAAGTCAACTTTGCTGTGGACATGTGCAGCGACATTATTCTAGGCTTGACCATCATCAACCTACTGGATGGAGGATGCAAATCACTCAGGAGTGGCGCTCTGAAGCAGTAAAGCCCGCCTTGGGAAGCCAGCATCCAAGGAGGGTCTCCCAAGATAGTAAGAAAAAGGAAGTAAACGCTTAAATTTCAAGTCATGCATTTACTTTGACAGGGAGTCCCAAATGTCACTCAGTCAAGCAATACTTTTGTAATTTAATTTTGCCACAAACCACCTAAAATCTTAGTCACTTTCATGCTTTTTTAATTAAAATTTGCTTTAAATCAACTTTTTGCTTAATCTGAACCTTTGTGAGAAAATCAATACTTATGAATTTGATATGCCTATAATTTTTTAATATACATATTTTCTAATATATGTTTAAATGTTGTATTTTTAAATGACAGGCCATGTACCACCCCAAAATATTCTCATACCAATGCTAATTTCTTAGTTTGGGTTGTTCATTCCACTTGGGCAGGACGTAAATTAGGAGAGGCTGAGTGCAGGGCATGTGGGCGTTTCTCTGAGTTATTTCTGCAAGTGTTCTGTAAGCCTAACATCATTTCAAAAAACAAGTTACCATTTATTGGGCAATGCTGACACGAAAAAAGTTCTCACAGGTAAACAAAATGTCAAGTTTCTTTCCTTTAGGTTTGGCTAGAACTTTATCAAGTCCCAATGGAAGCTGTGATGATTACAAATTTCCAAGGACTATCACTGGCCATTGATGAGCTCATGAGGAATTCTGACGCATGTCCCCTAGGCTAGATTACTGGACTAAATATGAATAGTACCTAAAACTGAGACAATATGTCAGGAGCAGGAATGAGGCCCAATGGTTTGGTGTTATCTCTGAGCTAATTTAACCCGCTGGGCAACTGGTCCAATTTGGAGGTACCAGTTTTTAGATGCTTGAGAAGGTTATTACTGATCTGTCATTTCACATGAGGAACCCACACAGGGTATAGTGAGATTCTAGCTCCTTCACATGAAGACACTGTAGACTAGAAATGATTAAGTTCCCAGTAGGTGTGTCAAGCATGCTGGTATGCTGCACACGGAGTACAGATGTGCTGTGACGTTCACCTCCAACCTCTCGGGGAACTGGTGGGATCTGGTGTAAGCCGCAGTCCCGAAACCCATCACCTCTGGCCATGAGAAGACATGTAATTTACTCTAGGGAGACAGAGAGAGAGCATCATTTTAGAGCTCTCCTGATCTAGAAACTTCCAGAGTGCTTTAAATCCCCAAATCTCTGAGTCTCCAAGTGTCTAATCTTCAGGACTGCGTAGTCCAGGGTCAAGATTGAAGAAAGTTGGATTATTCACTAGATTGCTTTAACCTGCAAGCTTAGAGAAGTCAGCTTTCAGCTCTGTTCCTCTGGTGGTAAATGAAGGTGAAAATGCCTTGGATTTAGAGTCTCTGTCTTAGAATAGCTCAAACTCTTCCACATGACTCTAGAGCAATAACCAGCCCCCTTATCTTTAGTCTCAAGACCCCTGGGAAATAAACTAGAGATGCTTTAAATGTCATATTCTCCCAATCGACCTCCCCTGTGACCTTTAAGTAAGGATAACAGTGAGTCTTCCAGGCTCACTGAATATCCAAAACGCTGAGGAAAGCAGCTAAAGAAAAGTACCTCTGAAAGCGCCTTTAGGCACCATGATTCAGAGATTCTTAACTGCTTTTCCTTCCTGACCTTAGAAACGCCCCTCCCGGTTGAAGGGGATGGGGACTAAACACAGCACACAGCGGTTCTCGAGTGTGAGTAAAGCTCTGCCTTCCAAAGGAACCACGGGATACGCATTAAAACTCAGTAACAAGAAACAGAGCTGGAGGAGACGGAGGAGACCAGGAAACTTCATTCATTCATTCTTCTGTTCATTCATCAAGTACTAGGTGTCAGATCTGCTCCAGAACTAGGCTCACAGGCTTGACAAAAAACAGGCACACAAACTAATATGTTACTCTCTGGGAAGTGTTATGACAGAAATACAAACCAAGTGCTGCAGCGCTCACAGGAAAGACAGTTAATTCTCCCTGGGATGTCAGGGTCAGTTCCCAGTTGAGATGCCGTGTGAGGTTCTCAAACATCTTGTCTCAGCAACACTTTTCATCCTTAAAAATTACTGAGGACCACAAAGAGCTTTTTTGGTTGTGTAAGTTCTATCTATCAATGTTTACCATATTTGAAGTCAGGCTGAAAAATATCTTAAATATTTATCAATCCACTGGAAAACAAGAAACCACTGCATAACATAATATATGGTTAACATAAACCATATATTTTATGGAAAAAAATTGTGATAAAAGAAATAGGGAGAAGAGTGACAATGTCTTACATTTTCTGAAACTCTTTTAAATATCTGGCTTAAATATGAAAACGAATATATGTATTTATATATATATGCATGACTGGAACATTGTGTTGTACACCAGAAATGGACACATGGTAACTGTGTGCTTCAATTTAAAAAAACAGGAAAAAAAGAATAGAAAAAAAAAAAGAGCTGGCTTAATAAGAGACAGGATTCTCATCTCTGTTTCTGCATTGAATACACCACCACATGTTCTTTTGGCTGAAGTATATGAAGTAAATCTTACCTCACACAGGGATGAAGTTAGAAAAGCGAGGAGTATTTTCAAAGCCACTTCAGAAAATTGTGGACATTCCTCTTTGATACTCTATCAAAACTCAATAAATGTTAACATCTTAAAGGTGGGTGGCAATGTGGAAACAGAAGTCACACACTGAACACTGTGTACACCCTTTATGAAAATCCATTATTGTGTTGAAAATTGAAGGTACTTTTTTTTTAATATCATTCATGGTTTTGAATCATTAGGCAGTGGTCATTTTGGAAATATTGGTTCTTCTAACTGTTGGCACACTTCATTACACAAATTCAAAAACTCTCATTCATTAATAGCAGTGCTGGTCTCAGGAGAAACGTCTTTAAGTGTTGGAAAGCTGTCACACTCACGGTGGCATTGACAAGTTTTTATAATATTCAGGTTTTTTTCTCTTGAAAGCTTGGACTTCAGCACTGGCTACAAATATTGCTAGTCGCTTTCCAAGCTCACTTTGTTCATTTTCAAGATAATGTCAGCCAAGGACCCCAGTCTGTATATAGTTTGCTTGTTTTTTCAAGCAAAAATTGTGGTACAAGACCAAGGGGGATAGTTTAGCTCGCAACTCCAACAATCACACTTTCGTTTGTAGCAGAAGTGCTGTGTGTACACTTCCCATTTTGTCAGAATATTAAGAGGACAGGTGCTCAAGGGTCAGTATTTCGTAAATTTATAATTTGCATTGCTTCTAGGATACCCCTCAGTAAAGCCAGATTTAAAAAAGCAAAAACGAAAACAAAAACGACTGTGGGTGTGGTGACAAGTGCAGTGACAGCTGGCATGGTTTGGTGTCACCACATCAATGCCTGTTACGGCACCTGAAGTTTCTCCCACTGTTGCTTTTGCAGCATCGGTGCAAATATCAACTCAGTGGAGAAGACACGTAGTATCTTTATATTATGAGGAAAATAGTTTCCACCTCAAGGAGCCTCTGGAAGGGGCCTCATCAAGCCATGGGGAGATCTGTGGAACACTGAGGACCACTGAGCTAGACTTGAAGGCTTCTCAGGAATTAGTCTGGTGAAGTTCAGTGGAACCGGCTCAACATGCATTCACGAAGTACATACTCCATGCCAAACCGGCACCGTGCTAGAAGCAGAAGATACTGAGATGCTTAAGAAGTTGTCTGCCTTTAAGGAGCTTATTGCAACGGGAACTATATGCAGTACCTTGTGGTAGACAATGATGAAAAAGAATATGAAAAGGAATACATAGATGTATAACTGAATCACTGTGCTGTACACCAGAAATAATCACAGCACTGTAAACTGACTATATGTCAAATAAGAAAAAAAAAAGCAGCTTATCGGCTCATGGGATAGGCAGTCCGGGAAGAAAATAGCTCTAGAATGACAGTGGGTTACAGGTATGCGTGGAGGGCTATGAGAATAGAGAAGAAAGGCACCTCAGAAGAGGAGGCTGTGTCTAAGTTATACATGGAAGCCTGAAAGGAATTGGGGGGAAATTTACAGGGAGAAGAACAGGTCACCATTCCTGAAGCGGGAAGGGGAGGGGAATCGAAGTGACCTTGAGGTTCCCTCCCCACACTCCCTCTCCCCATGCAGTCTGGGAGTTTGACTCCGGCTCCAGGAATGGGCCCTAATGAGCTGAAGCTAACTGGTTACTGCATCCCGTTTGGTACAGAGATTGTTCCAGGGCTGAGCAGGCCTACGTCAACTGACACCAAAGAATTGCAAAGAGACGCGTGCAGGGGGCTCCTGGGAAAGAGCAGCCTTCCTCCTCTTGTGAGAGACTCTCAGAAGCAACGCCGACTCCTCCACTGGTCACTTTCCCATGGTTCCCATACAGATGTGATGCTTGGCTGCTGCTCTTCTGCCACCAGTCTAGGGACGTCACCCACCAGGGAGGCCAAAGCCCTGAGACCTGCAGAGACACGCAGCTGGAGCCCTGGTCAGAGTAAGCCTGGTTCCCACCTTCCCTGATCTGAGCCTATGAATCCCTTTCATCATTTACACCAATTTGAGTGAAGTTTTCTCTGACTTGCAATGGAGGAATTCCAGTTACTATGAGGTCAATTTGAGATGGTACTAGAGACAGAGGAACCAATCATGGAGTACCTTTCACGCCTCGCTAAGAGTCCCAAGCATCTCCAGCAGGTTCTGGGAGTCACACAGTGTCATAAGCTAGGACGCAGCAAGGCTTCTGAAGTTGCCACCAGCTGATTTTGGAAAGACTCTTCCTATTTCCATGCCCTGGGCACAATGGCTTTCTTTCAGTCTTACAGGGTACCTCCCTACCTGTGAGGAGTTTGTCCAATACCCAAGGACAGGAGGGGAAAATTTCAGTGAAGATCAGCTGTGACAAATGCAACAGTGGACCATTGAGATCAGGACCGAAGAGCGTTCCTTGGACTTAACACTAGGGGGTCACTGGCAGCTTCAGTGCAGTGAAGCAGATAGGAAGCTGAGAGCCATTGTGATCAAGGAGAGACTGATAAAGTAACTCACCTTGAGGGCACACGAGTGTCAGTGGAAGGTTTACAATAGGAGAGACATGAATATATCAACAGGCTGAAACAAAAGATCCTGGAAAAAGGAAGAGAGAGAAAAGTAAAGATCTACAAGAGAGGAATGAAAAATACAGTGAGACCCCAGGAGAGAGAGAATCCTTGGTTTGCTAAAGACAGGATTGTGTCTTTTTGTTTATTTCTCACTGCATCCCAAGAGCCTAGTGTCATGGCCGGTCCTTAGCAGCTGCTCCAAAAATACTGGAAGCTGGAGGTGAGAAGGTGACAATGAATGTAGAAGTAGGTCTACAAGTTTGAGAGTTAGGGGTGTACAGAAAATACACCTGATAGCCTCATTTTTTTACATAAAGTGTGAGGCAAGGTCTTATGCTAAGTATAAAAATGCAGACATTAAGATGGCAGCTTACCTGTCTTACTGAAGGTTTGAAATAGTCACTCAGGGCAATGAAAGGAGAGGTTTACCAAGGACAATAAAAATCAATAAACAGTGTTTAGGACCAAACTGAGATTCGAACCGAGATATTTATAGTACCTCCAATCCATGCAAACGGGAGAATTTATACACAGATCTCGGCATTCAGTCTGGGTGTAGCAGTAAAGCGTGTGGATTTAGGGGAATTGATCCACATTTGGGCATTTAACTGGTGGATGCTGTGGAATAAGGATTCTGATAAAAAGGTACTTCAGGAAAAGGAAGGGATGCCCGAAGCATTCTCACAGACATGGGAAAAATAAAAGGATCAATGAAATGGTGGATTTCGAAGGACCAAATATCAGAGGGAGAGGGAGATTATGAGAGAGCTGGAAAAAGAATTTGTGCTGTGAACAGGACCAGTTTCAGAGTCGGGGAACTCTAGGGAAGACGAGGGCTTGTGACCATAGTTATGGGTAAATGGAGTGGAGTTTTAATGGTCAGTGAAGTGGCAGAGAGTCAAGGAATTATACAGTGGGAAACTGGATGCGTTGTCTACATCAGGAGTTGACAAACTGCGGTCTGTGGGCCACTTGCTGTTTTTAAAAATAAAATTTTAATGTAACACAGCCAGATCCCCTTATTTACATACTGTCTATGCTTTTCTGCTAAAACGATATGTTTGAATAGCTGCAATAGAGACCATATGACCTGAAAAGCCTAAAATATGTTCCATCTTGCCCTTTAAAAGTAGGTTTGTTGACCCAGGTTTGCCAGGGTAATGATATGCTCTTGGGTAAAGAGAGCAAAAACAGAGGGGCAGTGCCAAGTTCATGGGCGAAAGGCCTGGAAGCTGATAAACACAGACAGCTACCAAGGGCAGAGGTGACAGACCTAAAGACACGTATTCCCCAAAGGGAGGTGTTTTCTGAAGGGAGAGTGGAATTGTATGGGTCTAGAAGGATGTTTCTTAACTTTTTTGACATCCCTGTGACAAAGACTGCTATTTTCCCCCCAAATCTTTGCCTTACCTTGCGTTCCCTCCCCTCCTCCCCACTTCTCCCCCCCTCCTTCTCTTTCTCTCTCCCTCTCTTTCTCATTTAACTTGAGCACATGGCCCTCCAGCTAAGACTGCATTTCCCAGCATCATTTGCTGAGATTTGCCCCCTATGTAACAATAACATGGGAGTGCACAAGATGTATGCAATTTTTGCTTCATTTCCTTAAATTAAAAAAAAAAAAAAGAAAGAAAATCGGTACCTTGGACACCTGCCCTTCTCCTTCGCGTGAGCTGACACACACAAGCTGGTGAGCCAGCTTTCACTTGGGGAGCAGGATAAAGACCTGGGACTGGCAGAGCAACAAGATGAAAGGATTCTGGATTTCTGAACCACTGCAGGGAGCGGAGCTGCCCTTCCAAACCGCACCACTCACCCTGGAACTGCCATCATCTGAGAATAAACTCTTCTTTTCTAAGTCATGTGTTTAAGGTATCTTAGTTCCAGAAGGTTAACCCCTTTCCTACTGACAGTACCCTCTTTAAAATCTGATTTAAGCTATGGACTCACTTTCCAAGAAATTGCACTTAAATAAACATGTAAAATTTATACACAGTAGACCCTGCAGCCCATACATGGTCCTCAGAAATTTGATAAAGAAGCATCAGTGAAGAAAACAGGAAATGGCCACTCCTCCCTTGGGCTTGGGGGAACATTCTGAGACGGTATCCAGAAGGAACTTTTCAGGAAAGTAGCCACTCTTTGCCATTGCACCCTTTCAGGTTACACCCCTGACTACGGCTAGACTGAAAAGAGCTACCCAAAGAACACTGGGGAGGAAAGGAGAGGGGACACGGGAAAGAGAATAAGGTCAAGACACAGGATGAGATTAATGATGAGGAAAAGAGAGTGAGAGAGAATGTTAATCCTCAGAATTCACATTTGGGGGAAAAGTAGGTATGCAGGGGAGAACAGGACAATCTGAAGTCATCAGTCAAGGTCACTAACCGTGCACAGACTTTCACTGAACAACTCCAGGTGATGCTATGTGTACATCATTTTCAATGGGAACAGTGCCTCATGAGCTGTATAGTGTGGTGGATTCACTGAGAGCATTTCCTCACTACTTAGAATGATGAAGCTACCTAGAAACTGGCAATAGTAAAGGGTTGAACTGGATGCTTCTTTGGTTTCCATCTCAGCTTCATGCCCCTTCAACCAAAGGTGGTCAACTTCAACATAAGTGCCAAACACGACACTTAAACATACCCATACTGCACATCCTTTCACCTGTTTTGGTTTTTACATTTTCTGATTCCTGCTCCCTTAGGCTAGAGCTCATAATTTCTTTCCCAAATTCATAAACTCTGATTAGCAAACTAAATCCCACCATCCTTTGACTCTTGACTTAGGCCAATGTCTCTAGAAAAAATTCCCTATTAGACTGTCTGATTCAGTTGTTCACTATTTACTAACAAGTCATCAGTTCTCAATCCAGTCATTACACTCAGCATACTGTATGGTACAGTGGTGAAGAGGACACACTCTAGATAATTTCACTGTTATTTAAAGTGTTCTAGGGCAAAGATGGAAAACTTGAAAATTATTTTTATGCAAAAATGTTAACTGTGTTAAATGTAAAATTGATGACAAATCCTGACAAAGATTATACACACAAAAAAAGAAAATGTAAGACTAATCTCACTTAGGAATATTGATGCAAAATATCATTAATAAAATATTAGCAAACAGAATCCAACAGCATATTTAAGGAATAATTCATCATTAACCAAATAAAAATTATTTCAGGAAGGCAAAGATGGTTCAATATTAGAATATTTATTTATACAATTTATCCTTTTAATAAAGCTAAGAAGAAAAATCATATAACTATTTCTATAGTTCTGAAAATATATTTTTAATTTTAACATCATTCTTGATAAGGAAAAAACACTCAATTCTTCCTTAACATGGTAAATTTATTTACCTTAACCCAAAAGCCATTATCATAACTGGAAGACAGCAGTGCAGTTGGCATTAAAGTCAGGAAAAGACAAGAATTCACATTATCACATTCTATCTTGTAATGAAGTTACTACTAGTGTAATTAGACAAGAGAATGAGATTAGAGGTGTAAGAACTTGAGGGAAGGATATAAAATTATCAGCATTTGCATATAATATGTCTGTTTAGCTGAAATATTCAGGAGGAACAACTGAAACACTACTGTGGCTAGAGATTCAGTAAGGTAATGAGGTTGAAAATTAACACAAACATCAATAGCTTTCATATACACAAACTTAATTTTATATATATATAAAGAAAATACTCCTTTAATAAAAGCATAAAATGATAAAATAACTAGAACTATATAAGGAAAAATAATCCTTTAAAACTCTAGGAAGTGGAAGACTAGAACAAATGAATAAATACAGATATACCAAGTTTTTGGATAGAAAAACTCAACATCATTAGGATTTAATTCCCCCTTATTTAATTAAAAATTTTAACAAGGTTTCTAACAAAGTATCACTACTGTTTGTTATTCTTGCTGTTATATATACAACATATATCTATATTTAGAACTAGACAAGCTTCTTTGAAAGTATATATTAAAAAGAAAAAGAATGACTAGGGGAATTCTGAAAAAGAACAGTAGCATCAGTGACAAGTCCTATGAAATTTTGAAACATACGGCAGAACTTCAATAACTAAAACAAGACGATAGGCATATGAATGGCTATATGTAGTAATAAAATAGAAGTTGAGATAAATCTAAATGTATTAAAGAACTTAGTATAAGATAAAGGTGACATCTCAAGTCAGAGGGGAAGCCACAAACTAATAAATGACACTGAGACATCTGAGTGACTACCTGGGGAGCTACAGCTGGTACTTCATACAGTCCATTTGGATAAGGTTATACCTCACAGTGTATACCAGAATAAGTTAAAAATATATCCGATATTTAAGTGCAACAAATGAAACCATGAGTGTATGAGGAACAAAAATTAAATGCTTTATTATAAAAGTAAGGAAGAACTTATATCCTAAAGTGAGGAGGAGTTTCCCAGCTAAGATACAAGGTGTAGAAGCCAAAACTAAGGAATGAATAATTAAATTACAAAAAATTCACAAGCTTCTGGAAAACCAACCAGCCAACCAACCAACTGACTTAACAAAAACACAGGCAAAATCAAGACATACATCCATCTGGGAAAAAAATTTATTTTTAATTCATATTATAATCAAAGTATTAAGTGCCTTAGTATTTTAAAGTGCTGCTAAAAATACAAAGTGGAAGAACAATGAGCTATCACTTTACACTTTGTGGACTGACAAAAATTGGAACACTGGATAATGCCAAGCACTGGAAGGAATATGGAGATAGAGGAACTCTCAAATACTGCTGATGAGAGTGTACTTTGGGGGCAGCCATTCTGACAGTATTCAGTCAAATTAAGTGTACATTATCTTTATGAACCAGCAATTCCACTCCTGCTGTATATCCCAGAGAAATTTTCACAATGATCCTATGCATAAAAATGGTAGCTGCAGCATTATCTATGGTGACAGGGAGCTGGAGGCAACGTGGGCATCCATCAGTGAAAGGACTGGTAAAATGTGGTGGATGCCCATCATGGAATGCTCTGCAGCTGCCAGAAGTGAGGGGCTAGACCTGTTATGTCCAATCAACCTTTCTGCAATGATAGAAATGTTCTACATGTGTGCTTTCAAAATGAGGGCCACTAGCCACATGAGGTTATTTAAACATTAATTAAAAAAAAACAAAACAGACTCGGTTTCTTAGCTGCACTAGCTCAGTTTCAAGTGCTGAAGAGCCACATGTGGCTAGGGACTACCATCTTGAATAAGGCAGAGATAACATTATCATTATTGCAGAAGTTCAGCTGGACGGTACAGTGTTGGGCTATAATCACTCAGAGTACCATGAGTGGATCTTAAAATACAGTGTTGACTGAAAAGAGTTAAGAATCGGAATGTCGTTATAGCACATCACCATTTAGTTCAATTAAAAATACATGACCACACCAAACAACTATTCACATTTCACAAGAATGCATGAAAAAAGACACACATTAAGAAAATTAGAATCACGGCCTGTGAGGAAGAGCAGATGAACTTGGGAGTAAAGTTAAGTAAAGAGATAAAGAGAAACAAACAAGCAGGCAAACAGGTGAACCCCTGGAAGGAGGAGGGCTTTCACAGCCCTATGATACAGTGCATTTTGAATTATGAAGTATGATTAATTCAAACCTCTCCACTGAGATTACAAAAACAAAACAAAGTAAAACAAAACAAAAAAGCAAGCACCAAAAAAAAAAAAAAAACCATATGCTAATATTTACAGCACTTTTATTCTTAATTGTTAAAAACTGGATACAACCAAAATGTCTTTCCATAGGTGAGTGGATAAACAAACTCTGGTATATCCACACAATATAATATTATTCAGCACTAAAACAAATGAGCCAACAAGTCATTAAAAAAGACATAAATGCATAATGCTAAGTGAAAGGGGCAAGTCTGAAAAGGCTACATACTGTATGATTCTGACTATATGACATTCCAGAAAAGGCAAAACAATAGTGACAGTAAAAGGTCAGCGGTTGCCAGAGTTTGGGGTAATGAAGAAAGGGCTGAATAGGTGAAGGGTGGAGGATTCTGTAGGGCAGTAAAATTATTCTGTATGATAATATAAATGTGGATATATGACACTATATATTTGTTAAAACCCATAGAACTTGAGAGCATAAAGAGCCAACATTGATGTGTACAAATTAAAAAAAAAATCATTTAGGAGGTTGGGTGACAGAACACAGAATGTGACAAAGCACTAACTATATCATAAATACATGAAACAACTTCACCGGAGGGTGGGCGATGAAGGTGCTAACCTAAGGAAATGAGTGGAGTCTGTAAGACTAAAGGAACTGCACATAGGAACTGTACTCTGACTGATAAAGTCTTTCCTCATGGGGATATGAGTAAACAGTTCTGATACTGCTATACATGCACAGTGGAATTGAACAATGAAATAAATGGGTGGGAGATGGTGGGAACCAGGTTTCTCACTGTTGAAGCAAGGAGAAGGGGCTAGAATGACCCATGGACTAGACAAAGATATTAGATATTATTAGATAATTAGGTAATGGATTTACAGCTGGAGACATCAGTATGAAGTTATGCTTAGTTTAATATAGATACAGATGGTTACATATGGAAATACTGATACATATGTGTATACATGTGACTTAGTAGCACACATGTATTTCCTCACTCTGTTAGCTGCAGGGGCCTAGAAGTAACAGCACCTCAGTGTAGATAAGCACACCTAGTGCCTAGATCTTGGTTTCTACCATTCTCCAATGAAAGATCTCAGGACTCCATGGAGAAAGAGCTTATTTTAGGACTAGGGCAGCGGACGAGGGTGGACGCAATATACAAGATGAGCTTGCAGCAACATGTAGGGACAGAAAGTAACAAAGTGCACAAAAATCAAAACCAAAAATCTATATGTATTAACAGGGTTATGGCAAAGGGACACAGAGCCAACTGAAAGAGATCCCATTAGCCGAAGCTGGAACAATTTGAGCCCTAAAACCAATAAAACAGTATTGGAGTATAAAATAAATACTCATGAGTCAATATGATACAAATAAATTATTAAATAAATACATTAATAAGAGATGAAAGACAATTGTCTCAGGTAGAATAATTCAAGATAATTTCTGTAGATCCTCAGCCTTTAACAAGGTAGACCGTAGCTCCCCATGCCTTTGGTATGGGCTGTGTGTAGTGAACTCTCTTCAAGAGAACAGTATGGAAAGGGGGAAAGAAACGTAATTTTATAGCGGAGAAGACTGACAAATTCCACTGCAGCCACATGATCAGGTCAACAGGTCATAATGATAAAACATACCCTTAACGTGATGTGATGAAAGTGAGACTTTATCTCGATGGCTTCCTCCCCCAAGCTCATAGTTCCAACCTAATCATGAGAAAAACATCAGACAAATCCCAGCTAAGGGACATTCTGCAAAATAACTGACCACTAACTCGCCAAAACTGTCAAGGTCATCAAAACAAGTCTGAGAAACTGTCACAGCCAAGAGAAGGCTCAGGAGATGTGATGACTAAATATAGCGTAGGTTTCAGGTAGTAATGGACAAGGGATGTCAGGTAAAAACTAAGGAAATCTGAATAAAATATAGACTTTAGTTAATAGTTATGTATCAGTATTAGTTCGTTAATTGTAAGAAATGTGTCATACTAATGTAAGATGTTAATAACAGGATAAACTGGGTGCTTGTTAGATGGGTACTCCCCAAACTATCTTCACAATTTTTCTGTAAATCTAAAAATGTTATAAAAAATTACGCTTTTTTTAAAAAAGAAAGAAAAACAAAAATCAAGAACTGCCAGAATGTTTGAAGCCCTTCCTCCTTCCTCCCTCCTTCACAGCATCTTACCTTTCCACCAGAGCTAACACCCATCCTTTGTATTTTTTGTTTCCTTGCTTTTCATACAAATTTTACATCTGTCTGTATCCTTAAACAGTATGTTGTTATTTTGAATTTTATATCAGTGAAATTGTACCATATATATTTTTCAGCTAGTTCCTTATTTTCACTTAATGTACCTTTGTGAGATTTACCCATCCTGGTAAATGTAAGCACAACTCATTTATTTGCATGGCTGGCCAATACTCCATTGGTAACACTGTAACACCTTGTATACTTCTAGCCTCCTGTTAACAGACACTGGGTTGCTTCCAGGTTTTGCGATTATCCACAATACCACTACATATTTTTTTTTTAATTTTTAAATTTTTAAAAATTTATTTATTTGGGGGTGGAGGAGATAATTAGGTTTATTCATTTATTTTAATGGAGGTACTGGGGAGTCAACCCAGGACCTCGTGCATGCTAAGCATATGCTTTACCACTGAGCTACACCCTCCCCACTAAATGTTCTTGTGTACACATGGAAGAGTTCATGTGTAATTAAGACCTAGAAGTGGAATTCTTGGGTCATAAGGCATGTACATTTCCAACTTTACTATAAAGCACCAAATTCTTTTATAAAAGTCATCATGTCAACTCAGATTGCCATGAGCAACAATTTAATTTTTCCAAATTTTGTTCCTTGTAAATTGAAGGATCAAGAAAGGCACTTTGTTTTCTCTCTCGGCATTTAAATTGTATATGATTAAAAAATAAAATATTAACTATTGCAAACTTATAATAAAAAATGGTGATCAATGCCAAATTGTGGTATTTTAAAAATCGCCATAGCCCTTACTTGTCCTGGGAGATTAACTTGCTCAAAAGAGATCTTTTTCTGCCATCTGTGTGCATATATTTGAACTTGGTATAAAAGTGAAGAAATAAAGACTTGGCATATCCCTGCTGAAAAGGGGCCAAGTTCTGTTCTTATAAACTGGCCTTAATCTGAGAAACTACTAGACTTTTAGGTTTAATTACATTTCTTAAAAAGAAGGAAAGAAAGGAAAAAAATATACATATATACTACAAAAACAAGACCTCAATCTTGCCTCCAAAGATGAATAAAGAAATTAAGCTTATATTTTACTTTTCCTTCAGAAACTCCAATGACTTGGATTCAAACTGTATCAGTGTATCTGGAAGAGCATTTGAAGTGTTGTAAAATTCATCACTCTTGCATTCAAAATTCCTTTGATGTAAAATCCACAGTTCTGTAGAGAAGCAGTAAATAATAACCCTCTCAATACGATAAATGAGTGCATTCTGCTAGTACGAGTTATGTAAGTGCTGAAGACCCTACCTGAAGATTGCTGCTATTCATCGTCCCATGTCTTGGATGGGGCCGTCACTCTATACAAATTTGTCTGCTGTTAACCTAGGCAGCTCACTGTAGCAAAGAGCAAAAGGAAGGGACAGAAACAAATTTTAAAGTTTCTTCTTGCACAGGGAGGGGGGGGGATGGTTGAACAACAACAACAAAAAGTGGGATGCCTCCTGTTAGGCAAAGCTCCATGGTAAGTAGAAAACTGTGTCTAATATTATACTCGAAGCCAATCAAAATGCTCAGTAATTGCCATTCAAGCAGCGCCACTGGGCTCCAATGGTGGATTCCAACGACAAGATTACCTAATACAAATGTTAATGGTCTTAGTCAAGAAGCTAAAAAGCCATAGCACCTCCTGGATGGCGCCATTTAACAGAGGAACCTGCTCCCTGGGCCTCCCGGGTTGCATTTTGGTGGGGCCCTGCTCACCAGAGCGTGTGCATCATGCCTGTAGAGGCCGTAACACATCATAAAACGTGGCTACCCAGACCTGGAAACTTATGAATGAAATAATAATTTCCCAGCTTTGCTTAGGTAAGTGTTCCTGCTTAGGTAAATATGTCTTGACGAAGCTCACCCTCTTCTGCATTAAGGCTTATGTGAGAAATCACTCAATGGGCAAGGCTATTCAAAAGGTTTTTACATAGAAACCACGCAGAACTCCTTTATACAAACTAGGTGAGTGTGTTTGCCCTATTCTAACCATTGCCAGGGCTGTTTTTATCCAACCGTGAGAAAGAACAGATTTTGAAGACTTTTAAGGCATTTAAAAGAGTAACTAAGAGAAAGACTTAAATGTCATGTTGACCTGAGTTCAACTTACAGATCCATCAATTGTTAGCTGTGTGACCCTGAGTAAGTTACTTAACCTCTCCATCCTTATGTTTCTCCACTGTCGGAATAAGTGGAAAGTCAGGAGTTGACACCAGATCTGTCTTCAAAGCCTGTTCTTTTAACCACCACACTGGACGGCTCCAGACACTTTAAACAGCACCTTGCATGTGGGAACTCACTGTATCTGTACAGGCTGATTGATTTATCTTCAGGCGCACCTTCTTCAATCAAAAGCCTTGACAGCCAGAACTAAACTCCAAGGCACGAGAGAAACAGCTTTCTTCACTAAGCTTTACACTCGTTCAATAACTGGGACTGAAACAGAGGCGCATCCCCTTCAAATAGTAATGAGACGGATAAATATGTTCAGTTCACAGCACTGAAAGCCACACTTCAGCGTGGAAGCCCCACTTCAGGTTAACCAGCTATCTCGAAATCAAATATGCCTCCAAAGCAGGAATGTCTACTGTTTTGAATGATGAGATACACAATTTTAACTAAGATATGAAATTTTAAGTAGAAATTCAGCAAAATGTTTTTACTCTCCTGAGAGGAGAATAAGGCCTATGTCTCTAAATATCTTGAGTTAGAAATTGCAGTTATTTTGTGATTTTGTAGCAAGTTTTGCAACACTTCTGAAAACAGGGGTTTAGGTTACCTGGCTAAGAGGTGCCAGCTCAGTACCATAGAGAAGGGGAGCACTCATAGTACAATCAGTACTTGTAGGAAGTATGGCAAAGCTAGAGAAGGCATGCCTTGCCTGAGAACATTCAAATTTGGAACTACGCCTGGTCAGACAAAACCCATCTGAAGGTCACCCTTGGCCCTTTCACCAGCACCGGCCAATCCTACCCCAGAGAACAGGAGATAACGCCACCCCCTCCACTGCCCCTCAGAACTATCCTACAGGCAAAACTGATAACACTGATGGCTGAGACAGCCTCTGTGAGTCAGGCCTCACTGTCCTCTGTATCAAGTCAGCCCTCCCCTGCCTGGCTTGAAAGTGATGAACCATGCCGTCTACAGAGCCAGGCCTGGTCCTCTCCACTCTCATACCCCAAGGCAGGTCTCCATCCTGCGCCACATGCCCACCATTCCCATACTACCATACGTGGCTCATCTTTTTTCCATAACCTCAAGTAGCTTCACCTTTCCTAGGCCAAGCCAAATCCAATCTATCTTTAATTTTGCTCATTTCTCTGTGTGTGTGTGTGTGTTCTTTTTAATCCATGCAGAGACATAGAAGAGGGATGGACTGAGATTTCTTTGGGAGGGTAGAGGAGGCTTCATAGGGAGTTGACAAGTGTGCTGGGTATAAAAGGAAGAATGAAAAGCAGCCAAGTGGAGGAGGAGGGAAGAGCATTCTAGGCAGAGGAAACAGCATGTGCATAAGTCTTGATAAAGTCCTGAAAGCCATGGCAGGCTCGTAGGGGTAAGACGCTAGAGAAGGCTATCGTCAGAAGGGGAAGACACTTGTTTGTTTCATTGAAATGATAGGACTTGATCCTGGAGACAAAAGGATCTGATTTTGGTCAAGGCCTCTAATCAAGCCCAGGTCTTCCATGGAGTCTGCTCTTTCCACGCATGTATCTCCTTCCTCCACGTTCCTATACCCCTTAACAACCTTACCAGATGATCAGGTGTTATTATTTACGGCTCCTACAGGTAACTCAGTCTGGGTTTCCAGTGACTAGAGAGGACCAGAGGTTAGGAGCCTTTTATTTTTTTTAACTTCTCCATCCTAATAGTGCCAAGCAAGTAAATGCTCAATAAATTCCAAGAACTGACACGTTCAGATTCCTCCAGGGGATGGATTAAGCAAACCAGGTTCCAGAGAGAAGATGAGGAAAACCTCTAAACTCTAAACCAGTCACTATTCACTTTACTATTGGCCACGAGTGACAGGATCCAAGTGTACAAAAGTCAACTTCAAAAGCAACCACACCTGACTCTCACCTTCCATGAACTTGGACTCCTCTCCCCTTCTGCCCAGCTTTGCCCCACTGTCCAAGCTAAGATTCATTCCTTCTTCCCCCTGGGAATACTGGGCCAGAAGGGAAGGTACCAGCACATCTCTGGTTCTGAACATATCCCAATGACTGGGAGGACGGCAGACAATCAATGCATTGAGCAAATGCATCTGGCCCTGAAATGAGACTGTGTCTGCTCCTGTGTGTAAATGCCAAGTTGCAGGAGGTTACCATAGCAACTCCAGGAGGGTGCTGCCATGGGCAGCTTTGCACAGAGGTGCAGAAAGTCCATTCTTTAACATCTGGGCTTTTGCTGTGCACATTGGGTCCTAGTAGGCACATCATGGCTCTAGGCCTTGCCTTTGGGATTCTGCAAAAAAGGACGTGGGATTTTGAATACCTGCTAGTCCAATCATCCTCTTTTCATGCACCACACATGTTCTTCTTCATGCCCAGTAAACACTGCATGTAGAGCCCAAAATAGGCTCTTTAGAAACACATAAATCCCTATATTGGTTCTTATACATGATGAGGATCAGATTGTACTTGTACATCAGCATAACTTCAACACAAAATTGACATCCGTCGCATAACCCAGCAATTGTACATTTTAATGAGCACTCCCAGCCAGTCCCCGGGTTTTATTGTGCTATTAGTACATTTTTAATACAAAAATAAATAATGCCATCAAGACTGTAGTTTGGGCTTACGGGGCCTACTGAGCTGTACTCCAGGAACTGTAAACCAACTTTTCAAAGGACCGGGCGATTTTTGAAATTGTTTTTCCATACAGGTTGGGGAGTGGGGTTTACTCACCCACACTTCTTAATGTTTTATGTCTCATGATAAAAGAGCACAAGGAGGATGTTAAATAGCATTCCATTTATGGTTCTGACCTATGGATAGCCATCACGAAACTCCGTCCCTACAAAGCGAACTTTAGTTGGTGGGGCATTAAAGAGATGGAACAATGACCTGGACATTTTCACTTTTTTCCTGGATCTAGAAACTTGCTTGTGGTTATCTTCGAATTCTCTCTTGGGCAAAATAAGAATGATTTATGGCAGCACTAAAGAAACGGATTTGCACGGTGGGCGTGCACAGCAGGGTGAAATGGAGCTGCACATGGAGAAGTGAGGGGAATTTTGGTGAACAAGTCACATGGACCTGTGGCACTTTGCAAGGTGCTGGAGCAGGACTACAATATCTTTGCAGCTTGGCAGTGGAAAAAGACGGGTGGATTGAGAAGGGTTGTAGAAGTTCCAGTATCTGAAGGAGTTTTGTGGCCTAAGAAAATGAAAATTGGGATATTGAGAGAGAGAGATGTAAACAAAGGAAGGAAGAGCGTCTGGCTCAGGTCATTCTTTGTACAGGAATGCCTGTCTGTCCAAGGGAGCTTGAGAACAAAGATGCCAATGTTCCCAGACTACAGTTGGATGGTTTCTTTATCCAGGGAATTGGGATGTGGCATGGAGATGTGGAGGTGTCTGTACCAGGAGGTTGGTACATGTAAGCAAGGAGATAGGACTTGCCAGGATGGACACCAGGGGTGCAGTCAAAGGCCAGAGAGTGTGGGTCACCTGGTGACAGATAAAGAGCTCTCAGTGAGCCAAGACTGGAGATCCAGCCAGTGCAGTCTGGCCTGCACATGTCTGGCTAGGGGAACACGGGATACCTATTTCTAACTCCCCCAGGAAATGCTGGCAGTGGGAATCCAGGGGGTGTAAAGCGAAGAACTGAGCCTGTGGCCTGGGAGTGGGGAAAAGGGCTTCTGGGAGCTGGGAGCAGACAAGAAGTGCTCTGTCAACGGGCAACGAAAGCTCGGGAGGTCAAGGCTGGGAAAGGTTTCACAGAGACCCCTGCAACCTGTTCCTTAGGGGCAGGGCCGCTGAGGGGAGGCTGAAGGCCCAGCATCCGGGTCGGATGTGGGGAGAAGTCAGGTGCACCGAGGCGCTAGCCTGCGAGTCGGTACGGAGAATGGTCTGGGAGTGGGGCGGATCCAGGGAGGCAGGAGTGGGGGAGGGGAGGTGGCCGGCGAGTGGGTGTGGAGAGCGAGCCGGAGTGGGGGGTGGGGGCGCCGGGCCAGTGCCTCGGGCCGCCGCGACCTCCCCCGGGACTCACCCAGCACGAAGTAGGGCAGCTCCGTGTTCTCCAGGTCGTCCACCACGACCATCTCTCCCGGGAAGTCGTTGCGCACGGAGAAGAGGAGCTTGGGCTCGGAGGCCGAGGGGCTGTGCATGATGCTCAGGTCGTTCTCGCGCAGGAAGGGCAGCGCCGACACCGTGATGCTCTTGAGCTTGCACTCCAGCTCCTTGGAAGGATCCGCGTCGCCGGCGGCCGTGGCCAGCACCGCCGCCGGCCCCCAGCAGCAGGCGAGCAGGGCGCAGAGCCCGGCTAAAGCCATCTTGAGCCCCGGCCGCCTTCCTCCCAGCGCTGCGAAGGTGGGGGAGGAAGCGAGCGGGGAGGGAGCGAGCGAGGGAGGGGGGCGGGGGAGGCTGGGGAGGGGATGTGGAGCCGGGAAAGCCCCGGTCCCCGGAACGAGGTGCCGCTTGCCTGGCGCAGGGCTTAAGAGCTGATGCCTGAAGAGCCCGCTTTCTTTGTTTCCCGGAGCTGCTTATCTGGGGAAGGGAAAAGGGGGGAGGGGGGAGAAGAGGAGAAAAGGAGAAGGAAGGACGTCGGAGGAAAGAGGAAGGGAGCTGAGGATTCTAGGGAATCAGGTCAGCCCCCAGCAGGCTGCCGCCTTTCTCCTCCTTTGCATCCCCTTGCAGGAGCACGCTCTTGGCTATTAACTACCTGCACAGCATTTTTTTTTTTTAACAGTTTTTTTGCAATGCGAAATCTTCCCTCTCGCTTCATCTTACAGATGGCTTGGAAAGGGCACACAATGCACACACCTTAAAAGGTGCTTCCTCAGAGCAGGGGGGCGGGGGAAGGGGGTGTCTCTAGATGCAAATAGGCCCCCAGTTATTTTGTAGATGTAGGTGGTCCCATTTCTTGTATTTTTTTTTTACCCACGAGTTGGATTTAAATTTTGGATAAACATGTGTTGGAATAAATGCACGTGTGTATTCTTACTCAGCACTAAGTTTGCAGAAATATTTAAAGGAAATATTTGGCATGAAAATAAACAACAAAGCCAGTGTACTGAATACAGTGAAGCAGGAGAGCAGAACTCATATCTGCAATCTCTCTCTGCCTCTTCCGTTTCATTTCTGTTACAAATGTTATCTGTAGTAACCAATATAAAGATAATTTGGGGAATGCTATATTTGATAGAAAAAGTAGAGCTAGCTCAAGGAAATGTTGGATCTTTTAGTTTTAGGAAATCCAGTGAACAGAATAGAGCTGGAAGAAAATGTGAGAAAAACAAAGTTTCTAAGCACGCTTAACAAATGGAAAAGGAATAAAAGAATATTCTTGGGCTCGTGCCAAGTCTATCCCAGCCCAGACAAGAGTAGGACATGTAGACAGCAACAACCACCACCACAACATTAACAACAAAAACCCATATAAGTTTTGTTTCCATTAGTACCAGACAGTGTTAGCTTCCAAAAATGATGACAATATGTAATAAACTGTGGTAGAAAAGTGATGCTTGTGTGTGCTGGAATCTGATGATTAACTGAACTTTCTCTCACATGATAACTGATAACTTGTTTCCAGAGTTGTCCCTCCAGCATCATTTATTCAGTGCTGACTTAAATACTAGGTGCTGTAAGACTGTGTTTTAAATAGTTCCTATTCTCTAGGAATTTAATGCACCACCCTTTTCAAAGAGGACCCCCTAGTTTAGAAACAATTACATTCTCTCTCTACCTGGTGCCTACTTATTGACATCTGTGAATGTTATGTCCTTTAAAAGGAAAAAATAAATAAAACTTTGCCATATATTTCACAAGGTTACTCTAGTCAATGAATGGGAATAGAGGAAATGAACCATAATGAATTAAGGTCATATTTGAGGGGAGAAAGACCTGTTTACCACAAAAAAAGAACAAAAATACTTTATGACAAGTTGAGTTTCTGAATTTGACGTACCTGAGAACTAACCCAGGGTTGTATTACCATGTAGCATTGCAAAGTGATGCAAGAAAGTTTTCTGAGCTAATGACCTTTCTGCAACTCCCCTTCATCTTCATTGCCCCTCTAGGAGATGCTGAGGGAGAGGAAGCCCCCACGATACCTTTTTTGCCTACTCTCTCTAGCTGAAAAAGCAGTATTTACTTAGTTATACAAGGTTACCTGTTGAAAAATTAGAGTACATGCCAAGAAAATACACTTAGTCTTAGAACGTGAGAAATGGCATAAAACTAACAGATCATCTATTACCAGTCTCTCATTTAAAAGATGAGGAAGTTGAGGACAGTGAAATAGTGAGGTGGTTTACCCAAGATGGATCTGCCAAGAAGGGTTTGGGGAGCTAAGACCACAAACGAGATTTCTTTGCCTTGGGCTCTTTCCACTGCACAGCTATGGGACGTCTAGGTGCAACCATGGGTAATTATTGGACTTAATGGCTCCCAGTAATTCATTCAGTAAACATTTGCATACCTACCATATGCTGTGCGCTAGACTAGGCCTGGGCAGAGTCTAGGAAAAAGATTCTTCCTGCTTTTGAGTAACATATAATCTACAGTTGTTTTGAAATCATTCTTCCTCATTTTCTAAAGTGTCTTGAGTTATTTTAGAAAACCCAAGTGAATCAATTGGTGTTGATTTTCTGATAAGTCAATATCTATTTTACTTTGCCTATCTACAGTCATTTTTACATGCTTACATTTATACATGCTTTCTTATTCACAGATATAAGAATATAAGATATAAGAAAAAGAGGGCCTGGATCAAATGGCCATTTAAAAATGCATATTGAGTTGGACAGAGCTAGAGGTTGGTGTCTCAAGCTTTATAGACCTCTTTCTCTTTGGAGGGTTGAGCAAGAGGATTATGCAAGTAGACGGAGAGAGCATATTGCCAGGGCACTGGATTCCCGTAAACATGCATACACTGTCACATGGCCTCGTCCTAGGGAATTAAATACCTAGAGATGGGGGAGAGGTTGAAGTTCACAGAAGCCAGACCGTCTGTTCTGTATGATGTTTAACATTTAAATGGGACTGGGGGAAATTTGTATGCATCTAAATAATTACCTTTGTGTATAGGCAACATGACGGAGTGAAACAATAGACTTGGAGCTGAGTCTCAACTCCATAATTTGCTTATTTGGAGGTGAGCCTGGACCGTTCTTGTCTTCATTGTCCCCCTCAATAATATGGGATCAGTGATCTCTGTCTATTCCCCTGACCACAGATGACATAAATGCAAGTACTTATATTCGCTAAGACACTACAAAATAGGAGGTTCTGTTATCTCTATTCCTGACTTTTCTCCTGAGGTCCAGCTTGCTTTCTTCTAGCACCAATGACCTCACTCCTTGACTCTTATAATAGCTTTTGAATGTTTTCCCTGCTATTAACCTATTCTTTAGATGGCTACCAGATTGATCTTCATGAAATCTTGCTTTCCACCTGCCATTCTAAAGTTTTTCTTTCTTTACAGGATAAAATTCAAACGCCATGGTTTGGAAGTTCAAAAACTCTTTCAAATTTCATACTATTTATATTTTTAGGTGTATTGCTTACTATGTTATCCCCCCTGGTCCCAAAACACCCATACACATCCCAATCAAATTTAAGCCCATTCTTCAATTTCACTCCTTCTTTGCCATTCTGTCTGCCTGAAACACTCCACTCAGTTTTCTCCAGGTTGTCCCATCTCTACAGCCAAATCTCAGTCTTAATTTATATAGTGAGATCTTCCATCCCTCCCTTCTCCCTTATCTCCTCTCACAGAGCCCTGACACACACACACACACACACACACACACACACACAAAACCTTAGGTGGCCAAGGGCCATTTCCAAATACAGTGTCTTACAGTCAACATTTTTATTAGCAAAATGGAAACAATAATACATACTTTTTAGAGTAGGTGTGAGAAGGAAATGAGATTATATATGTAAAGGAGCTAACATTTTAGGCATTTAATTGGCACTCAGTAGTAATAGCTTTTGCTATTACCCACTTTTCAATTATTTCAGAAAGAAAATAGGCTTAAGAATTTTTTTCATGAGTTTTTTTTTTTCCCATGTAGTAGCAAAAAGCAAATTAAGTGATTTACATTCTTTGGCATATACCCAGGATAAATCATGGCATATGTCCACCAAAAGAATGTATAGAACATTCATAGCAACTTTACTCATAATGGATAAAAATGGAAACAACCTAAATATGCCTCAATAGGAAAATGGATAAGTTGCATATAGTCATTCAATGGAACACTACACAGCAATGAAAAATAAGCAAACACATGGATGAATCTCTCAGACATAATAAGTGAATGAAACCAGACACAGAAGAGTGTATGTGCTAAGATTCTATATCTATGAAATTCAAGACCATGTAACAATCTTTGATGCTGGAAGTCAGAATAGTGGTTATCTCTGGGAGGAGGGGAGTTTTGACCAGGAATACAGGAGGAGCTTCCTGGCAATGCTGTGGGTAGTGATCATATGGATGCATTATATAAGCAAAAGTTTATCAAACTGTACACTTGCAGAATTTTGTAATGTCTATTATACCTTGTTAGATTGTTTTTTACATGGCTTAGGACTCCATAGGAGAAGAAATTAGAGGTAAGCTTTTCTTTTTTCAAATTGTTTTCCTGTCTCCTAACTTTATATCTTCTTTCCTTCTCCTTTAGAGGTCTTGGAAATTTTAACTTTCTGTGGAGATTGGCAATCATTTGTTCAACTACTCCTTTCATTTGCGCACTCCTTTCTACTATTTCACAAGAGTCTCAACATTCAGTGTCTTGTCACCTGGGACAAAATTCAGGGGGTCTCTGTCTCTGGGAAGCACAGGAACAAATAATGCAGCAGTTGGACAGCAACAGATGTAGGCTTTCGCTGGTTCACTTAGATATTTTATTCTCTGGACTGTTCTCTGACATGTTTGATAGCTTAGGCAGATACCTACAGAACAGAGAGGGAAGGTCACACCTATATAAGATAGAGGCAGGAAGACAGAGAAAGAGAAAGAAATGGGTGGGGCTAAGAGTGTGTAAATGAGAGATGTTTCTAATTTTCCCCATTCGTTTAGAACACCTGGCGCCCTGATGCTTTGTAGATAATCCTGACATATACAACTTTGTCATTCATTAAACCTCTGCATTCTAGTTCTTAACAAAAATAATCTTTAATGTCTCTCTTAGAGACATTTTTAGAAAAAAAAAAAACAATTGAAACAGTTCTCTCTCTTTCTGACTCTGTGTTATCCTCTCCATATTTTCCCTGTCACACAAGTTAGTGTGAACCCCTCACATTCCTTTGCCAGCTCCACCTCCCAGCAATTCTGTTGAATTGGATTTTTTGTTTTCCTTCAACTACTACTCTCCCATGCTCTGCAAAAATTTAGTGTAGTCTGCTAGTTAGCTGGACATAATTCAGTTTTGCATCCTCCTTAGGTCATTAAAAATATATTTTACACTCTTTGCTTCAAAGTTAACGTTTTTTTTTACTCTTTCTCCCCCTCCCACCCTGTCCCTGTCTGTCTTTCTCTCTCCTCTCAATTTGCAGGCTCAGCAACAGCACCTGCCTTACAGAAACAAGGCTGTTTCTGTTCTGATTTCTCTAGTCTTCCTTTAAAAACCAAGTAGAGAGTCACAATCCTTCTTCCTGACACACTAAAGTGAAAGGAAACACAGAAGGGAAACACCACAGGCAAAACAATTGGCTTTTTTGAAAGCAGGACATTTTTTCCCTTAATTTCTCCCCAGAAACCTGAAGTTCTTCTCTTTGCCGTCTTCACAATCTTGGTCTGGGGACAGAATGTTTCTTGATTTAGCTGTTCAGAGTCTCTAAATCTGTTCCTCTCTACTCACTGAGTTCCTGCTATCTTTTGCCTCTCTCTCTCTCTCTCTCTCTCTCTCTCTCTCTCTCTCTCTCTCTCTCTCTCTCTCTCTCTCTCTCTCTCGTATCTCTGGGTGTGTGTGTGTGAGAGAGAGAGAGAGACAGAGAAAATACACTTTGAGATAAGTATTCTCACTTGGGGGCTCATTTCTAATTAAATAATTCAGGACCGAGACCAAGAGGCTAAAATGCACAGCACAACAGAATAAAACCACGAATTAGAAGGAAAATGGCTCAAATGGGTCCCTATCTCTGCAAGTTCTAGTTAAGCAAACAAACAAAATGGTCTGGGACAAATGATTATTGTAACTCAAGAAGATTAGAAGAAAATGTAATTAGCTCCCAAGCTTCTTCCTGTTCCTCAGCCTTCTTCCACTCTTCAACTCCCCAGCCGTGAATTTACCCAAGGCTCCCTTTCCCACACCAAAAAAGTCCCTGCTGCAAAGCTGGGAGGGTTAACAGAGCTGGTACCCCAGCCTGCCAGCTAACCAAAGGAGACAGCCGGTGAGGCCCCGAGCCCGCCCCCTGCCAAGCCGCCCAGCCAATGGGCGCCCGCGGGGAGTGTGGCGCTGCGTCCCATTGGCTGCCCACCTACGTGCATAAGAAAGCAAGCGAGAGGCAGGCAGGGCAGCATTGTTATCTTAAGACACTCAGCTGGAGCCTGAGTCTGCAGGTGAAACTGCTTAGGTACCAGCACGGAGTCGGAGCGGGGACGCGCCGGGCTGCAGCCTGGGATGGAATCCGCCCGCCTCGGACGCTGCTCTGCTCGCGGCTCCTCGGGCAGCGCCTCCGCTGAGCTCGGAGGATCCCGTTAGCACTTGCCCAGGGATGTGCACCTGCCGTGCGCGGCGAGCGCCCGGGCAGGTCTGCAGGCAGCCGCGGGAGCGGTGAAGCCAGAGGAGCTGTCTCTGCCCATGTGCAAAGCAGCGATTCCGGGAGAGAGACAGAGGGCAGGTGAGTCTCTTTAGAGTTGGAAGGAAGGCAAGATCTTGGGTTTCTCATCGTTGGAGGGACAGGAGACTCCCCGGGTCGGGTTTGGCACTTTCCTTCCCTCTCCACCCGCGTGCGCCCCGGCCCGGCGTCGAAACCCCACTTCAAACATGCTGTGGGTGCCGGGAATCCTTGCTGCTCAGCTGGAAGGCAGCAGGCAAGTGGTCTGACGGCGGCGGCGGCGGCGGCAGCAGCAGCAGCAGCAAAGCGGGGAGCAAGAGAATTTGAAAAGAGACATCCGCTCCCTCTCACACGCCGAGGGGGAGCCATTCGCGTTCCCCCAAATGAGAAGGAGCCACAAGAAATCATGAAGTAAAAACTTTGGAAAGCAGCCACTGGAGATGTTGCACAAAAACCTGGAATCTTTTAGGAGTCTCCTCCCAATCGGTGAAGGTTTGGGGAGCAGCTGATACAGCAAGGAGAGCTCTCGCAAGGATTCAAGGTAACAGTGCAGGATTTTGATGATTTTCTTCCATCCCCTTTTCGTTGTCTTTTTGGTGTGTACCTTGGCAAGGGGATCATTTTGCCCTCCAACAGCCCTCTTGCCCTGGCTCCTGGCAGTTGCAGGCAGAGGGAATGATCCCCTCTCTTAGTTTCTGTCTTGTGGAGCTGAGCAGTGGACTTTGGGGTTTGGCAGGAGATCGTCCTGTTATTGCCGCCTGGTGTTGCATGGCCGTCACACGACTTGGGCACTGCCTCTGACCTACATTGCTTTTGCCTGGTTTAAGTCCTCAAAGTTAGTGCAACTCCCATTAGCTTCAGAAAATCCAATTGGGCTGCATAATTGCAGATGACGAGGACTTTTGCCTGCCCAGCAGATGCTGAACTGAACTGTACCCGGTTCGCTACGGTTGGGATGGACCCCAAAGAGCTGAGGTCATGATACATGTTACACAAGTTCGCAGATATTCACATGTTCGTAGAGCTATATTCACATGTTCATGGGGCTCTGGGGCATGCCTGTAGAGGCCTGTCTCTTTCTCCCATGTACATGCAGCCAAAAAAAAAAAAATTGATGAGTGAACCCTGTAGGTTGCAAATTGTCTCCCCAGGGTGGTGGCGGAAACCCCATTGATTGAGTTGAGCCTGGCAGCGTGCTGGAGACACTGGGGAGAACATTGCTGTCCTGGAAGGAGGGGTGTGCTGGGATTATCTGGCAATCTCGATTTCTCTCCCTGGTTTTGTGATCATTTGAGTACACGGTCTAGTCCTGGTTATGGTACGTGAGTATTTGTATGTGTGTGTCTGTGCTCACAGCTGTGTGCAGGGAGCTGGCTGCCGACAGGAGAAGCATGCATGTGCAGCTCTCTTCCAAGGCCCCAGATGCCTGGAGTGTTCCTTCCTCATAGGAACATGAACTTGGGAGCTGCTGTTCTAGCCCAGAGGAGTTTTCTCCTTACCAAGCAGTCCCTCTGCATGGTACATATTTATCCAGGGTATACAGACCTGAGCCAAATATTAACTAATAATCCAACTAATGCCCTGTAACATGATTGAACAGACCCCTCCGTAAAGAACTGTGTGTGTGTGCTCTTCCCGGCTCTGGGAGCCGGGCGCCCTGAGCAAGGACAAATGTTTTGTTAAGAAGGATAGCAGTTATAACAGTCCAGGCTTCTAGCTGGGTGATCTGAGTCTTATCCAGCAGGGACAGTGATCTGTCATCAGAGACCAGTCAGGAGGATAGAAGGTATTTTGTAAGTCAAGTATTTCAGCCTCTGTCCTTCTCCAGACATGTGCGTGTTGAAGGGACGCACTTTCTGACCATGCTCTCTAGAATACATGCAACGCCAGTATTAACCAAGCAGCTCGAGTGTTTTACAAAATCCCCTGGGGGGCAGTCTGATGACATCAGGCAACAGCAAATTGATGCTGGAGTTTGTGTGTTTTCCCTCCTGACTTCACCCAGTTATGTGCATGTTATTTGTTTAAGGCAGGGCCCTCCGGAGTTCCCTCCCAACCAGAATAAGTTGCTTTGCAGCATTAGGGGCATGACCAAGCAATGCTGCCACCAACGATCCTAAAATCTTATCAATATCATAGCTGCTGCCTACTCTGGGGAAGGATGCATGCCTTGCTTCTTTGAGGCGGGATACGGTTTGAGTGGGTACAGAGCCTGGACACTGTGAGATGTGTGAGGAAAAGGAAGCAAATGTTAGATCATGGTCTCCCATCCTGGCTCCAAAGGGTTTGACAGCTGTTCTGCAGCCATGGAGAAGACAGAAGCATCCCTGACTCTTGCTTCTCCCTCCTCACCCCCAAATCGGGCTGGTTTTGTCTCCTACAATGGAGTGATGTGTGCTGCAGTGTGGCCACAGGAGAGGAGGGAAGGAGGGAAGGGCTGGGGAGGGAGGCGGGGTGCCACTCTGCCAGCATTGGGCCGGGCTCATGGATGGGGACCATCTTCTCCATTTTGGCCCTTGAGATCATCCTCTGAGTTTTCCTTCCTGGTTGCAAACAGAAACTCCTAACAGGTTGTTTACTGAGCAAGGCCAGAGGGCAAAGAACATCCCTGCGTCATCAGCTCCTTCTGATACCCTTTCCCAAGACACAGGCTAGCCACTGGGGAGCATTACACACACACAAAAAACCCATCCCCTCTGAGACGGTGCTCCAAAATCCCTCCCCAGCTCACAAACAAGAGTTAATCTGGAGGGACTCAAGATATCTGCGTGGGCACTTTCTGCTGACTATGGGATGCTTAGTGTGGAGGTTTCCTGGTTAGTGTTTTGCTTCCCCCACTGTGCGGGTTATTTTTGGCGATTCAACTCTTTCTCTTAAATAACAAGACCTTGGATACATTTTATAATGGCATACTTTTCCAAAGGGCTGGGACCATTTTAGGGAGCTTATCTAATTACGCCTTATTGTCTCATTTATCTCTGATTACCCTAAGAAGTCGAGCTAGAATGATGGTAGCCTCCTTCTTGGAAAAGGGAGGGCAGAGGACCTTGGAAAGAGGAACTGTTTTACTCTGGGTCTCACAGCATTTAAGGGAACCTATGGAGTGGGGTCCGGGTCTTATTGCTCCTAAACCAACCCCAGACTCTACCGACTTCTAAGGAATGGTTAATCCTAGTAACTCTGATTTGATTCAGCTGCTCTGTACTTTGGAATGGGAGATTGCAGTGATTTGGGCTTCGCCTCTGGTGCTGACGTGAGGGCTGCGAGGGATAAAAGTCTTATAAAGACTCTGTCTTTGCCTTCAATTATCTTACATTCTAGTTAGGAAAATAGGCTTACCTCTGGAAAAAGGGTAAATGACAATGTGCATTCTCAACAGCCATTCAGTAGAAGAGATTCACGGGGCTGACCTAATTAACCTGCAATTGATTGGTTATTGGAATAATGAGAGCTCTTGATATTCCAAGGAGGGAGAATTTGAGTTCTGCCACGGGGGGACAGGGTGGGATTTGGTTGGAGAGGAAGAAATGGAGAAAAAGATTCCAGTTGACAGAGATGCTAACTGCAGCACAGCTGAGAAGGCTGGAAACTTCGAGGCTTTCTTGTTTCCCTGGGGTGTGCCCTCAGCCTCTTTTCAACTTGGATCCTGGAAACAGCATACACCTGGGTTAATTATTTGAAGCGTCTATTGGCCTAGAGGAAGCTGTCCTCGGACCAGGCAGAGGGCTCTGAAATGCTGGATATCTCATTAGGCCTTGCAAATCACCTGGCCTTGCACCCACCCTCCAGTCTAATCCATAGTTTATGGGGAAAAATAGTGCTCAGGGTCAGGGAGCTTCTCAACAGCATGTCACAAATTTTAGAGAAAGATATTGGGGGAAAGCAGGCACATTTCAAGAGAACATGAACAAATCTTCCCGTATTTTTTTTAGAATCAGAAACTCCTAGGAGAGAACCTTGATTTCCCTTCATTTCCTATTTCCCCACCCAAATGTCCCCATTGGGGTTTACTTGGAGCCGGCAAAATGCCAGAGCCCTCAGGCATTAAGCACTGAGGAGATTTTCAATCTTTAGATTCTTGAGCATGCCCATGTACATAACCTCTTATCTCCCCTCCTTTTCCCTTTTAATAAAACATAGGCTGTAGCAGTCACCGAGGAACAGACCACAGAAGCAGGCGGGGTGGGTGCGGTATCGCCCGCAGCGGTGCCACGAGGCCCTGTGACTGCTCAGCTGAGCAGCAGAGGGGAGAGGCGGTCTGGCCGCCCGGGCAGCGCCCAGGAAGGACTAAGGATCCCAGACCACCAGGAGATGGCCCTGACCGCTCAGCCACACACATGTGCTCCAGCAGGGAGCCTTGTTTCCTAGAGAGAAGGTCAAGCTAAAGCATAGGTCCTGTGAGAGAACTGGTCCAACCGTGTTCATTGGTCTTCACTGGGTTTGAGATATCTGTTCACTCTCCATGTGACTGGTTGCTTGGGTGACCCCATTCCAACATGGACAAAATTCCCATGAGACACAGAGAGTGGAATGACTTGCCTAAAGTCATGCCATCATTGACTCTCTGGTCAAGAGGAAGATCCCCAAGAACCTGGTCTGCTTGGTTGCTTAGCCCCAGGAGTTCACTTTGGGGACAAGTCCTGAGGGAGCTGTACTTTCTCTTCAAAATTCTCCCCTAGGCCTTGTTGTCACTTTTGCTTTCCGTGTTAAATGACCCTGAAGCTGGTCTTTGGGATGGAAGCCTTTTTTCTTTATTATTCACAAGTACCCACTGCCATGTGTAGGGGACTAAGGTAGCTGTCCAGGGCCATGGGTGTGGGGTCGTGATTGTCGGCTAGAGCCTCTTCTGTCTGGGAGTGAAGAGAAAGGCTGCTCAGTTATGGTTCAGACGGGGCGCTGGGCTGGATGGGTCTCATCTGCCCATTTAGGGTGCAGGCTGTTCTCTCTTGAAACTGTTGCTTGGCGATGCAGATGGAAGTGAAGTTGAGTAACATCATTACAGCATGGAATCCTCAACTGCTAGTTCCATCTTTCCTATCACTGAAGCTCGCATGAAAAGCACGTTATGTCTGGAATCCTGGACTAAGCAAAGCGTGGGCAGTCTACCACCTCACAGGACTGAGCTCTGCCCCACCCTGCGCTACTCACACGGTGGCCGCTGGCCACTTGGGGCTCGTGAGCGCACGGAATGTGTGTTGTAAGTGTAAAAATACACAGTGAACTTTGAAGACTTAGCTTAAAGGACAAGAATGTAAAATATCACTGTTTCTTTTCATATTGATCACACAGTAAAATGACAGTATTCTGGGTCCCTTGGGTTCAATAAAATATATTAAGATTAGTTTCACCCATTTCATTTTACTTTTTAATGTGGCTGCTAGAAAAGTTAAAATTCTACACCTGGCTCTCATTCTGTTTCTTTTGGGCAGTGCTGGTCTAGCCCTGCAGAGGAGTGACAGGTGATTTGGAGAAAGGGCAGAGGCAAGAAACAAGAGGAGCCAGAAGCATAAAGAGAGAACATGGCGGGAGGGATGGTGAACAGATCTGAAAGTGTCTAGGCATGTACTTCTGAGATCAAAAGTCAGGGAGGGTACAGATAGCTCACACTGCCTTCTACTCGATGGCTGGTGACCTTACCGGCTCAGACTCAGCCCTCTCAAAGCTGTTGTGGAGCATGGCAGCTCCTGGGTCTCATGCAAACAATCAGCAGGTAGGAGGCCTGGAAATTCTACCCTAGTATTTCTGAGTTTCTGCCTGGCAGTAGAAATAACTGAATAAATTACCTGTAGGGTCTGGACACAGCAATTGGGATCAGCAGGGTCTGTTTGATTTCCAGATCCCCTTCTCCCTTCTTATCTCTACCATGTTATCATCTTTCCTTGGGAGAGTTTTCCTTGGCACCAGACATGTTGATGGTGTGGTGGTGAGAAAGAAAAGTCACTGTTGGGTGTTAGAGATTCTTTTGTGGACCTGTCAGTAAGAAGTATGGGGAGAAGGCATCATGACTGAGTTGTATTCATTAAGTTCAGATTGGAACATTGCCGTTCACTCATTGTGATGATCTTGTTATTTGTTGCAAGAAGGTTTGGCCACAACTGGAAACTCCTCATGCTTGCTCAGCTATTCTGTGGTCTGCAAAGTGCTTTACAAGCTTCCCCTCATCTGATTTTCACCACACCCCTGGGGGGTGGTTAATATCGCCATTCAAATTTTTCCATGCTCTGCCCCCAGTTGCCTTTATTACTTTATTATCTGATCTCTCTCTTTGTGTGCCCTTCATTCAACCTCACTTAATCAGACTGGTCTACTTACTGTCCTTCAGTGTTCACTACATAAAGTGAGGCTCATTACCTCACGGAGCCTCAGTTTTATCATCCATAAAAAATTGCCCCTCTCAATGTGTTCTAAATATTAAACAAGATCAAATATGTAAGGAGTCAAACCCAATTCCAGGCACATGATTGATGCTCAACAAATGTCAACATCGTTCCCTACCGAAGGTCTTCACTTTGATGATCACCGTTCAGGTGTCCAAAGGTGAACTCATGATATACCCATTTCACACAGAAGATGACTTCCCTCCTGCCCAAATGCCCTACTTTGGTTAATGGGACAACCGGTCCCCCAGCAGCAACATTAAGAAATATGGGTTGTCCTGGGCTCTGCTTTCTCTCACACAGCCCCCCACAGCCAATCAGTCCCTAAGAATTGACAACATCGACCTCCTGATGATTCCTTCAAGCCATGCTCCCTCCTCCACCTTCCTTCCCTCCACCGCTCTCCTTTGTCAGGTTCTCATCTCTTCTCACCTGAACTTCCCCAAGACTTGGTTCCCCTGTCTCCTCCCTTGAGGGTGAGCCAGCCCACCCCGATCCTTGCAGCCAGGGTGATCTTTCCAAATGGTAACTTTGATTATTGGGATTCTCCAGCGACTCCTCACTTTGGTCAGAACGAAACCCAAGTTTCCTAGCATCACAAACAGGAGGTCCTTCATCTAGCAGCCTCTCCAGGCATCTCTCCACTTCCCCTCCTCACTCCCGCTATCTGCAACTACGGGCGGTCCCCTGAGTACTCCAAGGCTGTCTGATGTGTTGTGGTGTTTCCCTGGAGAACCTTCCCTTGTCCTGTTCTCTGCTTCCTGAGGGTTACTGAACTTCAGGGCTCTATAGAGACTATCTCCTCTGCAAAGACTTCTCTGAGACTCTGGGAAGGAATCCATTGCCTCCCCCTCTACCCCCTGCACGTCTCACGCAAACTCATTTTGTACTGCACCCACCGCGCGGTAGTGATTTGTGTATCTGGCCCTCTCCTGCACTCAGGGGCCGGGCTGGGACTGGGGTTCTAAGATGTACTTCTCAGGAACTATTTATTGTGTATAATATGAGTATGTACCGGGTACTCGTCTTGGGCAGGCGTTGTGGGTTCTGCAGTGAGCAACGGATAAAAGCCCTGCTATCAGGATGCTTATATCCTAGAGTGGGGACAGGATGAAAATTGTAATAATGATGATTATTGACATTGCTGATCACGCTAACACTTTAGTAATCCTTATGTGTCAGGCGCCATGCTGAAGGCTTTGCATTCATTTCCTTCCCCTAATGATTCTATAATTCCCTCTTTTTAATTTTAATTTAAAAAAATTTTTAATTGAAGTAGAGTTGATTTGCAATGCTGTGTTAGTTTCTGGTGTACAGCATAGTGATTCAGTTATACATATCCATTATTTTTCATATCCTCCTTCATTGTAGGTTATTACAAGATATTGAATATAGTTCCCTGTGCTGTACAGTAGGATCTTGTTGTTTATATAATTCCGATTTTAGTAAATCCTGTATTCCCATTTTACAGCTGATAAATTGGAGGCCCAGCAAGGTTAAACAGTTTGTTCAAGGTCACACAGCTCGTAAGTGGAGTGGCTAGCATTCCAACCCAGTTTTGATCCTGAGTCCACATGGCTTATGACTGTGATGTCCAGAAAAATGAACATGTAGACAAAGAAGTAAGTGAGAGAATTTCAGGTGCTGAGAACGAAAAATATGAAAATAGAGTATGGTAGGAGAGGGACTGAGGCAGTGATCAGGGAAGGTCTTTTCCAGAAGGGAACATTTAACTGGAAGCTGACTTGTCAGTTGAGGAAGGTGGAAGTCCCAGAGTGGTGTAGGATCTGGGCATCTAAAAAAGAGAGACTGTGGACTCTGTAACCAAGACTCTAGCTGCTATGATGACCACCCCTAACCATTGAAGGTAGCAGACTCAGTCCCAGGGGAGAGGGAGAATGTCCTGGGGAGCAGCAGGTTGTCCTGATGTTCACAAACCTCTCTCCCATCAGTCTACTTGTCCCTTCTGTTCTCTTGGGTTAAGACCTAGCTCGCAAGACATCTGGTTTACCACAAAGGCAGACGCTGTGGACACACACACACACGCGCGCATGCGCAGGTGGGTCCCTGCGCTGCTGAACCACTTTATCTCAGTTCTTTCCTGTGAATGACGTCACTCAGAACCTAAGTGAAGTGACAGGCACAGCAAACAGGCTGCAGACAGAGGCTTGAGTGAAAGGGGAAAAGAAAATGATTTTTTAACAAGATGAGAAGTGAATTGGACTGGAGGGAGAAATGGGAATTTGATCTGGCAGGGGCATACAGAGGAGGGTGCTACTGAGATGCTGACAGTTGACTGGGATGGCGGCTTGTCCTCTATTTCTCATATATATGTATATGTATAGACATATACATACATGCAGGCATATATATTCACACACATGACCCACCACATATATAGACATACATACGTATGTATCTTCTCTATGAATATTTCTCATAATAAAGTTAAAAATTAAATGATTTGGAGAGCAGATGAAACTTGGGTGAGGCAAATTCACATCAATTTAATATATATCTGAAGCCTATTTTATGATAAAAATTGTACTGAGCTTGTTTTAGTTATATTATCTCATTTAATTTTTATTACAGTCTTATGAAGTACGTATCATTCCCATTGACAGGCTGAACTTGAGGAAAACAAAGCCCAGAGGAGCCGACAGCCAACCCAGGGCTCTTGCCGCTGCACCATGCCCTCCACCTTCCACGCAGGGAACTTCTGAGAGTCAGCAAGGCAGGGAGAAAAGGCCCCTGATTTCTGGGTCAGACAAACTGGGGCGTCAGTCTAGTTTTGGTCACTTACTAGCTGTGTGACCTTGGATGCGTTCCACAACCTCTCTGAGCTTCAGTAGCTGCATGTAGTAAAATGGAGAGGATAGCCCCTTACGTTATGAAGCACAGACATCATGAAGATAGCAGACAGTGAATGAAAAATACAAGCAAAGTACCTTCCACACAATGGGCACCCAGAAAATGGCAGCAGCTGTGGGTGTGTCCCCAAGTATTAAAGCTCATGGGACATGGAGTTCCTTGGAGAACAGTGATGGCATTTAGCTGTGGTCAGTGAGAGTCAGGTAGTAGCTTGGGTATTTGCTGTTAGATGCCAGTGCTTCAGGAGCTACCCGGCCATGGTTGCCACATGCCAGACACCATGAGACATACTTTCCAGGCATTGTCTCATTTAATCATCTAACAACCCTCTGAGAACAGTTATTATCTTCTGTTTATGGATGAAGAAATTAAAGTTCAGAGAGGTTAAATAACTAACCCAAGGTCACACAGCTTGGAAGCGGCAGAGCTAAGATTTGAACTCAGGTCTGTCAGATCCCAAAGCTCATGCTCTTTGACACAGCTTTTCAATATGATCATTGTCTTAAGTCACGTCTCAGGTCATATCCAGGGGAAAGGGCACATTTGTCAGGGTAAAGGTAACTGCTCCGAGATCTAAGCTAAATCAGGTGTGGGATGGAAGCATTGTTAGACCCTCAGGGTATTTCTGGAGCAGGCCAAGAGGGTTAATGCTTGTTCAAAATGCTGTAGAGTTTTGAGTGCAGTGCCTTACACATACTGGGTACTTAAGACATGTGGACTAAACATTTATGTGTCTCTGTTTCTGAATACAGGTGTGTTTCATTTTTAAAAGAGCAGCTTTCAAAACAAATGAAATAAGGGTTGAGTGTCCTTAGACTTGGAGGAAAGGTTTCCCTGAATTACACAAGGATATTTTAGCAGTGGTTTTAACCTTAAAAAAAAAAAAAGCTGTAGAAGACGCTAATCAAATAAATCCTTACCTAGAACCCCAATAGATGAAGCACACAGAAGTGGACCTTGCTGATGGGAGCAGGCCTGAGGGCATGGAACTCCCCCCACCTGTCACTTCTCTTTCCTCACTCGCAAGTGGTCCTTGAGGCATCTCCTTGGAACCAAAAGGCTGTTCAGAAACACATTGAAAACTACTGCACTCCAGAATTCCTTCAAAAACCAAGACTTGTAATTCATTTAAAACAACAGGCGACATATCTAAAGTTGATTTTAAAATGTAAGACTCTCGCCAGTGCTGACACACCTGTGAAGTTCAGGGAGCCTAGGACATATCTCTCTTGTTCTCCGTGTCCTCGGTGATGGAAGATGCATGGAATTCAGTGCCTATGAGCAAATGCCTGCTGTGTGGCAGACACAGGGCTCGGCACGTACGGACCAGCTATGCGATCTTTGAGTCAGCTCTCACAACCCCCTGTGAAGCTGATACCGTTATTCCCATTTTGAAGATGAGGAAATTTAAGTGCAGAGGGGTTAAGTCAATTGCACAGGATCTCACAGCTAGAATGACTAGTGGAGGTGGGATTGAAACTCAATCATAGAATGAGCTAGAGACCTGGAGTCTTGCCACCAACCCCTGCAGCCTATTCAAGCGTGGATCGTGAGGAATAGTGCCTCTCTCAAAGTTTCTTACTTTTTCCAGTATTCTTCTTTTGTAAGATTTTACGGGAAAACTCTGGACCCTCTAACCCTCAATGACCTTGCTTTCATAGGGCTCTCAGGTCTCCCAGGAGCCAGGCTGTCGTCCTCCCTCACTTTCTTTTCCCTTCCTCAGCTCCAACCTCAGGGAGGATCTGGCCGTCAGGGTCCAGCCCCAGTGGCAAGGGGGACCTTGGTGATGAGGGGGGCCCTGCGCTGTCCATCACTCTGGGGGTCTTGTGCGGTATCTTGAGCATCCATCCGGCTGAGTCCCGGGAGATTCCCGCTCAGGTGTAGTGCAGTAGCCTGGAGACAGGGCTTCCTGGAAGAGCGCGGGGTGGGGCTGCAGAGAGAAGTCCTTGGAATCCCCTTGAGGTATACGAACGCTTAAGTACTCAGTAAGGAGTGCGGGGCGGGGTAGGGGGGCAGTTAATTTCTGCCTCTCCTCCACTCATCGATCAGCCATTTAGCGTATTGTAAGTACGCCGTCAGGCGGGAGCAGGGGAGGTGGATGAACAGTGGTCTGGTGGGTGATGGGATCCTCGGGGCTCCCCGCACGCGCCTCTTTCCCTTTCTGCAATCTTCACCCTTTGGGATTCGAGCCCTGCCGGATAACGGAGCAAGGTCAGCATCCTCCTGAAGCCTCGGGGCAGTGGAGACCCCTAGAGGCAGAAGGCTGTGTTACAAGCCCCCTGGCCGAGGAGGCGCAGGGGAGGTTCTTGCCTGGAGGTCGCTGAGGAGTGGCTGGAACCTTTTTTAAAGCCCTTGCATGTAAGGACAGTCCCGGCAAGCTCCATAGGGACATCGGAGGACGTGTGTGTGTGTGTGTGTGTGTGTGTGTGTGTGTGTGTGTGTGTGTGTGTGTGTGTGTCTTTGTCTGTGTGTGTGTGTCTGTGTGTGTGTCTGTGTGTGTCTGTGTTAGAAGCAATGCTGTGGTCCTCCTGGTCCTCCTTCCATCCTTCTGTCCTCCCTGCCCCATCCATGCAACTCCCCACCACTTCCATCAAAATGATGTCTTTTCCTCAGGGCCCTTCGCACCTCTCAGTAACCTGATCAACTAATTTGTGCTGAAGCATTAATGACTAATAATGATTTAATGTGCTGCCCTCTCGGTTAACACTTGAGCATTTCAAAAGAGAAATTCAAATTTTAACCCAAGTAGGAGGCAGCGTTTTTTCCCTTTGGAGAGGAACTGTAGGCCCCTCAGAAAGGACCATACAGACAGCTGCCTAGTCAGTCCTGTGTTGCATCACTCTGATCTTAGCACTGTCTGGAAGCCTTATGCAGGGGCTCAAGCGAAATGTCCCAAAGGCTTGCTCTTATCCACAGTCCTTAAAAACAATGCCTTGTGCTGGTGGTGGGAGAACATAGATGAGCTCATCTCCTTCTCTTGCTCCTCCAAAGCTAAATGTGGATTTATTTGACTGAGAGGAACCCAAGGCAACTGAGCCCATGACAGTACTCACAAAACCTTCATTAAGAAGAGAAACCAGCAATGTGAGAGTTCACCTACGTGCCTACTGATGTCTCAATATCATGTCTCTAGGGGTTTAATGTGCTTTCTTTCGCTCACACATCAGATGACCTAGTCATTGAAAGCACAGGCTCAGGGATGATTAACTTGGGCACAAGTCATTGGCAAGCTCTGCCCTGTGCTGGCTATATGACCTTGCCACATTATTTAACTACGTAAGCCTCAGTTTCCACATCTGTAAAATGGATGTATTCTGTACTCAGATCACAGGCTAGTTTTGAGCATGAAAAGACATAATTCAAAACTAACACTTCCTGTAATGAGAGTGCTCCATAAGTGACAGTTCTTTTTCTTTATCATCTTATTTTTTAAATTTTTATGATTTTTGACCTATCCCAAACTTTCAGTACAGGACAGTGATGTGTTTATTACTTAAAAGCAGATGTAGCAGTCTGGCCTCCTAGGTGTGGTTGGTTTGGTAATGAACTAGATTTCTTTCCAAGTGACAGCACTGTATGAGGTTTTTTTTTCCCCCTTTGCTTGGTTTCTTTGAATGTATCTCGAAAATGCAGTGAGTAAAATGGATTTGGCAGTGACTTTAAAAGACTTAATGCATTTTGGAAAGAAGAAAACAACAAAAACAGGTTTTGTTTCTGTGATGTATGGTTCATGGGATATGACAAAAATCCATTTTTACACTTAGGGAAATTGGCTAATTTTAAAACAGTTGACACATGCCGTATGCATATAGAGTCGTGCTAGATTTTGCTCAGGCAAACAACAGAGGAACACAGGGCCAGTGATGTCTCCGTTAGGGCTTTCGGCGGTTCAATTCTTATTTAGTGGCAGCCCTGCTCCATGTAGGAGAGGACAGTAAAACAGGAAACGGACTCACTGTGGCCTCAGATGCTGGAGTCAGAGACTTGATCATAAAGACACCAACAACCAAGCTTGGGACACAGACACCGTGTTTTCCGGAAATGAGTGAGAACAGACTTGGGAACCGACCAATATGGCAAGCTTTATGTGCAAGAAAGCGAACAGTTTATAAAGATCTTATCTGGTTAAAAGGTGAAAATGATGCAAAGGATGCTGAGTTGTTGGGCCACCCTGATTTGGGGCCACTCCTGAGCTTTGCCTGCTCAATTCTCCTGTTGGACACATGGACACATGCTTTTTGGACTTCAAATACTACCTATAATGTCTTGTAAACCAGGATTCTCTGGTTTACAGCTCTGTGTAAATAACACTGAAAGGGAAATTCCTTATTTTTTCAACGTGTTTTTAACTACTGCTAGTTAGGACAAAGAGACTACATGTGAAAATCAAATGCTGTAAGAGTTGCACATGCAATAAGGGATGATTATGAAAAGTCTGAGAGAGGGAAGCCCTCTGTTATCCTGCTGTCCCTTCTGCAGATCCTGTCCACGTTCACTCCCTGAACAGGTCAGCCAGATACCCAGCCCTGTTACAGTCTCATGGTAGGTGTTTTGTTTGACCCCCCAAAAAAGTTTTTGTGTTTTTATTTTATGTCTTTTAAGGCAATATTTAATTAGTGACTGCAGAGGGGAAAAGCTGAACAGCTCAAGGGTTTATGATTCAGGTCTGCAGGACTCAGCAATTTGACATTCTAATCCTATTATTTCTCACCTTAAACCAAACAGAGTCAGCAGGGTTGTGGGTTTGTTTTTTTTTCTCCCTTCCCCTATTCATGTAGCTATTAAGTTTCCTCTCCCTTTACTTCCCACTCTCATCCTTTGCTTCATCTGCCTTCTTTGTCCTGTTTCCTACTGCATTTTTTTTTTTCGGGATATCAAAAACAAAGCAAAAAAAAAAAAAATCTTCATTCGTGGCTGAGCCAGTTAAGGGGGAAGTTTATTCTTCCTCTCGCTACTCTCATTCCTAGAACGAGCCCCCTGGATCCCGTGTGAACTTGACTGCTAAGGTGACTGCAGGCAAGGCCCCACGATGATGCCAGGCAAGAGGCTGTATCCCCGGTCCCTTCTTAATTACAGACTGTAAATGCCTTGAAGGCAGGATCTGAGTCCTATTTGTCACTGTATCCCTTGCTCCTTGGCACAATACCTAGCACAGGGAAAACTTTTACTGTTTATGCAATTAAACAAACTTCACCATTATCTCACTGTACCCATTAATCATTAAAATACGGGCTTCTGGGAAGTTAACAAGTATCCTTCCTATCTTACTTATTTATTATTATTTTTTTTTGTATGTGTGAAGGGGAAGGTAATCAGGTTTATTTATTTGAATGGAGGTGCTGAGGATTGAACCCAGGACCTTGTGCATGCCAGGCACGTGCTCTGCACTGAGCTGTACCCACCCCCACAATGAGTTTCCTTCCTATTAAGGAAAATTTAGTATTCAGGATTTCTAATGTATAGAATTCCAAAATTAGGGAAGTGTTTTCTTCAAGGCTGCAGTTCTCAAAATTTAATGTGCGCCTGGGGAGCTTGTTAAAATGCAGAATCTTCAGCCCTTCCTTCAGAGTATGATCCTGTAGGTCTTGTGTGAAATTCAGAAAACTGCATTTTAATGAGCAGGTAATAATACAAAGACCGCACCACACTTTGAGAGACACCATTTTAAGGCAATCCAAAGGAAATGTTACCTGGCTCAGTTTGGTAGAACATTAATGTCCCTTAAGTAGTTAACTGGGGTCATGTAGAAGGAAAGGCTCTGGGCTTGGAAATTTGGGGAACATGGCACTCTTCCCTCTCAAACCCACCCCCTCATTCACAATTGTAGGTCACAATACATTTAGCCTCTTAAGGGTTCTGAAAAGTCCTGCAATAAAAGAATATGTTTTAACTCTGTGTAAGTAAATATTTCCAGTATGCCTTGACCTCGAAACTTTTGTTTAAGTTTATTTGATTGCTAAAAACTTATTAACTTTTGATGAATTTGTTATAAAAAACATTGCCATCGGGGAGTGGGCAACGCCTGGGAGACAAGGGTGATATTACAGCTCAGCTCTACTGCTAAATACATCTGCCAAGGACAGAATGAACACAGTGAGTGTGGAGTTGGGGGAATCACTATCCGCGGAGGTTATCTTATAGTCTGGAGGTGTGTATGTTATAATAGCCATTAAATGTTAAACATTTACTATTTCTCAGGCATGATTCTCCATTTTTAATATGTACCAACTCATTTACATCTCAGAACAAGCGATGAGTCACTTTTACTATCCCCATGCACTGAGGCTGAAACTGACATACAGAGAGACTAATAATTTGTTCAAAATCACAGAGTTGGGAAGTGGTGGAGTGGGATTTGAACCCAGGCAGTCAGCCTCCAGAGCCTATCCTGTGAACCGTTCTGCCAGACAGCCTCTCGTCCAATAGTGAGGCTCTGGAAATTTTTGCCTGGGAGGAGGGACAGCTCCAGCAGACATAACCTGTTAGGAGCCACGCTAGCTCAGTGCCTAAGGATTCCCCTCTATTCATGAGGGCCTGTGATCACTGCCCCTTATTCATCAGAGGATTTATTATAATGACCACCTGTACCTCTGAAAGATTTTGCTGTACTTAAACACAAAATGTGCTTAGCAAAACAACCTGACAATGATGATTCATGGAGAGCAATTAGGTGCAGAATTCCGTGCCTACCAAATCCCAAACTGAGTTGAAGATCTGACCATCCCGCTAACACCATACTATGGAATTCAGTAGCCTGGCCCTTACCCCCCACCCCACTCTCAGCTCCCCCATTGTTCCTAAGCATGGGCAGAATCCCTAAAGGACCAAGCTGGGCTGGATGACACAGTTCCAGTGATGGCTTTTGGCAAGTTACTTCACCTCCTTGGTCCTCAGTTTTATCATCTGAATAGAGAAAGAGGAGAGGAGAGACTCATGAATTGTTATAAGGAATAAGTTTGTATATATATGTGTGTGTATAATATACATTGTGTATACAGACATACATACGGTGCTTACTCACAGTGAAGGTGTTCAGCTTCTTGTTCTCACACTATGGAGGCCTGGGGTTGACATGGTGCAGTCGGAGACCTTTTCTGATCGGTACCTTCAAAGGTGTTAATTCGGGCGTAACGGGAAGCCAAAGTTATGACCCCGGGGAGCGAGAAGGAATTGAGGAGTGAGAACGAACTGACTCCAAGGTCCTACGTGTCTTCTGAAATGCATGTAGGATGTGGGTCACTGGGACTTAAAATCCAGCTAGGATTCCTGGTCACTTTAATTTCCTCCTCTGTAAAAATATGAATAGTATCACTTATAGGCATATTTCACTGCGGAATCTCTGTGTCTTCTTCATTAATGAATGCTACAGATGTGTCATGTGACAAATAAGGGAGCATTTTCCAACCCTGATTCCCAAAGAATTAATGTGTTCCAGGCATCACTTTGGACACCCTACAAACGTAAACTATACAAGCTGCTCCTTTTAAGATCAGGAAGCAGAGACTGAGACAAATTTGTTATTAGTCTGAGGTCACAGAAGTGGGAGAGGCAGAGTCTGAACTCAAGTCAGATCTGTCTAACCCAAATCGTTGATTCTTCCTGTCAGCCACTTGGGAAAGGTGTAGGAGGAGAGAAGACAGGAGCAACACCTGTGGGCTGGCTCTCCAACAATGGGAGCTTAGAAAGAGCTGCTCAGAATCATATCAGGATCTCTGGAGAGTAATGCTTCCCAGCATCCCCTTTCATACCCAAGTTCTGTGCCTCTCTTAAGTCAACTGTTGCCTGTTGTGGTACTTTGTGCCCATCTCTTTTTTTCTTCTATTTATTATTATTGTTATTGAAATATAGTCAGTTACAATGTGTCAATTTCTGGTGTGCAGCACAATGTCCAGTCATGCATATACATACATATATTCATTTTCATATTCTTTTTCATTAAAGGTTATTACAAGATACTGAATATATTTCCCTGTGCTATACAGAAGAAATTTGCTTTCTAATCTATTTTTAATATAGTGGCTAACATTTGCAAATCTCAAACTCCCAAATTTATCCCTTCCCACTTCCTTTCCCCCAGTAACCTTAAGATTGTTTACTATGTCTGCGAGTCTGTTTCTATTTTGTAGATGAGTTCATTAGTGTCCTCTTTTTTTTCTTTTTTTAGATTCCACATATGAGTAATATCATATGGTATTTTTCTTTCTCTTTCTGACTTACTTCGCTTAGAATGATGATCTCTAGGTCCATCCATGTTGCTGCAAATGGCATTATTTTATTCTTTTTTTATGGCTGAGTAGCATTCCATTGTATAAATATATCACAACTTCTTTATCCAATCACCTGTCAATGGACACTTAGGTTGCTTCCATGTCTTGGGTATTATATATAGTGTTGCTATGAACATTGGGGTATATATATCTTTTTGAATTAGCATTCCCTCCAGATACATGCCCAGGAGTTGGATTGCTAGATCATAGGATAAGTCTACTTTTAGTTTTTTGAGGAATCTCCATACTGTTTTCCATAATGGGTTCACCAAACTTATACCAACAGTGTAAGAGGGTTCCCTTTTCTCCACATCCTCTCCAACATTTATCATTCATGGAATTTTTTTTAACATTTTTTAATTGAGTTATAGTCATTTTACAATGTTGTGTCAAATTCTAGTGTAGAGCACACTTTTTCAGTTATACATGAACATACATATATTCATTGTCACATTTTTTTCACTGTGAGCTACCACAAGATCTTGTATATATTTCCCTGTGCTATACAGTATAATCTTGTTTATTTATTCTGCATATACCTGTCAGTATCTACAAATTTTGAACTCCCAGTCTATCCCTTCCCACCCCCCGCCCCCTTGGCAACCACAAGTTTGTATTCTATGTCTATGAGTCTATGAGTCTGTTTCTGTTTTGTATCTTTTTTTTTTTTTTTTTTAGATTCCACATATGAGCGACCTCATGTGGTATTTTTCTTTTTCTTTCTGGCTTACTTCACTTAGAGTGACATTCTCCAGGGACATCCATGTTGCTGCAAATGGCGTTATGTTGTCATTTTTTATTGCTGAATAGTATTCCATTGTATACATATACCACATCTTCTTTATCAAGTCATCTGTTGATGGATGTTTAGGTTGTTTCCATGTCTTGGCTATTGTAAATAGTGCTGCCATGAATGTTGGGGTGCAGGTGTCTTTTTGAAATAGGATTCCTTCTGGATATATGCCCAGGAGTGGGATTACTGGGTCATACGGTAAGTCTATTCCTAGTCTTTTGAGGAATTTCCATACTGTTTTCCAGAGTGGCTGCACCAAACTGCATTCCCACCAGCAATGTAGGAGGGTTCCCTTTTGTCCACAGCCTCTCCAGCATTTGTCATTTGTGGACTTTTGAATTATGGCCATTCTGACTGGTGTGAGATGAATACCTCATTGTAGTTTTGATTTGCATTTCTCTGATAATTAGCGATACTGAGCATTTTTTCATGTCTCTATTGGCCATTTGTATGTCTTCATTGAGAATTCCTTGTTTAGGTCTTCTGCCTATTTTTGGATTGGGTTGTTTTTTTGTTTTTTTGTTTTTTTTTCTTAAATTGTATGAGCTATTTATATATTCTGGAAATTAAACCTTTGTCAGTCACATCATTTGCAAATATTTTCTCCCATTCCATAAGTTGTCTTTTTGTTTTGTTTGTGGTTTCCTTTACTGTGCAAAAGCTTATAAGTTTAATTAGGTCCCATTTGTTTATTTTTGCTTTTACTTCTATTGCCTAGTTAGACTGCCTTAGAAGAATACTGTTAAAGAGTTATGTCAAAGAATGTTTTGCCTGTGTTTTCTTCTAGGAGGTTTATAGTGTTTTGTCCTATATTTAAGTCTTTAAGCCATTTTGAGTTTATTATTGTGTGAGGGAGTGTTCTAACTTCATTGATTTACATACAGCTGTCCAGTTTTCCCCAATACCACTTGCTGAAGAGACTGTCTTTTCTCCATTGTATATTCTTGCCTCCTTTGTGAAAGATTAATTGATCATAGGCCTGTTTTATTTCCGGGCCCTCTATTCTGTTCCATTGATCCATATGTCTGTTTTTATGCCAATACCATGCTGTTTTGATTACCATAGCTCTGTAGTATTGTCTGAAGTCTGGGAGGGTTATTCCTCCAGGTTTGTTCTTTTTCTTCAGTATTGCTTTGGTAATCCTGGGTCTTTTGTGATTCCATATAAATTTTAGGATTATTTGTTCTAGCTCTGTGAAATGTTATAGTTAATTTGATAGGGATCACATTAAATCTGTAGATTGCCTTGGGTAGTATGGCTATTTTAACAATATTGATTCTTCCAATCCAAGAGCATGGGATATCATCACTTTTTTTTTTTAGCCTGATGCTGCTCTCTTGAAAGTAGTGTCCTTAATTTTTAATTAAAAAAAATTTTTATTGAAGTATAGTTGATTTACAATGTTGTGTTAATTTCTGATGTACAGCATAGTGATTCGGTTATACATATATACATATCCTTTTCATATTCTTTTTCATTATAGGCTTTACAAGTTATTGAATATAGTTCCCTGTGCTATATGGTAGGACCTTGTTGTTTATCTGTTTTATATATAGTACTTTGTTTCTGCAGATCCTGAACTCCCGATTTATCCCTCCTCACCCCCTTTCCCCCCTGGTAACACAGGTTTGTTTTCTGTGTCTGAGACTGTCTCTGTTTTGTAAATAAGTTAATTTGTGTCCTTTTCTTTTAATAGATTCCACATATAAGTAATATCATGTGGTATTTTTCTTTCTCTTTCTGGATGACTTCACCTCTTAACACAAAATGCTTATGGTGCATTCAGGCTAACCCACCAGCCCCAGGAGTTCAAACAGATATCTGATCTTAGTCAATGACTATGTCAGAGGTCTCCCTTTCAGAACTTGTTCCTCTGGACTCCGAACCCTGTGATTGTAATGAGGTTTAGTGGAAAGTTCTTTCTTCCCAAAGTAAGCACACACACAAAAATTGGATCAAGCCTGATGAATCTCGAGCACAGGGTCTGGAATACAGAGCAGTCCATCCCCTGGGGCTTGGTCATCAGCTGGTGAGGAGGAGGAGGGAAAGGAAAGGAGGGGAGTTTAACCAAAGTTGACCTCATAGAGGCTTTCCTGACCACTCCCATGTGTAGCCACCTGCTCTTCTGCTCGTAAGGAGTAAAATTTCTATTCCACTTATTTCTTCATATAGTGAGTGGTTATTACAATCATGAACTCTGGGGACTAGGTTGGCTGTCAATTTATCATTGCGGGTTGAAGCTGAGCAGTGTGTACAGAGGGGTTCATAACATGATTCTTTCTACTTTTATATATGTTTGGGAAAGTTCTCTAATTAAAACCATAAAAAATAATCAAGGATTCTGGGGTGAAAGAGTCTGGAGCTGAAATTCCAGCCCAACAACCTTTCTTGCCATGTTGTCTGGGGCCAATGATTTTAATTTTCTGAGCCTTTGTTTTCTTATCAGTATAATGGGGTTAATATCTGTCTAAAAGGATTATTGTGGAAATTAAATGAAACAGTGAAAGGACAAAGTCTAGCACAGTAACAGGCCCTAAATAAGTGCTCGATAAGTAAGTATCATTGTTGTTGTCATTGTTTCTTTGTTGTTAGTGTCATTCTGTGCATTCCTTACAGCAGGTACTGTAACCCACTGAGTTTCATATTTGTTCTAACTCAATTCCAGTCTCATATAATAAGAATTGCAAATATTTATTGAGTTCCCCCAAGGTGCCAGCCACTTTCCAGGAGCTAGAGATACAGCAGTGGACAGAGTAGACAAAAATTAAAATCCCTGCCCTTATGAAGCTTATATTTTTGTGGAAGAGACAGAAAAAAACAAAAATCCTAATAAATCAGTGAATTGTGTTTTTTGTTGGAAGGTAGTAAGCATTATGGGAAAAAACACAGCAGGGGAGCTTGGAGCACTAAAGGAGAGTTGCAAGATTAAATGGGATAGTCAGGGTAGGACTCAAGAGGTAGCATTTGAGCAAAGACTGCAAGAAGGTGGGGACGTGAGCCATGTGGATATCTGGAAGATGATCGCCTCAGTGCGAAAGTAAAGCATGTTGTCTAATAACTCTTTGATACCCATTTAACTCTTATATTACCTCTTAAACTTCCAAGATGTGCGTGTTTTATCCCCTGGTTGTCTCCTTGATTGCTTAGAGCATGCATTATACTCTACATTTGTGCTAGTTCACAGAGCTCCCTACTCAGTACTGTGCGTAGGTTAAGAACTTAGAAATTGTTTATAGAAAATAAACCCACACTTATGTTTCCAGAGAATCTTTTTATCTTTTTTTTAAGAGCAGTAACTGCAGTGTACAGGTTTACAATAAAACTTGCCTCTTTCACCTGTACCTTTAAGAAACATTCATCTTTTCTAAGTTTTATTAGCTTGATGTTTTCAATTAAGCTAACTCATGGCAAAGCACGATTTAATTGTAGGGAAATGTGTAGTTTAAGAGAATTCTTGGAGAGGTGAAAAAGCTAGGGTGTAAAATCAGGGAGGAAGCACAACTGATGTCTCTAATGTAGTCCTAAATGTGACAAAACACTTTAAAAAGTCTTAATGCAGTTTGAGAATTACAATTATAGATTATGTGACCTTAATTAAAAGCAGTAGTTCTGGTTAGAGTTGATTCCAAAAATCCGAACAAATGACCAAAGCCTGCTATTAAGGAAGCTGAAAAAAGATCGCTGGGGGAAGAAATTCTTACAATGTAGTCAGCAAGATTTTCTGCCATGAAGCTATCTGACAGGTGAGACCTGTTTGTCAACAAGGTCCAGTTGGTAATCAAGTTCTTCAGTAAGCAAACCGCCCAGAGTAGGGGTCAGGACAGCCCCACCCCTGGCCAAGCCCCTGTCCACAGTGACTGGTGTAGAGAGATGGCAGAATGATTCCTTTGGTTGCCCCTGATCACTTCCAGAGAAGAACCAAGGCCAACAATGGTAAATTACCTTCAGGATGGTAATTTATCTTCAGGATGGTAAATTACCTTCACGATGGTAAATTGCCATCAGGCTTGTTACAGATCCAACCAGTCAGAGGTACTGATCTGTCCTCCTTAACACAGACCTACCCTGTCTGGTGCTGAGGAATCTTTTGGTTTTTTTCCTTCAAGTAGCTATATCAATATAAATGCTTCTCAACTTGGGGCCTATGCAACATTGATCATTATTTTAAACAGAGGCCTCCACATTGAGATTTTTTCCTCTGTTTTGTCCTCACAGAACTTGATGGAGTAACATACTGTACAGTTGCTTCTCTCCAGAGAGACCCTCACCAAAGCAGGTTGTCTATCTCCTGTCTCCTAAGGCAACCTCATGAATAAACCATCTTAATGTTAAGTCATGTGCATAAATAATTTAAGCTAGGCTTGGGAGGGAAAAGGAAAGGCAAGTATGTGGGACACTGATCACAGCATCAGTAGTCAGTCAGCCAAGATGTGGGAGCGCCCTTGGAGCTTGGTAACAGGTGGTGCATCCATAAGGTTCAGCTGAACAGAAACTCCGTTTCATCGTATTGTCCCTTTTCTGGAACGCTGTTGACAGTGGGTGGGAACTGATACCATGCTAAGCCTCCTCATAATGGTCCTGATTTCTGCTCCTCCCTGTGGCTAACTCCAAACTAGGATGACTAGGGCAGGTTTCCTCTGGACATGGATTTGGATCCTCAACTGCCTGGAGGGGGAGCAGGTCTTCTGAATCTTTCCACTGGGCAGCTGTAGAAACCCTACAGAGAGGAGCTTGCTTCTCTTGTTTCTGATTGCATGTTCTCACTCACTTTTCTCCACTAGACTGGAGTTACGTGGCATTTAAAAAATGTTCTTTCAAGTCTATTTACCCATCTGTCTCCTAGATCCGTCCCTATCCCTCAATCTTCTTCTCTTCCACATAGATTGCAAGTTTAGCTCTTTCTGCTTATGTCACACTTCTCTCCAATCTCTTTCCCTTGTTCTTTGTCAGCCAGCAAAAAAATCTCTCTGTCCCCATCTCTACAACAGCCTACACACCATCTGCCAGGGTTGGCAGGCTCTCGTTCTCTCCTCTCTTTCTTTCCCCAGTGGGAGTCAGTCAAGGAAAGCATGTGAATCCCCTTTGAAGCAGCTGAAGGCAAACTGGACCCATCTCATGGTTCCTTCCTCATTAATGGACTGCAGTTTCATGGGGTCAGAAGTGAACGATGGGTACCAGTCTGCCTCCTTGGACCCAGGCAAAGAGATACACACAGGGTGTGGTTAGGAGAAGGGTCAGACAGTTTGGGTTTCAGTTCTGGGCTCTACTAGTTATGTGGTCATGAGTCAGTCACTTAACACATCTAAGCATCCTCATATGGAAAACGTAGCTGTACCTTCCTCATAGGGCTACGGTGAGGAGTAAATGAGATAATTCAGAGCTTAGCACAGTTGCCTGGCCCGTAACTGTTAGCACGTATCATTCTGTTATCCCAAACTGATGAGCAGAAGTATTTCCCTCAACACTTAAGAGAAGTATTCATCTTCGTACTTCAGAGGACCCTGGCTGTGTCAGTGTCTGTCCAGGGAGCATCACCCTCCCGGAATGTATGCCTCCATTGGCTTTTTAGCCACAGAGCACTAGTTTGCTAATCAAGGATCTTATCCCCCAAAAAGCCATATCTTAACTCGTGTCCTGATTGAAGAGGCAGTCATTTGCACCTAGAGCATTTCTGGGGCTAAATTTGAAAGAGCATCCAGGGTTTGTGTCTTCAGGAAGGCTTTCTGATGGCAGGCTCAGTTACCCAGACCTTTCCCTTTGGGGAATGCATTGTTTAAGACATTTCAAACTAGCAAAAACTCTGGAGACTATGAGGAGAGGATGGGAACAAACTACAGTAGCCCTTGGGGACAGAGGGCTTAATGGCTTGCTGTCCCTTTGCAAATCTGGTTCATTTGATTCATGTATCGTTCGCCTCTAATGTGTACAGAAGAAACCGTGACTGTAAACACCAAAATCTTGCAGTTCTCTAGCTGCGCATTTTGAAGCTAAAAATTTACAGTGACCAACCCTTTCCAAAGATCAGGGCTGTTTTCTACGTGACGTTAACTATAAGTTGTTCTTCTTAGATTGTCTTTAATGCGTATCATGGTTTAATCTTACATTAAAAAAATAAAAGATTATAATGAAAGACCATATTTCTTTCAAATAGGTTTAAAAGTGCCATCGATCAGTTGGAATAATGAAAATAACGGGCAAACAACTTTAAGTGTGGGATTCATGTTCACAGCGGAGCAATTATTCCAATAATTGCTCTACTATGAGCAGAGATAATAGGGGACTCCAGTGAACCTCATTTCCTCTCATTATTTCTCATCTTGGATGGAGATTCCTCACCAGTCTTGCAAAGTTAAGAACCTCCTTTAATGTGGAAAGGGTAAACCTTTTGCAGCTGAGACAAGAGACGTGGCTTCTTTAATGGACAGCCCGCAGCACATGTCACCATGCCTCTCAGTGTCCGGGTGCATGCCCACCTCAGCTGTGGATGGATGGGCCTGGTAGTTATCAAAGGATTAGTCTAGGAGGAAAGTGATTTGCAGAAATGCAGGTGAGATTAGAGAGACCCACTGTGAAAGCCGTCTGGTCCCAAACTCGGTCTGACATTTTTTTTCTTTCTCTTATGACACTGCCTGGGTCTGTGCACATATGTTGGTTTGTGGAGAGGAAATGAGCCAATCCAAGCTCTATTCTTATTAAGCACATTGCTCATCCCTGGTACACCTGAGTTTCAACTTTTATTACTACCACTAACCAGTGGCCAGACCTTATGTTCACCTTTGGTTAGTTATAGTGGTGGGTCAGAACATGACTAAATGCGATTCCCAAAACACTTAAAACTTATTTTACCCAAGCCTTCCTGCAGATATATTGTTGAAGTGATGACCAAGGGAAAAATAGATCAGGTTTTACCCTGCTCAGCCAATGTTCAGAAATGAATTAGCAATCAGGTAATCAAAAACGTAAGGTAAACAAGCAAAGACCTTGAATAACTTAAAAACCAGTTCGATTTAGGGATATCCAAGACTGAATAGCCCAAGAACAGTAAAGATTTGATGGGATGGTAGAAGCCAGCAACAGCAAACCACTGCCCACATGGGGTAGCAGAGCCTGGGAGGAAGAAACCCACCTAGACAGTGAAGCATAAACTGCTCATGAGACCATTTGTGTCCGGAGGGAGTGCAGTGAGGACTGGGGCAGGCTCTGTCCACCTCGCTCCTTCCTCCCTATAGATTTTGACATGGAGGATCTCAGTCCAAATGGTTCTTTTCACCCTGGAAGACAAGAGCATGGTCAGAAGGCAGGAGCACGTGATGGGTGAAGGGAAGGAGCCAAGCCTCCTCCATTATGCTGTCAATTTTCCAAAGCTAGTTTTGATCAGCAGTAATAAATGCCTGGATTTGAGCAATTTCCCAGGCTGTGAGGGGGAGGGATTAGAGAGACAATTAGGCAAAATCATCTGTGTTATCTTATTGAAAGCAAATATCTGCCTTATGTTAATGGTGTTTATAGGATCCAGAGAGGTAATACTAATGGAATTATTGGGGATGTGGCCAGGAATGCCCAACAGGTGCCTATAGTAATTCAATTAGAAGAACCTTCAGGAACCATATAATTGCATGAAATTTTTCATTTCCCCTTTGTTGGGCAATTTAACAAAATCTTTATTTATCAGTCTCTCCTTGCTTGAGGAAGGAAATGAAAGCGTGTGTTTTCTTGAACTAGCGCCACGCCACTAAAGCAGCCATCAGGTAGAATTTAACAGGGAGAACCTCGTGGTGTCCAGCACGTGCCCTCAACAAAGGCGAGGGGTTTTCAGCAGGCACTGTTGAGGCATTTAGAGAATGTATTGCTCTATGTGTGTCTTTCCCTTCACATGGCGAAACTGTTTTTTTAAAAAATATGAGCCTGCTGAGTGCTGGAAGGGAGACCCAGATGTTATCCGCTCCAGTCACTCCACTTTATACAGGAGGCAACTGAAGCTCAGGGGGATGACTTGTTCAAGGTCACAGACCTGGTTACTGGTGAAAGTTGCAACTGGAACCCAGATCCCATTCTTCTGAGCCCATGACCCTGGACTTGTACATGCTGCTGTTGCAACAGAAGTGCTGGTGTTCAGGCTAGACAGAGGCTGACCTGTGAAGAAGATACCGATGATGCTTGTGAGATGGTTTAGCTGTGTATCTTATTGTTTGTGCCATGGAGAAAGGACTAACACTCATGTTCTTTATGTGCCATTATTTTTCAATAGAAGACACATAAGAGGGTTTTTTGTTTTCTCCAATAACATTTTTAAGGTAATTTGTGGGAAGCAACTTTTCTACTCGACGCCCTCAAGCTCTTATCATATAATTTCGTCCTGCTTCCTTCCACAAACAGGATATTTCCCTTGGCATTGGTTTTGTCATCCACAATTCAAAGAGAATAGATGACAGGGTCCTTTCCCCTACTATGTTTCTGAGAACCCAGGCCCAGACTGAGGACACTGTGCCATGTCCCAGACTCCACCTCACCAGGATACCCCAGGACAGGATCACAAAGAAGATGAGAAATAATCATTTACCTGGTATCAGGCAACAGGGATAAAATATATTCTTAATTTACAGGTAGAATCTAGCGTCTGACCATTTAGTGTGTCAAATCTCCTCCTGTCCACCTTTTGATTTTAATAAACCTTCATTTTCCCCTTTCTCCTGAACAGCTACCTGTGACTAAGAAGATTTAACTCTCTTTCCATACCTATAGGGATGTCTTGTACATACCTATTTGCATATGGATAGAAAAGGTAGGACTATTTGCATATGGATAGAAAAGGTGATGAGGGTGTGTGTGTGTGTGAGCGAGCGTGGTTGGATGCGAATGGAGTACGTCCATCAGGACCTGTGTTACCCAATGAGAGTTGGCCCTCAGATAGCTTCTAGTGATACTCCGCTAATTAGAATATCGTGGGCGTCCTTTGAAAAATATCTCCTTTGGGCCTCATACCAAAATATCTTCCACTCGTTCGTTCATTTGTTCACTGTTTCATCCAACACCTACCGGTCATTTATCATATGTCAAGCAATATGGTAGAGCCTACAGGTATAAAATAAAAGAATGACATGCTCACCATTCTTGAGGACTTTATGGCCCAGGGTTTTCCCAGACACACCCTGTTCATCTTCACTGTTTCCTTTTTTATTCATTAGAGTCATTTGGCTCTAAGTGACTTTTATTTAAACGTAAAATATTTCCTCAAAGGAAAAATATTTGCCGCTATTAATTATATTTACAGGGATGTGCTTCAGGTCTTGGAAGCACTTCCAAAAATATTTTGGGTCATTGCCACATCCCTGGAATAAAGCAGTTTACCAAAGGGACTTCTTTTGATGAGCTAAATAAATACTCTTTCTGGATGTTTAAATTCTGGCATATCTAGCGAAGTATTGTTAAAATATTATTTTATTTTTTAAACTCTATTTCATACCTTTGAATTTTGATTTACACCATTGGTTTTCATACTTTTTTTTTTTTTTTTTTTTTTTTTTTTTTTTTTTACTCTTCCCATCGTATGGAATGAACTTCAGGTGCTGACCGTGCTCTCACACAGATACACACACACACAGACACACACACACACACACACCCCTGATCCCAACAGGTCATGAAACAACACTCACCCTTACAAGGAGGAATGCTCGCTAATGTTTTCCTTTTTTTGTTTTTTTTTAAGCCCTAGTTCAGTTCATGAGCTACTAAGGGGGTCTTGACTGCAGTGTAGGATACTCTGACACTGTCAATTTATTATTTTTATTACATATATAATAAACATTTCCCTAAATACAATACGGAAGAACTAACACATTTATTCCCCAAAGCAGCAATCTTCCAAAGTATCCTGCAAGCACCACTTTTAAAATGAGCTTTATTACGTATTTGTATTTCTTTATTTGTTATCCATCTACCTATTTATTTATTGTGGCTTTCCCTGTTTCTTACCCTAGTCTTCATTCCTGGGTGAAAAAAAGTGTTGCCACGATGCCTTTTTCCGTTCTAAGTTTACCCCATCTCTGTGCTGTATTTACTTCTAGACCTATGGTGTTCTCTTATTTAAATACTTAGCAGATAGATCAAATAAGCATTTAGTAAAGTTAGGAATCACTGCTTAATAGTGATTCCTTTATTATGCTGGGTGACAAACTAATTGATTTATTTCCTTTTAAACTTGTACCCCCTGCACCCATTTAAAAATCGTACTGTTATATTTTGTAGTTTAATCTTACGCGCACAGACTCAGACGTGGCCCGAGGCAGGTTTGCACAGAGCAAAGCGTGTGTCCGGTGCCCCCTTTCCTTACAGCCTCCCCTCCTCTTCTGTGCCCACTCCTGCCCGCAAAGCACTGAGTCTGCCCAAGTTGTTTCCTCCTTGATCTGGGTTTGATCCCAGTCCTCCCTCTCGCTGACTTTGAGCCTCTAAGAAAGTCATTTAACATCTCTGAACTGAAGTTTCTTTAACCATAATATCGGGGAAAATGTGGGATGCTGACTGTGGGCTGAGTAAGTCAATCCAGCACCAACATCCATAAGCAGAGGAGAGAGTCAGTCCCCAAAAAGCATCTGACAGAGGGTCCAGGCGGCCCCGGGATGCCAAGGGGCAGAGCTGATGTCACAGGCCAGCCATGGAACAAAGCATCCCCAAGGCCAAGTGGACGAAAATGTTTGGAATCCAAGCCCTAGATGAGTGGCAAAGATGGCTTGTAGGTAGCATTGTCGATAACACATCGGCCAAGAGCAAAAAACAAACCTGGCAGATGGCATTTTGCTGACTCGTTGCTTCTTTTAAAGGGGTTTAGTGTGGACCTCCCCCTCCCCGGGCTGTCGCCTCAAAGCGTTTGTAAAGAATAATGACACCTTCCTCACGGGGTTATTTTAAGATTTTGATGACACACTGAGTATGAAATTGCTTTGAAAACTGTAAAGTGCTCTACAAATGCTAATTTCTCTATTTACCCTTTTTCGAAACTGTTCAAAGCTGGCAGTTTTTCTTGGGATAAGAGAAACAAATTCATGGTCAGGAGTAGCAGTCTGATAATGTTGCATGGAATGCACATTTTAATGGATAGCATTCTCCCAGCCCGGTTGTTTCCGACCCAAGCTATCCATTTGAATCACCCGATGAACTTTGAAGACTGACCAGTGTCCAGGCCTCTACCCAGAGGTTCTGCACTGCTTGGTCTGGGGAGGGGCTCAGGTAGCAGCTTGGCGTAAAAGGTGGTCCCAATGTGTGGTCAGAATTGAGAACCACTGTCGAAAGAGGAAATCTCATATGTTAGAATTTAGGTGAAAATCTAAATGATAACCAGACAGCTGCCCTGACTGAGTTAGAGCATCGAGGCAACCCTGCACAGACACTCACAGATGCACGGGACTCTGCGTTAATTTCTTCAATCAAAATACATTTGCTGGGCAGCTGCTCTGTGTCAGCCGTATTCTGGGAAGTCAAAGATAAATAATACAAAACTCCCATCCATAAGCAGCTAAGTCCATGGAAGACCTAGGCTTTCATGGAAGTTGTAAGTAGTTACTGTTCCATGTGGTACGTTCTGTAGTAGGACGAGGAAGCTACAGGTGTAAGACTACAAATTCTACCTGGGGGCATCGGGAAAGCTTTTCAGCCAGTGTGAAATTTAAGGCGAGGATGACAAACATGCACAGTTTTGCCAGGCGGAGAATAATTATGACAGCTAACATTCATTGGGCAATTAGCATAACCAGTCGCTGCTCTGGACACATTACCCTATAACTCATCTGATCATTCCAGCAACTAACTTAGGAGGCAGGTGCTAATATTAGCCCCATTGTGGTCCAGGGAAGTGGTTCTGTTCTCCACATGCGGTGTGGCCAACAGCAGCCGGGACCTTGTTAGAAACACAAACTCTCTGTCCTCCCGCCAGACGCAATGACTGGGAAGCGCTTCTGGCGGGTGTCAGTGACCTGTGTGTGATAAGCCCTCCAGGTGAGCCTGAGGGGCTCGCGTGCTGGAGAATCCTGCAGTAGCGACACTGAAACACAGGGAGCTGAAGTAACCTGCTCAGAGTCACTCGGGCCAAATGGCAGAAGGATTCAAAGCCAGATGGTCTGGCTCAGAGTACCCACTCTTAAGTTCTGTGCCGAGAAGGGGAGATCCTCAGCCCTCCTGTGCACTGAATTGTGTCCTCCCCAACTTCATATGTTGAAATCCTGCCCCCTGATCCTGACTGTATCTGGAGATAGGATCCTTAGAAGGAAATTAAGTTTAATGAGGTCACGAGGGTGGAGCTCCAATATCATAGGATTGTGCCTTATAAGAAGAGAGAAAAATTCTTTCTCTCTCTCCTCCCTCCCTTCCATATGAGAAAACGGCTGGGATTTGGCATCAGCGGGCCAGGAAGGGATCTCCCAACGGAACCCAGCCATGCTGGCACTCTGATCTTAGACTTAAATTTCATTTGTTTAAACCACCCGGTCTCTGATATTTTGTTGCAGCAGCCCCAAGCTAGCTAATACATACCTCCACCCGGCAAGAGGGAAGGTTGTACAAAGGAGCAGAGGTGAGAGAAAGCCTGGAATATACCCGAAACAGAAATGAATAAGGTACGGAATGAGCTGTTGGATGAGGGACACATGATGAGGTATGAGGAGTGACAGAACCTGAAGCATGAGCGATTGAAGCCAGATACTGAACGCCCTTGTAGGCAAGGGAAATGTGTTTAAACTGTTTCCTATGAGCGATGAGGAGCCACTGCAAGATTTCAAGCAGATCAGATTTGCATTTAGAACAATAACTGTTAGGGGAGAAATGAATGGATATGAATATGGTGATTTGAGGGGTAGATTGATTTGTTAGGAAACATGCATGATTCCAGGTTCAGCGGAAAGAAAATGTGAACATAAGTCACAGAGGTTTGGGTCTGAAGTTTAAATATAAGATGTACTGAGATAGAGATGCCTACGGGAGATGTATATAGAAAATATACATAAAGATATGTATCTGTGTGTAACATATAAACAAATATATGTATAGATTTACATGAGTATGAATGGGAGAAAGTTGCTGAGAAGCACACAATAAGCCATTCATATTTCTTATTCAGAGCAGAGAAACTGGAGGGGGAAGGAAGAAAGAATTCATTTCCTTATACCTCTGTATTATACGTGTTGCAGTGAGGGGCCGTGCCTGTTTAATTTTTTAACAAACCCAATGACAACCATACACACATGCCGTTCAGGAGGTCAGGTGCCAGAGCTTGGCTTGACGTGTAAACTTGGGCAACACTGCTGTATGGGTAACAGTGAAAACTGTGGGAGTCCAGCAACCTTGGGACTGAGGAAAAGTCCTCCAAGGGTGGCAGGCCAGGGCTACCCTGTTTAAAGGATGGGCAAAGAAAGCGTGGGAGCCTGGAAGGACCAGCCCGGGAAGGGACACCAGAAGAGAGCCCATGATCTGGGAGGGCAGACGCGCCATCCCTGGTGTAACCCCCTGACCTTCTCGACATGTAACAGATGCTCAGCAATTGAGGAATGAAAGGACGTGTTTCAGCAAGGGGAGTGACATCCGTGTCACATGCTGCTCAGACAAGCCCTGCAAAACACCCTTTGAATTTGTGGCTTAGAAGATTTCTGAGTCAAAAGAGAAGCCATTTTTGCTGTTAATTTATTCCGTCATTTCTCCTGTCTGACATCTCCATTCCTAATCCTGAGAAAAATACACACTTGTAGATACACAGACACACACCGTCCACACAGAGATTCACATGGGTGTGGCATTCTATTTTTATCCCCGAGGTGATATCATAGGAAAGGAAAAAACACCCTTCGATGTTTTTCCCATTGCAAGATGGGGGTGGGCGTGGGGGTCAGTAAGCTATGGAAAGGTCCTTCACCATTATCATACCATACTGCTCCCAAATGGCTGAAGTCATAAACTTGTCATCTTGGCAGCATGATAATTGTCTTAGAGACAGGACACGTGAGGAAAATCAATGACCTGCTAGCAGCAGGGTGGGGGTTTGGAGTCCCAGCTTTGGCCACATGCACCAGAGTCATGTTTGACTTTTTCAGGGTGACTTTGCACAGCACAAGACCAGCAGAGAGAAGGATTATCTGATCATTTTGATCATCAGCTCCTTCTGAGGCCCAAGTCACAGAGATGGGCGGAGCCTGGAGGGCCAGCAAACCTCTGCCAGTGCCCCATGCATGTTAAACTGAGGGCTGTGTTAAGGATTCATTCCCATGTCTTCTTAATTGCAGCACCTGATCTGCACTTGCTTGGATCCAGAGTTCTCCATCCTGCTCCCACTGACACCCTTTCCCTCTTCTTTCTTTGGTGGCGATACTAAAATGACAACATTTTCAGGGTAAAAAGTGCTTCCTAGGAGTCTAATGTTTAAATTTTTGTTGAGATTGAGAAATTGGGGATGCAAGCATGTCTCAAGATTGTCTTGTTGACATTGTTGCATGAAAGCAGGGTAGGAAAGAGAGCGAAGGATGTCTTCTTTTAAAAAATAAAATGCTGTGAATTCTGGAGCATGGCCAGATTCCTCTCTTTGACTTATTCTTCCAACCAGTCGATGCATCACTAGATATCAATGGCTCCACGTGTACAATTTAGAGAGGAGCTGACCATTTTTCACCATCTCTACATCTCCCACTTGAGTCCAAGCCACCATCATCTCCCTGGTCCGTTATTCTGATCTCTGAACAGGTCTCTGCTCTATCGCTGGCTTCCTGGAGTCTATTCTCAACAAAGCAGCCGGAGCAAGGCTGCTCCAGTGTAATGTTACAGCCAGATTAAAGGTCAAGAACTTACGTAAAGGGTCGCACAGAGTCTGGTTGGCTTCTCCCTCTGTGACTCACTTCCCCCTCCTCTCTCACTGCCTTTCTGCCCTGTAGCCACTCCGGCCTCTTGGCCATTCTCCACACTGACAAAGCAAGCCCCTGCCTGCACTCACTCCTACCTGGGCCTGGCATGCTTTTATCCTCCAAATGCCCTCGTAAGTCCCCACCAAGCTTGCTTCGAGTCTTTGCTCCGATACCCTATTACTGGACTTCTTAAGGGCAGCTTTGCACAGCACGAGACAGCAGAGAGATATAAAAGATCTATCTATATATAAAACAGCAACCCTCCCTGTTACTCCCTATCCTCTTGCCCTGCTTTATTCTTCCTCTTGGAACCGTTTCCACCTGATACATCATGTATTTACTTGTTGACACACTTACTGTGTGTACCCTCCTCCATTAGAATGTAAATTAAGGAAGTAGTTGATTAGTGCTTAGTGTGTAGCAATTATTCAGTATTTTGTAGAATGAATATAAGATATGCAAATAATAATTATTGTGCCTCATAGTGTATAAAACCGGTATTGAATTCAATAACTTGGGCATCCAAAAGTTCTAGAAGCCTATACGTCTAGATGATGGGGCATCTATACTTTCAGTTTATTTTTGCCTAATTCGTCCCTCATTTAATTAGGATAGGCCTGAACAGGAGTCTTCTGGCAATTTCGACTCCATCAATTGTATTATAAAGGACTGTTTCTTTAATAAAAAGAAAAGGTGGAGTGTTTCTTCAGTTTTCTTGTGAGACCCTAAAATGGATCCTTGCTTGGTACACGGAAGTCAGAGACGTTGCATTGTACCTCTTGGCAGCGCACGTGATAACTAACACATTGCTTTCCATGTAGTTGGTTGTCATTAAAAAGAGTTTCCTTGAAGAGGAAAAAGTGTTGGATGTTTGTCTGGTTGTAGTTGGTCTTCCCCAAAGTCTAGGCCATCATGTCTGGAACTTTCATGGTTGATCTGGACCGAGGATCAGCCTTATAAACCTTGGTCTGATCGGGGTCCATTGAGATGAGGTGAGGTCCAGTGCTCTCGACAAAAGCCATATCCGTTCCACTTTTCATTCATTGAGGGGAAATTTTAAGTGCCTGTTATGTGTCAGGTAATATGCTAGGTACAGGGGATAAATGATGAGCCAAAATGAGTCATGTTGTAGCCTTTGTGGAACTTAGAGACCAGTAGGGGACACAGACCTTGATCAGTGATCCAAACAGGTTTGTAAAATTGTAGTTGGCAAATGTGAGGAATAAAAGGGACACGATGTTACAGGTGGCTGGAGTGGGGAATCTGACTGACCCTGATGGAGAGATTCAAGGAAGGCTTCCTGAAAGGGTTGGCCTGAGTAAGAGGTGGTTAGGTGAACGGGGCCCCCAGGCAGAGACAGCACGAGGAGCAAGGGCCCCGGGGTTGAAGGGCATTATTCTGGTCTGGGTCCTTCAAGGAGGCCTGCACAGCTGGTGCCCCGAGCAGGGTAGAACGTGCCAGGCTGGAGAGGTGGGTGGGGCCAGGCTGTTCGTAGCTTTGTTGGTTATACTGATAGGCTTTAAAATATATATCTAAAGAGTGATGGGAAGCCATTGAATGATTGATGTGTTTTGGGGTGGAGAGTAAGGAGGTTTATTCGTTTTCCATAGCAGCATAACAAATTACCACAAATCTAATGGCTCAAACCAACTCGCATTAATTATTTCACGGTTTGCATGAGTCAGGAAGCTGAGCGTGACTTAGCCAGATCCTTTGCTCAGGATCTCACAAGCCTGCAGTCAAGGCATGGACTGGGATGTGTTGTCACCTGGACGCTCAACTAGGGGACAGTCCACTTCCAGGCTCTTTTCAGCCTGTGGACAGAATGTATTTCCTTGAAATTCTAGGGCACAGGGCCCCAGTTTCTTCCTGGCTGTCAGCTAGAGGCTGCCCTGAGGTCCTCGAGGCAGTCCTCGGGTCCCTGCCCCGTGGCCCTCCGCAGAGGCAGTTCATAGCCTGGGCTGTTGGCTTGTCCAAGGCCACTGGAGAATCTCGGTCTCCAGTCTGTTAAGATGAAGTCTTATATAATGTCATGTAACCGTGAGAGGGACGGCCCATCACTTTGCTGCATTCTACTGGTTAGAAGTGAATTATAGATCCTCTCTATACTCGAGGGGAGGGAATTATACAAGGGCCTGACTCACTGGGGGCCATCTTAGGGAATGTCTACTGCAGGAGGGGAAAGTGATGGCACGTTCAGGTATGAGGCATTGTGCAGAGTGTGTTGAAAAGTCCAGGTGAGACATGATAGTTTAAGGTGGTGGCAGTGAGACCAAGGCTTATGTTTAAGTCTGAGCGTTATTTTAGAGGTCAGATTGATGGAACTTAGTGGTGGCTTACGCTTTAGGGGCAAGGAAGAGGCAGATGTCAGAAATGACCAGTTGGTTTCTATTGAATAAACAGATCAGTGGCACTAAACATTGTCTATTCATTAAAATCCATTGGGAGGCTTTTAAAGAAATACCCACTCTAGAACCTGACTCCAGGTGGCATTTTTAATTTTTTCTTATTTTTAATTGAAATATAGTCGGTTTACAATGTTGTACTAGTTTCTGGTGTACAGCAAAGTGATTCAGTTATATATATATATATATTCTTTTTCAGATTCTTTTCCCTTATAGGTTACTACAAGATAGTGAATACAGACCCCTGAGCTAAACAGTGGGGCCTTGTGTTTATCTGTCTTATACATAGTATGACATTGGTATTTTTTAAAAGTTTCTCCAGAAATTTTCAATAGGTGCCCAGGACTGAGAACCACCAGACTAGATGGATTACTTTTCCCTCCACTCTGATAGGAAACCACTTAGGATCATGAGGCTGGTTTTGCGGATGCTGAATCTGAGGAAGTTCTGAGACATCCAGTTAAAGTGCTCGGTTAGTTTGTACACCAGTCACACGAGCTCAGGGAGGAGGCCTGGGCTAGAGGCATGAATTTCACGTGATCCGTGGGTGACGGCTTCGAGTAACCCCGAAAGGGGCTGAGGCAGAGCACACAGTGAGAAGGGATAAAGGCCTGGGGCTGAGCTCTGAGGAACTCCAACATTCAGTGACTTGGTGTAGGAGTGTGAGTGTACAAGGCGTGGCCACAGAGAAAGCAGGAAAAAACAGAGTGTGGGGTCAAGGACGTCAAGAGCAGAGAACGTTTATGAAAGAGGCAGTGGTCAGTGATGTCAAATGAACTTAGAGATGTAGGCTGGGGGACTCTAAGTGCCTGACTCTGTCCCCAGAAAAGGATGTCAGAAAGCTTTAATTACTTTTAATTGAATCCCCAAACCAGCATCTACAAACTTTTTCTCCTTTTTCCTCATTACAAAGATAATGAGTGTAAAATGTAGAAAATTTAGAAAGAGCAGATTAAACCAAAGAAAGTTTAACTACCCATAAACCTACCAACCAGTGATGACCACAGTTTGTATAAATCTGTGTCCTTGGAGTTCTTTTTAAATCAGATAGACATTATTTTAAACAGAATAACAACTTGCATACTGCTTTATAACTGGTATTTGTCACTCAATGTATCCTAAGCAATTTTCCATGTCATTAAATATTCTTACGTAGTGTACTTTCGAACGATTACATTAGATTGAATTGTATAGAAATGCCATCATTTGCTCAAGCAGTCTATTGTTTGACATTTAGGTTGTTTTGATTTTTCCACTAGTATAGAAAACACCTTATGAAACATAAGACGTAATTGCGGATGTGAGGGGTCAAGAAAACACTCAAAGATTGAGATCTAATATAGGAATAAGACACAAGTAAAGGTTGGCCTCATTCTACTCTCATGAGTAGAGAATGTGGCCCAGATCTGGAACTAACTCAGGCTTAAACAACGCACATCCACTGCGGGAAGACGGCTGGCAGAGAGAAAGAAGTCTAGAGCTAACAGGGCCAGGCCAGCTCCGTTCTTCTCCCAAATGCACAGTCCAAACAATTCCTGGTGAGGACTTCTCTGTGCGAGGTCTTCCCCTGTGTGTGGTAGCCAGCCTTCAAGTCGGCCATCCGTGACTCCCAGTGCTGGCGTCCACACCCCTGTATAACCCCCTCCTTCAGGGCATCAGGCTTGGTCTACACAAGCAGGAAGCACAGCAGAAATGAGGGTGTGCGACTTCCAAGGCAAGGTCACAAACATCATCACAGCCTTTGCCTTGCTTGCTTTTGGATCACTTGCTCTGAGGGAAGCCAGCTTCCGTATTGTGAGGACATTCATGCTGCCCATGGAGAGATCTAGAGACCTCCAGCCAAACAGCCAGCACCAGCCAACAGGCCAGCCTCGAGAATGGCCCAATTTAGACATGGACCTTCGATCCCCAGTCAGACCCTCAGATGCCTGTAGCCTCAGCTGACATCATGATCACAATCTCACGAGAGCCCCAGAGCCAGAACCACCCGAATTCCTGGCCCACAAAAGTTGTGTGAGGTACTAAATGCTTTTCTATTGTCTTCAGCCACTTGGTTTTTGATAACTTGTTACATAGAACTAGATAATTAATATACTTTGGGCATATAAATGGCGCTATCTCTCTCCCAGTCGCCAACCCATAAACACTTTGTAGCTGGATCTTCGTGCATATCTTCAGACTAATTGTCCAGATGTAGACTTGCTAGATCAAAGGAAATGCAGAATTCCGGTGTCATATGATTAAGTCTTGAATGTGCTGTTTTTGACATCATGCCACTGGGTCCAGCCGTCACTGCTCTTGCCCTATTCACACACTTGCCTGCAGAACCGTGTCTTTGTTCTCTGCATGGAGAGCGCAGGGCTGGAGCAGGAGGAAGGACAGAAAAATGACAGGAGTCCCCAAAGGTTGAGAGGAAACTTGATGGGTCCTAGGGTGAGTGCTGACTTTTTTGAAGGGTCGCCTTTGTACGTATATCAGAAGGATATGTGTTTATGAATGCTCAGTGTGTCAGCATCGACAGAGGAAGCTTTCTGCACTGGCAGAAGAATTTGGTGTGTTAGACAGAAATGCACTGATAGATGGAAATTCCAAATTCCTGGAAAGAAGAAGAAAGACAGATGCAGAGACCAGGAAAAAGATGCATGGAGCGAAGAGAGAGGAGGCAAGAATAAAAGAAACAAAGAGCCCCAGAGCAGTAGATAAGACATATGGTGTTCGAGTTAGAGGAAGACGTAACTACCGCAGGAGAGGGAGATTTCAGCTAATGATCCCACCCGTAGCAAGCTGCTCCCGTTTATGGGCAGGAAGCGATAAAGTTCCAGCGGCAGCAGCCTCGTGCTTTTCAAGGCCTAATTTTAGACTGCTCCTGATAATGCCCCAGGAGCTGCTAGGTCTGAATTAAAAACTCCAGGTCCCTCCCTCCCCCTTTTCTAAATAAAGGGTTATTGATTTACTAATGGCCTTTATATCCTGCTGAAAACAGCCCTGTAGAAGAAGAAAGATGTTAGCCAGGGCTGGAGTGGCTAACAGCTTGGAAACACCAAGGTCGCAGGTGGGCAGGTAGACAGAAGACAGGCTGTGAGAAAAGCCAGCACCTGAGACGAAGGGAGGGTAGGAATGCAGGGTGGGAAGGGGCTTGGAAGGGGAAGAGCGGGCAGCTGAGCGGAAGTGTTGCCCTAGGATGCGGATGCGGAAGGACAGGCATGTGAGAGTCCTGTGCCGATAATGGTGTCCCTCAGATCAGTATTGGAACCAGAGGTTTGTCAGAGGAGTAGGGTGCAATCCAGGGTCTCTGGGCTGAGTGGCCAGAGACCTGCCTCGATCCTGACCCCGGATCTCCACCAACGGGCTGCATAACCCTACACATTGTAACCGCACCTTGGACCCTGGTCCTTCCTTTGTGAAACGAGGGGCCTTTCTTTCTACAAGCCTAGAATTCCAGATATCAGTTGCTAATGTGGTAGCCATCTTCCTGGGATTTTTGTCTACCTGTATCCTTTACAGTTTTTTTTTTTTTTCTGGTTGGTTCCTTTCCCCCACTCCCTCAAGAAGGCTGGTTCCCAGGGCTGAGGGTGAGAACAGGCCCACGCTGAGTGGGTGGAGGATGGCAGGAAGTGAGGGGACTGGATCAGGATGCTGTATTTGGAGGAGGAGGCAGGAGAAGCAAGAGAAAGCAAAAATACAGACGCATGGGGACAGACAAGTCAGGCAGAGGGGCAGGCCGTGCCAAAGTCTGCGGAGAGGTCAAGGTGATGAGGGAGACACGAGCCGAGGAAGGTAGAACGGAGTGGTTGCAGCCCGGACGCTGGGTCCAGACAGCCAACCCCAGCCATAAAACGCTGGCACCTTGAGAAATTACTTCATCTCCTTAGCTCCTAATTTCCCCATCCATAAAAAGAGAATAACAGGAGAACGCGATGCTATTTATCGTCCTGCGAATCAAATGAGACAGTGTCTGTAAAGCAGTGAGCCCAGCATGTGGCACCCAGTTATTACTCAGTAAGTAGTAGCCACAGGTACTAAAAGGTCTCTCTGGCTTGGAGATGGAGAAGTTGTGACGGGTTTGCAGAAGTCAAGCTTAATCACGTTTGTGGGATGGGGGGCTGGGCTGTATATGCATAGGTTCAAGAATTGTGTTGAGACAGTCTGGCGAGGGAGAGTTTTCTGTCTCTGAAATAGATTAAACAAGCAAAAATGGGAAAAGAAGTATTTTATGATGGGCGCTTACTGTCCGCTCTCCTAGTCTTGTAGCAGGCGCACCCTGCTAACTGCTGATCACTGCCCCTCAGAGAAGTGTCTCCCAGGTGCTAATCTATAAACAGTGTGCATTACCCTCTGGCTCCCCCTCCACAACTTTCTATATTTGCATCAGAGCCGCACGTGTTCTCACCCTGGCAAGCCACCTCAGGGAACTCTGCTCTTGGGGTGTGTCGATGATACCCAGAAATGTCCTTCATGATCGGACAAATGTCCCTTTTTTCTTTGCCCTTTGAGTATTTTCTTGCGCATGTTCCCTACTTCTGGACAACTGTGCTGTATCACAGAAAGGGAGGCTTAATTGTCATCTGGGAGGTTAAGAGGAAACACAGGACATGGCAGGGCCCCAGATGTGGCTGACCACACAGGTTGTGTTCTGCTCAACAATGCAGAATGCTGTTCACTTAGACTACAAGGTGAGTGGTGTCTCTTGGGGTTGTGCAAGGACAGTCTGAACCGTAGTATGGGTTGGCCCTTTTGGATAAGGTAGAGTTCCAAGTCAGGATGGAAAAAAGAACCAAAACATAAGAACTGGGAGCATCTTTAATTGAAACTTCAGGGGACAATGAGCACAGAAAGCATATGGGTAATCGCTCCCCAGGCCTTCCAAGCCAGCTGCGATGTCAGGAGGGCAGTTTCAGCCTTTGGAGATAGCTCATTAGGGCAGAGAGTGAGGATGGATGGGACGAGACAGAAAGCCCTGTCCTGCTGAATCACCAGTGCCAGTTCCAAGAGCTGCCCGGGCCATCCCCACGGGCTGCCTGGCTAAGGACTGAGCAAACACGAGGCTACAGAGCTGGCAGAGTGTCAGGGGTGGTGGGGCCAGATGAGAGCTGAAGGAGCGACATCTGTGAATGAATGTGATGAATCATCTCTGTTTCAGCTAAACCCCAGCTCTGCCTCCCACAAGTGGAGCAACCAAGGGTGAGGCACTGAGATGGTTGGAGAGGAAAGGATTGTCCGACCAGCTGTTCTAATTGGTGGTTGAAGCTCTCGAGTCAGAACAGCTAAGACTCATCTCGTTCAGTCCAATAGATGATGAGAAAAATGGAGACAAAAGTTCTCCTAATGACTTACTCTCATTTTTTTTTTAATTAGAAAGAAGATTTCTTTTTTCTGATTACAGAAACAATGCATTGTTTTTTTAGAAAATTTGGAAATCCACAGCATCTTCACAAAGGCAATAAAATATATCTGTAATTGCATCACTTGGCAACAATTATCAATATAAATTCACTTGCAACACTCTTCTCTCAGGAGAGCAGGGCACTTTGCAAACATTTTCTAATTCATTCTACAGTGCAGGTGTGTGAGGGTTGGTTGGAAGTGAGTAGTGCTTCCTGTTATGATCACCACAGGGAAGTCAAAATAGCAAAGTCACCGACTTGTTTGGTCTCTGTGATGGCAATGTTTTCTGTCCACCGGTTCCAGCCTCTAATAATAAAACATAACCTGAATGATTCACAGTTGTTCGCTGCTTCTCAGTTGTAAAGAGCTTTCCCTTGTGCCGCCGTCTTCTAGGTACCTTCCATATTTGTTCACCTACGTTCTAGTTCAGAGGCAGCCATGATTTAAGAGAGATTAACTGAGTAGTTGGAGGTAGAAAACCAGGAGCCAGGACTTCCGATCCCTTTACTTGTGGAGAACCATGCTTCACTCCAAATCTTCATGCTTAAGTCAGCAAAATGAAAAGAGTACACTGCTCCTTATACAGCTGTAGTGTGTCTGCGTCGATGGAAATGCTGTAAATAAGCATTGTGCACGCACAGGGTGCACAGGAGCAGATGATTTGTGGACCTGTCCAGCCGTGTGTTGTCCAGTATGGTGGCCACGAGCCACATGGGGCTGCTGAGCACTTCACAGTGTGGCTTCTGCAACTAAGAAATGGTTTTTAAATTTTATTTAATTTTAATTAATTCAAATTTTAAAACTTATACTCAATTTAGTTCTTGGAAAAAATTGAAGTATGCTTAGAATAATGTGTGTATGTGAATTTTTTCAACTGTAAATTACTTCAAATCTAAATGCAGAATCCAGTCTTTCTGATGAAAAATTAGTGTCTACGTTGAGATGTGCTGTGTTAAAATATACTGCAGATTTCAGACTCAGTGTGAAAAAAACACAAAATATCTTGATAATAATTTTCTTATAGTAATTATATCTTCAGATGAAAATATTTTGGATTCATTAGATTAAATAAAGTATATTATTAAAATTAATTGCATCTATTTTATTTTACCTTTTGAATGTGGCTGCTAATAAATTTAAAATATTTATGTAGTTTGCATATTTTTATTGGATACAGCTACCTGTAGCAGATTCCCAGCTATATCTTCTAAGCCATGAGCAATGAGGGTCTGTCTTAAACCTATTTATTATTCTATTTTGTCTGAAAGGCTGAAAAATTGTACTCTATCCTGGAATTTGACACAACCTTGTAAAATGACTATAACTCAATAAAAAATGTTGAAAAAAAAAGAAAAAAGAAAAACCAAAAAACTATTAGACATCTCTCCTTCAGTTCAATAGACAGGCATATTTTAGAACCATGGATTGGTAAATGGCATAAATGTCAATGTTAGAACCACTAGGGTTTCAGTGTGGGCTGCATGTATAACAATGTATGATTTTCTGTTTCTTTTTTCTTTTTACTTTAGAATAATTTCAGGCTCATAGGAAAGGTATATAAGAGTAGAAAGAACTTCCATATACTTTTACCCAGAGTCCCCATTCAGGTGCTTACAACTGACCCAGTAAAGTCTTCTCTAACAGAAGCTCCAGCCCAGGATTGCACGTTGCATGGAGTTGTCGCCTCTCTTCAGTGCCCTTCCATCTGAAACAGTTAGCTCCTCAGTTCTTCTCGGACCTTTATGATCTTAATATTTTTGAAGGTTACAGGTTTGGTATTTGTAGGATGGCCCTCAATTTAGGTTTGTCTGATGTTTCCTCATGTTGAGTTCAGGCTGTGAATTTTGGGCTAGAATATCATGGAAGTGATGCTGTGATCTTGCTAGGTGCTGTCAGCTGCATGTGACTTCCATTTGTCTAATTTCTGACGATGTTAACTTTGACCACTTGAGTTAGATGACGGCTGTCAGGTTTGTCCACTGTAAAGTTATTTTTTTCTTGAGACTTGAGACGTCTGAGTTATTTTATCTTGAGACTATGAAATACCCCATTCTTCACCAAATGTTACCTCCTAGTTTGGCACTGATTTATGTTTCTTGCCTGAATGGATTATAACTGTGATAATCCCTAAAATATAATTTTCTAATTCTATTGTTTTTCTACATTATTAGAAATTATTATTCTAAATTATTATTGTTCTTTACTCAATTATAAATTATTATTTTTTCTACATCCATTTTTCTGTATATATATAAATGACTTTCTAATTCCATTATTTTCAACACTTATTAGACATTTTATTCTACATTATTATTGATTATATAATCAATTATAAATTATTATTTTTCTATACATATTATATAAATATAATATGGCCTCTTGGATCTTTATTTTATTTAAAGAACGATAATCCATTACTACCATTATTTATTCTGACATTCAGATTGTCCCTGGATTCACGAGAGGAAGCCTTTCAAGGGAGCTTTTTGTCCTTTTGACAGGCACCCATCATTCTTTGGGTATTTTTTAATCTGGTGGTTTACTTGACTGGCTTATACTGCCTTATAAGAGCTCATTCTAAATTTTTCAGGAAATTTGAAAGTCATTGATACTTACAATCAAGCATGTTGGGAGAATTGATTTACACCATAGAAAATGGCAAATGCTACAACCAGAACTTTTTCCTCCAAAGATCTAGTTTGTTAGAAATTTGCCAGCACATCAATGTTTCTGCCATGAAAAGATGTTCCAGGGTCATCTTATTCCTTAACTGCCACAGGCTTGTATTCACCTACTTCTCCAAGGATCCTTGATTCCTTCTAGTGGAGAATTAGAAACCAAGATCTTGAAGCTAGGTGAATGCTAGTGGACACACTTGGGTGAACAGAACTGGGAAAGACTGCTTTGTGTGTGTGTGTGTGTGTGTGTGTGTGTGTATACACTAGGAAATGTATGCATTATATACATTATAATATGCATTATATACACTTTAATTTTAAATAAACATTTTATTTTGGAATAATTTTAGATTCCCAGAAAAATCAGAACACAGGTTTCCTGTGTATTCTTCACCGCAGCTTCCCCCAATTTTAATATCTTATGTAACCGTGGTACATTTATCAAAACTAAGAAGTTAATATTGGTGTAATACTATTCACTAAACTATAAACTATTTAGATTTCATCAGTTTTTTCCACTAATATCTTTTTTCTGTTCCAGAATCCAATCCAGAGTATCATATTGTATTTAGTGCTTACACACACAATCTGTCCGTCTATCTATCCATTTCTTTCAAAGAAACCCAAATCCAAAATCTTTCCATCTCTCTATCCCTCTATTTATCTACCTGTATTTAGAACCATGAGTTCAAACCTCTAATCTCAAGGCCACACCACAGGGTTTATTCTAGCTTTTGTACTTTCCGTATTTGTATCTTCCTTGACCATGAGAAACTTAGCTCCTATTATCCTTATTGACTTATTGGCTAGATCCCTGTACGTAACCACTTTTTTTTTTATTCCACTGGGCTGTTGCCCCTTTCAACCCACTTACATCACATGGATTCAGACCCTTCCTAGGTCACCCCCTCACACAGGCCTGCCTATTGGCTTTTTGACTGAACATTGGAATTTATTCAAGTTTCTTAATCTCTTAGAATCTCATTTTCCTTTATTAATTGCTCAGGGATTAATAATATTGTACCACTTTACTGTTGTTATTGTTGTCAAGGACGAATTAAGCATGAAGCAGGGATCCTAGAAGGAGGGACTATGGAATTGAGTAATTTTGGTCTTTGCCACCGTGATGAGTGTTGGCAAACTAGATATGCATGAAAAATGTACCTAAAAAGTTGGTCTTCTATTATTCAGAGATATTTTATGAGTCTGGGCTTATTAGAAATTATTGGCATAAGTCAGAGCTTCTCAACCTTAGCAGTACGGATGTTTGGGGCCAGAGAATTGTTGTAAGGAGCTGTCCTATGCCTTATAGGACATTTAAAAGATGCCTGGCTTACGCCCCTAGAAGTAGCACCCCTCTCCAAGTCATTAACAGCAAAAATTTCTCTAGAAATTGACAGAGATCCCCTGGTGTCAAAATCATACACACAGACAGACACGCAGACCAGCTGGGATGGACTGGAGTAAATGGTTGGCTTTGTCTTAACTACATTCTCTGTTACCATGTTTGAGGAATGGAATCTGTGATTTAATTTAAAAAATTTTTAACAGTTACTTTATAGTATTTTTTCCAAAGATTTGGACTGAAAAATCAATGACGCAATTCAAAATTAGGCTGAAAATAATTTAATCTCCATTTTGATTTGGAAGTTGCTGATTCGAGCCTCAGTTACGACTGAGTTGTGGACATTTGCAAATCCTGGCCAGCACAGAGTCCTCCTAATGTGGCTTTGGCTAAGTATAGCTTGCCGTGAGAAAATTACAGCAAGGATTTGCTTTTCTCTCAAAGAAATCCAAGCACTACCTTCTAGTTTTTTCTCCTCTAGTCTCCTTCATGCATTTTATATTCTAGCTAAATGGAATGTTCTTTGTCCAGTAAACATTAGTTGGAATAATGAGTAGATATTTATTAACTTTCCTAAAAGGAAGGAAGTGGGAAACTTATTACCACATCGTACAAAGGGTTTAATTTGTCAAAAATGGCTCAAGTAGTCAGTAACAGTGTGAGCCGGAATGAAGTGTGAATTAAGATTTTTAAAGAGTTTCTCCGGTTCTTCCATTGAAGTCTCTGAAACCTTTTTGCACAAGGATTTCCAGCTAGTGTCCAAATCACTGCAGTCTCTCTGTCTACAGTTCCACCTCTGAGTGGAGGAAGAGCTTGCTGTTAAAAGAACTGGAGAGAAACACACAAAACAAACAAAATCAGCAACAACATAGCAACTACATAAATTCAAAATGATCAACACAAGTAAAAACCTTAACTCCTCAGGATGACATGCAAGAGGCCTGAAATTCAAAACACCTTCATTTTGCACCACCCTCTAGAATGGGGTTTTGGTGACCCAGGCGGGGCGGAGCGAGCTGCATCCACACAAAGGATTACATGGCAATAAGCCTTCTCAGCTGAAGATGGAAGGAGAGCAAGTGCCCAGTAAACTCTTGCAGGTGCTGACTTCAGTGCAGGAACACCAGCCGCTGGTAACCTGCCATTGTTAATTTAAGAGATTGCTAATATACAAGGAACCTGAAGAAATCATTGTCAAGGAAGGCAGGTCATTTGGCTCAAGACCTGAAGAGGGGACTCACAGTGATGGAGAAGCTTGCTCTCCATCAAACAGCCTTTCCAAACAACAAGTGGATCTCAGACCATACTTTTAGAAATGGTGCCCTGAGGCCATCAGTTCCAAAAGGTTGACAGTGATTTCCTCGTCTGCCTGGTAACCTCCGAGTTGGCTCTTATCACCACCCCGTACACAGTACACCCAACACAGCAAACTTACGATTGCACCCACTTTTCCTCCTCACGCCACCCTCCCCCCGGCTGCCCGCCAGTACCAGGCAAAAGGCCACTGGGGAGAAAAGTCGCCTTCATCAAAACACAAACAACCCAGAAACCACTTAGGTTTGGGTTTCTTGGACGACGCTACAGAAAGGGATAATGATCCTTTCTCAGTGTACTTATTGACATTCATTGAGCAGCCAATAGTTTATTTTAGCTAGAGTTTGTGATGTAGCATCTATATTTAATTCCACAAGATGTGGGGCAACTCAGATATTTACAAACACAATCCCGGAAACAATGTTGTTTGCTGGTCACAGCTGCATCTGTAACATCTCCGGAGCTCTGTGCTGTTTGGCAGAGCTCAGGGCATTATCATTTTACATTCTGGTCTGTGCCAAGGTCCCAATAGGGCAGAGCTTGGGCTAAGAGTTCAGATTCGGTGACAGGCATGGCCGAAAGCCAAGAGCGAGAGTAACGGTGAGGGCTGTGGGTCAGGAGGGAGAGCTGCTCGTCAGCCCCACCGCGGGACTGTAGCCTGCACAGTGATGAGCAGTTTCTGTGTGGTTGGCTGAGGTTTCTTTTGGCTTCCCAGGCCTGAGAGAAACACTTAAACTCTCCTAAACAGGGGCTGGCTCTGCTGGGAAGTGAGCTGGGAGCTTCAGCATTGGAAGCCAGACAGTGGGAAGGAGGCAGGAACAGAGAAGGTTTCCTCTGTGGAGGATGGAACCAGCTGTGTGCCAGGGGTTGCGGAAGGATGACGAAGCCAGCTTCACTAGCTGGACCCCGAGGGGGTGGCTGGGTATAGCCGGGGCAGGGGCCAAGTGGCATGATTCCGGCAAGCTTGGTAACAGAATACATAGAGAGGGAAATATATATAATTAGCTGGTGGGACAATTCAGAATTAGACAAAGGGGCAGGCAATTCTGGGAGGTCTGTCTCCTACAACAGGATGTCGGGAGCTGAGAGCAGAGGATTCCAGAGCCAGTAAGGATGCAAGCCCCTTACGCCTTAGATGCCCACTCTGAGACTGGGCAGGAAGGAGGGGCTGGGGAACTTGGGCACAGGCTCAGTTGGGTTTGGGGGTCTAGGGGAAGAGGACTGTAACTCAGGGGCACACAGGACAGCAACGTTTGTAATTTGTCCACCAGGAGGACCCAGACTGGGGGAATGTGTCTGACCTTATGGTTTTTAAGACAGTACACATGAACTATAACTGGCATCTCATAAGGCCACGCTGACAGGCCATCTAAACAGGAGCCACACAGCTTCCCCCAAAACAGAAGGCTTAAGTGTCTTTGTCCAAGGCAGGAAATTGATTTTAGATGAATCTTGCCTTTGTACCTCAAGATTCTAGACTTTTCATCAATCCGTGAACATTTTTGTAAAATGAGAGTGACCTAGAGGAATTGAGGCTAACCTGTGACCACAGGTCCCTTATCAGAGCCTGTGGATCTGAGGTTAATCGGCCATTTGGATTGTCCTAAGAGCTTTCTTGGGAGATCATTGGCTTCTCTATTCTCAAGTTTCCTCCTCTGTTAAATGGGCATAATAACAGCAAACAACATCAGCTTCCTAGGGTTTTATGAGAATCAAATGAGCCAATGAATGGGAAGTTTTTAGATCAGTGTCTGGCACATAATATCTGATGTCTAAACATAACTGGAGATGATGATGATGGTAGCTCTGGAACTCTTGGGTTCTGGCTTCTGAAAGTTTGAATTTCCTACTGACATGTGAAATAAAGACAAGATGGGCTCTAGGCTTAGTGTTGAGAGACCCAGGTTCAAGTCCTGGTTTTGCCCCAAATCAGTGGTGTGACCTGGAAAGACTCATGGCACCCCTGAGGCTCTGCGTTCTTTCATCTGTTGAACAGCGTGAAGGGGATTCCGTCACTGGCTGGTGCTGGAGAGTTATATCAAAATCTCCTTCAGGGGCTTCTGAAATATTCCAGAATACATACATACACCCACATTCAAGATACTAGTTATTTCTCTCTTTCCTTCCCTCCTTGTCTCCAGACCTCTCCTCCCCACGCCAGACACACGCACCACACCCACTCCACTGCTGAGATCCACTGGGCCAGGGACGCTCCAGGATCTTACCCCTTGCCCCCAGTTCCATGACCTGATCAGGTGGAAATTAGTCAGGGACCAAAGTGACCAAGTAGTCAACACAGAGGCTATCTTCTTGGAGAAAATGAGTCTCCGAGATGTGATGGGCAGATACAGACTCACAGAGAGCAGAGGAAGGCAGGAGTCAGCACAATGGTGGGGCCCACAGCCAGGCTGTCAGGGGTCACATGACAGAGGCCACAGCTAAAGACAAAAGGCCTGCCCACGTCTGCAGTCATTAACGACGGAGGGTGTGACAGGAGGACGTGGGGTCACTCGGAGTGACCTGAAGAGGCCCCCAGGGGGCTAATGAGGACACATTCTGAGCAGAGGCTTTACCTCCTCAGGCTCCTTACCTGTAGACAAGAACAGCAGCAAAACAAACCAAAAGCCCACGTTGCACGAGATGGTTGGTGCCTATGGACTCTTTCCGGGCTTTAAGAACCGACGTTGAAGCGTTGGAGGAAGGGACAGTGAACGTACTCACTCAGCACAGGCCGGGCGCTTCTTAGGGCTTTACAGACACTAACTCATTTAACCCCCACGCCCTGTGAGGAGACGCTTTTATGATCACTCTTCTTCCTAACAGAAGAGGAAGCTGAGGCCGCAAAGTGGAGCCAGCATGGGAAGCCAGGCGCTCTGGCTCCATGGTCCATGCCCCTGGCGCCTCCACTACCCAGCGGCTGGTGGGGGTCACGGTGCCTGGCAGAGGAAGGCAGGTGTGTTCTCAGGGCCGCAAGTTGCTGCAGGGGTTTCATGATGAAGGAGTGTAATGAAAATGGTTTTGAGGAAGGTTAGTCTGCATGGAGATCAGGTTTGAAAGGCTTTGAAGTGTGCAAATGTTCCTGTAGAGGTTCTGTTTGATCTGCAGTGCCGTCTTCCTCTTTTCTGGAGACCCCCGTGACCTCAAGGGAAGCCCTGGGCCCTGGGGGGTGGGGTGGGGCCATATCCTGGTCTGTACACCGTGGCCTGGGCTTTATTGGGCAAGGCTCTGGGCAAGCTTGTCAGCCCGTCTCCCCAAAGAAAGTGCCAAGGATGCCCGGCAGGCAGTTCTGAAGCCTGTCACTGACAAATGAACCCCGTCTTTGATGAGTGAAGGGCTGGCTATCACACAGCAGAAACCTATAGATCTGGGGCCCTGAGGGGATGGAACGTATGAGGGCTGCTGCCACTAAAGCTTAGTGTGTGTTTGGGAGGGTGTGGGGGGTGGGAGGGAGGAGACAGAATATTACTCTTTTAAGCTCATTATTGGATTGTCAAGTCCTACGTTCTGTTCATGCTCCCTGAGGGCCAGTCTATCTTGTTCATCAGATTTACCACCATCACCTAAAACAGTCCTAGTGCACAGAAACTGTCTGATGGACAGAGGTGGAGGGTGAGGAGAGCTGAGTTATAGGTTTTGGAGACAGGATACCTGAGTTTCCCTTCTGCTTTCTTGTGGAATGATCTCTCCAGCAAGTCCTTTCACCTGTCCACGTGCCTCTCCTGTTTGAAGCCCAGCCGTGGGGAAATGCATCAAGTGTGCCTTGCTAGTTCCATGCCACTTCTGGGGGTGACACTGAAGGTCATATCCCAGAGCCTGGGGAGGCTGGTGACAGTCGGGGTGTAACATCTGCCCGGGTGCACGCAGAGAACGATGGCACTGCTGGAGCTCTCTGAAGCGCAACCAGGAGCACATTATAGGGGTAAAAGTGCCGTGGTTAGGGTCTGCTGAGACTGGCAGGTCATCCCAACAAGAGAGGAGAATAAAAGTTAGTAATCTGAACGGATAGCACCCCATATCTACCCTCCCCTTTAGGAATCCTTGCCCCAGAATGTCCTGTCATTTCTCCTGTCTCCCCTCCCTTTCTAGCCAAAGCAGGAGGTTTCACATCAAGACGTTGTGGGTGACAAGAACAAATAGCCCTTTCTGTGGGTTTTTACCACTGACACCCTCAGACTTCTTCAAGAAAACGTCTCTTCAATAGAGTTGACCAATTAACCATGCAAATGGCTTGAAAACTTATTTAATGTCACTGCCTAATCACTTTAATAAATGTCACTGCTCCAACAGGCAAGGATTTCTGCTTTATCCCTCACTTCTCGTATGCTTGACTCCCTTTCTAAAACACAGAGCTCCTCCCCAAAAAGACTAAAATCTCAATGCCTCTTCCCTTCTATTTGTGCCCCCTTTATGTGCATAGCATTAAGGAATTTCAGCATTGGGCGGGACCATAGGGGTCATCTTACCTCTTCAATCATCTGACTGATGACCAAAGAGAGGGAAGGGACTTGCTCTCAAGGTTACTGACTTGAAAGTCGTGAAGCCTGCATGTTTGTATAGCTGTAGGTCATGTAAATAGCGCAGTGATTTGTGAATATTGTGGGATGTAGAGAAATCAGACCTGGATCTGCCCCTGACAGTCAGGACCTTGGGCAACTCACTGATTTATTCCCGGCCTCAGTGTTCTCATCTGTTAAAAGGGAACCTAAAATCTGGGAAACAAAGATTAAGTGCCATTTTATTATCTGTGCTCCATTAGCAGCAACTCCCACACAAATATAAAATGATAGACAACTTATGGTTACCAGGGGGGGAAGAGGGTGGGAAGGGATAAATTGGGAGTTCAAGATTTGAAGATACTAACTACTATACATAAAACAGATAAACAACAGGTTTCTACTGTACAGCACAGGGAACTATATTCAACATCTTGTAGTAACCTATAATGAAAAAAAATATGAAAATAAACATGTATGTATATGTATGACTAAAACATTATGCTGTACACCAGAAATTGACACAGCATTGTAAACTGACTATACCTCAATTTAAAAAAAAGTTAAAAAAAAAAAGATAAAGGCCGGTATTTATTAATGACAATTTTGTTAATCATAATACTAATTTCATATTGGTTTCTCCTTTTCTTCTGGTCTCTAACCATAGCTTAGCCATGTCCTTACCTCCTCCAACACGTTATCTCTCTGCACAATAATTTTCAAAGAGAAAACTCTACTTCTATCTCACTTGCCCAGACCGAGCACATGAGCAGCTGGTGCCCCAAATCCCAGTGGCTCTGTTGACACAGCTCGCACACGTGGAGATGGAGCAGGAGAGCTGGGTGATGATCTCGGAGTGGTGGAGGTCTGATCCATAAAATCTCTTCCATTTTGAAGACAGAGCTGCCTACTGCTCATGTGACTTTGTCTACCCTTGACTTTTTCTGTTGACAAAACTGGAGCCCATTGAATTCATGGCTTAATTAACAGGTCTGAGCTAACAGACAAAGGAAAACCCAGGACTTACTGTACGTACCTTTGGTCCAAAGCTAATTTATTATTCGTGCAGATGTAAAGCTCCGTCTTGAGTGTGGTCTAAGTAAATGAAATTATTTGGCTTTCACAAGTAAATTTAGAATTCTTTCCACAAGGAGCTAGCTTAGCCATGACCTTAATACACTCACATGTAACCCGAAGGTTTACTTTCACAGCCAGTCTCAGGACCGAAGAACTACGTGGAGGCGGTATGGGAAAGGCGCTAATTGTTTTAACCTGATGAACATTAGCGTTACCAGCAGAAGTCAGGAGAATCTAAATAGTTCAAATTTTTTTGAATTTCTTTTTTTTAATTTTACATTATTTTTTTAAATTCTTACTTTTTATTGAAGTGCAGTCAGTTCACAGTGTTAGTTTCATATGCACAGCAAAGCGATTCAGTTATACATATACATATATATATATATTTTTCAGATTCTTTTCCATTACAGCTCATTACAAGAGTTGAATATGGTTCCCTGTGCTACACAGTACGTCTGTGTTGTTTAGTTTATATATAGTAATGTGTGTCTATTAATCCCAAACTCCTAATCTATCCCTCCCCACCGCCTTTCTCCCCTGGTAACCACAGTTTGTTTTCTATGTCTGTGAGTCTATTTCTGTAAACGGTAAACATTTGCTGGACAGGTTGCTGTTACAAAGTTTCTAGTGACATTATTTGTGGAGAATAAGTAGGAAATGGCCAAAAGCTATTCTCCTTAAAAACTCTAATTTTTACACAACTGTCAATGCAGCAATTATTTTGTCTTTTTTTTTTTTTTTTAAGGTGAAGGAACAAGTTCTAGGGGTTTTATTTTTAATGAAAATTTTGAAACCTCTTTAAAACTTTTCTTACTTAGAAAGAGATTTTTTTTTTAGTCAAAATGTCTTCAGATCCTGAAGAAAACCAGTGAAATGGAAACCACGTGATCCCGAGGCCAGGTTTTTCAGAGGAGCCGTCAGCACAGAATTCAGGCGTTCTTGCTGTGCTCAGCAGACCCGGCCCGGCAATCAAAACCATTTGATGCTAAAGCTGATACTCCTATATAACCAGGAAGGTTCCAGCACATTGTGAGCCCTGAAAAAGCATGATTGCAAACAAAGAATGACAAGCACACGTTGACTTAATATAGCTCGCTTCTTTCAGAGAGCACACAGCTTTTCATACACATGCTCTCACCTGTCCTTAGAAAACTCTCGAGTAGCAGGGGAGGGGTGGCTACCACCTCTGTGTTACAGCACAGGCCATCAAGAGGTTCAGTGGCTGGGCCAAGGCCACACGTTGTCACCAGCTCACAGTGATCCCTCCATGAAACCCACGGAACTGATTCATCACTTATTTTTTTAATTGAAATATAGTTTATTTACAGTATTGTGTTAGTTTCTGGTATACAGCATAGTGATTCAGTTATACATATATATTCTTTCCCATTATGGGTTATTATAAGATATTGAATACATTTCCTGTGCTATACAGTAGGGCCTTGTTATTTATCTATTTTATGTAGTTTGCATCTGCTAATCCCAAACTCTCAATTTATCCCTCTCCTCCTTTCCCCTTTGGTCACCATAAGTTTATTTTCTATGTCGGTGAGTCTGTGTTTTGTAAAAAAAAATTTCATTTTTATAATTTTTTAAGTTTCACATATAGGTGATATCATATATTTGTCTTTCTCTGTCTGACTTACTTCACTTAGTGTAATAATCCCTAGGTCTATCCATGTTGCTGCAAATAGTATTATTTCATTTTTTATGACTGAGTAGTATTCCACTGTATAAGTATACCACAACTTCTTTATCTAGTCATCTGTTAATGGACATTTAGGTTGTTTCCATGTCTTGACTATTGCAAATAGTGCTGCTATGAATATTGGGGTGCATGTATCTTTTTGAATCAGTGTTTTCTCCTGTTATATGGCCAGGAGTGGGATTGCTGGGTCACATGGTAAGTCTATTTTCAATTTTTTAAGGAACTTCCATACTGTTCTCCATAATGGCTGCACCAAATTACATTCCCACCAACAGTGTAGGAGGGTTCCCTTTTCTCCATACCCTCTCCAGCATTCATCATTTGTGATTCATCACTTATTTTTGAAGACTATGTGTGAATGTTGGAATCTTTTGTAAAAACAAAGACCTGGCCTCTGAACTTGAGAGGGTTCATTATCTAGGCAAGGGTGATGTAGTATGACTCAGGGGAGGTGATCAGATTTAGGGGATATGATCATTATCATTCTGCTCAAGAAATTGCCACACTGGCTTTCTCTCATGCCAAGAATAACTGCTAGTCTTCTTCGGGAAGCACTGAGAGCCCTCACCAGGCCAGAATTTGTGCAGAATAGGAGAGAAGTATCATTGTCTTCTACGTGCCTGTATTATCTTTTGATTGCTGTGTAAAAGATTATGACAAACTTACACATAAAGCAATACCAATTCACTTGCAGTTTCTATGGGTCAGGAGTCCAGGTACAGGTTAGCTGGGTCCTCTGCTCAGGGTCTCACCAGACAGAAATCAAGGTGCCAGTCAGGGAAGCAGTTCTAATCTGGGGCTCAGGATTCTCTTCCAGGCCCCTGGGGTTGTTGGCAGAATTGGTTTTCTTGTGGTGGACGGCTGAGGTTCCTGTTTCCTTACTGGCTGTCGATTGGGAATTGCATTCAGTTCCTAGAGGCCACCTGCAGTCTCTTGCTGGAAGCAGGGCTCCCATAGGCCATACACAGTATGGCTGTTTGCTTTCTTCCAGGCCAGCCGGAGCCTGCCTCTCTGACACTTCACCTTCTTTTAGAGGCTCACCTGATTAGGCCAGGCTCACCCAAGATACTTTTCCTTTTGATTAACTCAAAGCCAGCTTATTAGTAACCTGATCATGGGAGGAGTATCCCATTATATTCACAGCTCCTGCTTGTACTCAAGGAGAGGGGATTAGATAGGCCATGCACAAAAGGACTCAGGAATCTTGTGGACCATTTTAGAAACCTGCATTCTGCGTCCTTCCCTCTGGGTCAGTGCTTGTCCACCTTACTGTGTTTGCTGCCTTGGCCTGCTGTGGCAAGCAGCCCCAGTCTCCAAAATAGGCTTCCATCATTATGCCTTTAAATGCACAATGATATTTTATAAGAGGAATTAATCTCAAACGGTAGGTAGCGTTTCAGACAATGCAATGAGCACTTGCTTTCATATTGTCTGAATATGAAAGCAGAGTGTCTGGCACTTAGGAGTCCTTCATTTATGTTTCTCAAGCAATGGATGCATGGATGATTAAATGAGAAATATTTTGGGCATCCTTGTCAGATTACGTGCCATAAAAAGAATGCCTACCCTCCACGTGCAAGGCTGATTCCTCCTTTTAGTTCATAGCTCTTTTTTCCTCTGGTTTAAAAGTAATGCCTACTTCTTATAAAAATACTTGGGAATGTTTTTTCCTTCTTTTTTTTTATATTTAATATTTTAATCCATCTGGAACTAATTTCCCAATATTATGTATAAATAGTCCATCCCCTACCCGCTAGTTGTTTTGTTTCATTAATCTGCTGCCCACTTCCTGTGCGGTATCACCCAGTTAGTTATTGGAATTTTATAACAGGTTTTAAGATGCGGGTGGGCAGGTGTTGCCTCATCATTATTCTTCCTTCCGCCCCTCTCTCCCCCAGCTCATTAAGCTCAGGTCTGTCTTGCTGCCTGCTCTTGTGCCTTAGTCAGCAAAGCATTCTTTGGCAAAGTCTGGACATGGAACCAGATCTAGGTTCATATTCTGCATTTGCATCTTCCTAGCTCAACGCCTCTGAGTTTCAGGGAAATGGAAACATGCAATAATAATGCTAACAGTATAAACTTACTGTGAGAAGTAACCAGGGGGCAACTTCTAAGAATCACCCGGCACGTAGTAGGTGGTCAGTGGAGTGGAGGAGTGACTCTGAAGGTCTAGGCACTCAGGCTGCTGTCGCTCCATCCTTACCAGAAGACCCCGCAACTCTTTTGAAAGCATCTTGTACAAATGCTGAGGCTCGGATCTCTCAGACTCAGGCCAGGTGTTAGGCGGGGAGTGCCCAGGATTAATCTTGGCTGCAGCCTCTTCACGTTGGGGTTCACGTTGGTCCAGGGGCAGTCTGGTGGTGAACTGGAGCCATTCCAGGGTGCCCTGGGAGCCTGCGGAGCTGGTGTGAGTCAAAAGCTGAAGCCCACTTTACCTGACCTTCCAGGAGTCTGGGAGTGCCGGGGAATTGCTTTATCCCCAGGGAGCCCATCTCCGGACTTTGGCAGCCAGAGAAAGTCCTCAGAGCCACAAGTTACAGGTGTTGGGGACTGGAAGTCATTCTAGCACACGCCGGTTGGTACAGGTGAGGGGAGATGGGCGAGACTCTGACAAAATGGGTTGCACATTGAAGACAGAAGGGAGTGTGATTGCAAGAACCCCCACAGGATTGAGTTGGCCCTGTGCATCTGCCCACAGGTTTATAAAGGTGACTAGTCATCCTCAGAGAAGTGCGGGCACTGGAAATCCAAGGCCTGTGGTGAGTTGCAGGCAGCCAGGTGTTTTGAAATCCAAAGTCTGACTTCTTTCCTGGCACCTTCCCTCCAACTCAGAGAGGGCAGGGCAGGAATGCACTCATCCATTCCTTCAGGAAGGGTCTTTGAAGGCCTACTGTGTGCTCCCAGGAGCTAGGAGAGGAGGATACACAGCTTTTATGCTACACAGTGAGGAGAAAGAGAGCATGACGGGTATCCGTGTGTTTGGGGGTCTGCTCTCTGATGACAGCAATAGGGCAATCTGCTTTCTCATTCTAACACCATCCCTGCGTGGCTTTTTGTAAAAGAACGGGTTAGATGTTCAAAGCTAGAAAGGGTCTTAGACATAATCTAGTCCAGTCTCTTTACTTTCTCTAAGCGATAACTAAACCCAGAGACGGGATGTGATTTGCCCAAGCTCACCCAGCTTCATAGCAGTGAGAGAACGTCACTCCTCTGCCCACAATTCACCATCCGAAAAACTGGGGTTGTTATTTGCCTCCCATCAAGTTTCTAGGACAGCACACCACCCGTGAGGCTGTTTCTGAAGCACAGTGAACATTCCTGACAGAGGAAGACAGAAGTGGGTGGTGTTAGGTCTACACAGGACACAAGGAAGAAACACACTGTAAGGGTTAAGGATTAGACGATCTGAGTTCAGAAGTCTGCTCTCTACTTAAAAGCTGCATGAGCTTAAGCAACTTTCTTCATCTCTAAACCTCATCTTCTCTCATCTGTAAAATGATGACAATGCTGTTTCCTGTAGGATTTTTTTTTAGTTGAGCTATAGTCAGTTTACAATGTTGTGTTAATTTCTGGTGTACAGCATAGTGATTCATTTATACATGTACTTACGTATTTCTTTTCACATTATTTTTCATTATAGGCCATTGCAAGGTACTGGATATAGTTCCCTGTGCCATACAGTAGAAACTTGTTGTTTATCTGTTTTATATATAGTAGTCAGTATCTGCAAATCCCGAACTACCAATTTATCCCTTTCCACTCCCTTTCCCCTCTAGTAACCGTAAGTTTGTTTTCTATGTGAGTCTGTCTCTGTTTTGTAAATAAGTTCATTTGTGTCCTTTTAATTTTTTTAGATTCCACATGTAAGTGATACCATGGGATATTTTTCTTTCTCTTTCTAGCTAATTTCACTTAAAATGGTGATTGTTTTAAGAATTAAGTGAAATATACATCAACTCTTAGCTCAATGCCTAGAACGAAGATGTGTTACTCAAAGATTTGGAGAATGGGTCCTGCCCGCGTGCTTTGATGCTCACAGGCCCTGGGGGTCAGAACGGGGTGTGCAACTGACATGTCCGTGTTGTGCTTTTCAGTTCCAGGAGCCCTGGAGGAGCGGCTCAGAGCGGGAGAGGGTGGCGAGAGAATGAAGAAACCAACCTCCCGGGAGAAGCATGAGGTGGCAGTGCGGCACTCGGTTTAGAGGGCTCCGGCCGGCGGCGGCCCCGTGGGCAACCCTGCTGGCCCTGGGCCTCCCCGGTTGGGTGCTGGCTGTCTCGGCCACGGCGGCCGCTGTGGTCCCCGAGCATCGTGCCTCCCCCGCCGGCCAGCCGCCCCTGGACTGGCTGCTCACAGACCGGGGCCCCTTCCACCGCGCGCAGGAGTATGCCGACTTCGTGGAGCGCTACCGCCAGGGTTTCACCACGAGGTACAGGATCTACAGGTGAGTGGGGCTTCCCCGGGAACCCAACCTGGGTGTGTGCTCGCGGCCCCACCCGCCCATCCAGCTGGCAGGCCACAGACCGCATAGCGGAGGGGCCGCAGGCGGGGAGAGTAAGCCTGCCATGTTGGCTTTTTAAAAAAAAAGAAAGAAGAAAACACATGCAAGCTGGAAAACCTGCTGATGCCTCCTGGGGAACTTAGCAAAAGGGTTTCTATTTATAGGTTGTGCTGCTTATAAATTGAGGACAAATCAGGCGGCATCGAGTCAGCATGTGGCCCGCACTGCTGCGGGAGGTCAGAGTCAAATGCTGGGGCCGAGTTTTAACTAATGGGTGAGGTACTTTTATGAGTTGTAATTACCTAGACATGCAAATGAAGGAAGGGCAGCCCCAGCTCCTGCCTTAGAGGTGCGGGGAGCCCAGCAGGGGCAGGGACGGGCCTGCCCTTCACCACGGTCAGCACCACAGCCTCTGGGGGCCTTGTGCATGGGTATGGGCTGGCCCTTCCCTGCCCCTCAGGCTCGTCCTCAGGTGCATCAGAGCTGAAAGTCAAACATGGGACCTGCCTGGTCCACCTGAGGAGGGGTGAAGCAGGCACAGATTCCTGGCTGCTGGACCAGCACTTCCAAAGCAAAAAGCTCCTCAAAACCCCAACCTCGGGCAACCCAGCGAACCTCAGGGCTCTCTCAAGTGCACCCTGAGTTCAAACTTCCCTTTCATCCCTCTGCCCATTCGCCCCCTTAGCATCACCCCCACTTTCTCTTTACTTTGACTGTAGTCTTCAGACAATCCTGGGAGCTTTGCTGGAATTTTTTTCTTTTATCAAAGACATTCATTTTCTGATTACAGATTAATTTCTAATACAAGAGAGAGACACACACAAAGAGGAGGAATATATGAAAAAGGAGGGGGGTGCTGCGGGAGGAGAGAATATACGAAAAGTACAAAGAGAAACAAGGCTGGAAAGTCACCTATTCTTTTAGCACCTAGAGGTTGCTATTGCTAACCTTGGGCCCATGCGTTCCTAGTCATACGAATGTACTAAATGTTTCAGCCCTTTTGCTAGACCCAGCACTTTACTTGCCTTACGTACGTGAGCTCATTTAATGCTCCTGACAATCCTCTGTTGGAAGAACAATTATTCTCCCCTTTTTCAACATGAGGAAATTGGGGTCCAGAGACGTTAAGGAACTTGCTAAGGGGCACAGAGCAAATAGTGAAGGCAGAATTAGCTCCCAAGTGGTCAGACTCCAGAGTCTAGGTTCTTAAATATACTTAAAGAAATTATATTTTTCTGTTTCTGAGAGTTGGTTTTTTTTTTTAACTTCTGCAGTAACCGTGCAGTCCATTTAGTTTAGAACAGGCTCTCAGAAATAAGGTTTTCAGGTTTTAAGGTATTTAGCACCGGGAGATTCCCAGGGTAAGGGCAGCTGTTTACAGAGGCCATTCTGCTGATACATGGATCCCACACACCGATGCAGACAAAGGGCCAAGACGAGGTATTTGAAGGGCTGGTGCTTCATGGGTGCAGAGGTATGTAGTCACAAAATCCTGCTCTCAGGAATAGCCTTCCCTCCTTTCAGGCCATTTCTTTCCAATCTGGCCTTAGAAGGGATTGCGGTTCACACTGTCTGCTTCAGTGGCTCTGGTCCCTGCTCTCCTCCAAAGACTAGAGTGGAAATTCACACAGGGCCACTGAGGCAGAGAGCAGCCAGCTCAGGCTGGGAGTGGCTGAGCTAACACCTGCTCCGGCACAAGTAGGCAGACAGAAGAGGTTACCTCGACTCTCAGTACATGTATAAGACACTAGACTGCGTCCCACAAATTTTCCATAAGGCACATTCCAGGTGATGTTCCTCTTTATCCAAGAATTTCTTTTTCCATCTCCCCCCACCCCCCAAAAAAAAGAGAGAGAGAGAGAGAACATCCACCCTAGAATGTATTTAAGTAGTGAATCCTTTCAGTCCAGGAAAACAAGATTGAACTTACCTCAGACTGTTTATCCCAGATCTTTCAAAAACACTGTTATCACCAAAAAATATATATATATTTAAAGTATATTGGAACTAAAACGTTGGGCTGGGAATCCCAACACCACTGTTCACATCAAAGGGCTACTGGGGGTGAAGCACCAGTTTCCTTCTCCCCTCAATAGGTTTTTCTTCTCATCAAGCCCCAGCCCCAAGCCTGGCAGCCCCCAAATGCCTGAGCAGCCGCTTGGAGCTGGCCCATGGGGAGTGTCTGTAATCACTGTGCGCCAACCACCGTTCTATCAGGCAGTAATGGTTTTTTGATCATTTAATGTGACAGGCTCTTACCATGTGCCAGTCTGTTTCTCTGGGGTCACTTATTGCACATGAACCTGTACTTGGGGAAACAGTAACCAGTCATTCTAACAGGACTGTGGCGTTCTCATTTGCGACCCCTTGGTGGGACGACCAGAGAGTGGTCCCCCGCGGCTGCTCCCGGAGCATTCTGGGAGTCCTGCCTCCAGTTCTCAAGCAAAGCGGTGGACCCAGGGAAATGCAGGACTCCGTATTGTCCCCCTGGGAACTCGCTCTAATCCCTTCCCTTTTTGTCTCTAGGGGCAGTTCCCTCTGGCAAGTTCAAGACCTTGCTTTCTCTAACTAGAGCGGGTCACAGAAAACTGGTGAAATATCCACTGAAGGTCATCCCCAGTGACTAGAAGGGCATTTTGTCCAGAAGGGCAGGGGGAGAAAAAGCTTGCAGAGAATGTCAGAAATGATCTGTGGTAAAATATAGGATCTTGAACAGAATTAGTCTTTTATTCAATTCTGTAAGAAAGCTTTTGGTACCTAAAATTCAGATGGCATCCGCATGTGCTTTCTATATAAGGAAGGAGATGGACCGTGATGGGGGAAGAAGACTTTCCAGTAGGGCTAGAATATTTGGTGCAGAATTACATGATGCTTTCTCGCACAGCAGAAGAGAGACCCTTCTTGCCTTCTAACATTGTAACAATTAGACAACCAGGTTCTAATATTAAGCTCCACATCCCAGCTATTCTTACTTGGATATCAGACTGTGCTCCCACTTGGAGGAGGTAACTGGTCATCCCAGAAGAGCTCTGGCCTCTCTAACCATGTGTCCCCAGGGACTGCTGCTCTCTCCATTTCACGTTTGTATTCTTGTAGGCGAAGGTGCTTCCGAGGGAAGGTTCTGGAGCCAGATGACCTGGGCTCTATTCCTGGAGCTGCAGCTTACTAGATGTGTAATGTTGGGCAAATTATTTAATTTCGTTGTTTCCCAGTTTCCTTATTTGTAAAATTAGGACACTAATAGCACCTGCCTAATGGATTGGCATGAAATTAAGTGAGTTAATTGATGTGGAACTCTTAGAAGCATGCTTAATAAATATTACCTATTACTAGGGTATCCTCAACAAATATTAACCAATGAGAAAATTATAATGAGGTGAGAGCCATGGGTGCCATCTTTGTGATGACATCTGCTGAGGGCTTAGCATGGGACAACTTGTATTAGGAGGAAAAACATGTTCTCTTGCTTTCCTTTTTAAAGTATGTTAACTTTAACTCTGTCTATCTGTCTCTCTGCTGGGAGAATGAATGAATCTTCTCTGGGGCACACTCTTACTGGTCTTGTGGGCTACCAGAAAGAGCTGGAGCATTTCCAGCATATTTTAGAGTCTCCACAGGTGAAGATCTTTCCCCTAAAGTAAGGGATTGCCAACTGAGCAGGCCTTCCTTAAGACGTCCTACAGAAGCAGGTCACTGGTCACTGCCAGATCCTTGGTCTCAGAGATGATGTGAACAAAGCCAAGATGGCACCATTACAAGCAGAGAGACAATATACATTCATGTTGAACCTTCCTAAATAACACAGTGTGCTTGGCTGTCTCATCCAATTTTTGGCAAGCTTTTAAATTCCATTAGCCAGCCTCTCAGCATATCCTCAAGCCCGGTCAGACCAAGATCTGAGTAATCAGCCCACTTCTCAGACACCGCCTCATAACAGGCTAGCAGTAAGAGCTGTAAGAGCAGAGGTTCTCCAGTTCCACTTGTGACCCCCAACTACCCGCCTTTACTCCGCTCTAAAGCCCCCACTGCAACAAACACTTAAGTGATCAACCTCTCACAGCAGCCCTATGAGGCTAATGGGAGCTATTAGGGTTCAAGGCAGTGAGACGGACTTGTTCAAGGTCAGAGAGGTAGCCAGTCACAGCCAGAAATAGTACTCAGAGCTCCTGACTTGAAGTCTCCTGCTCATTACTCTAGACCATGCCACTTCCCTTTGACTGGTAAGTGCATCTTCATCATAACACGCAACCTAATCAGGCACCTAAATTGAGCTGATGCAAATGTAAATATGGTTTCTCGAAACACTCTAGCGGTAATGTTCTATTCTCTCTTTGCTACAAATCAAAGTAATGAGCAGTCTGGTTTTTTTTTTTTTTAATTTCTTTTTGTATTAAGGCTTTAATAGAGAGATAATCATGGAATTGGAAAAAATCCAAGCCACTATGATGAAACACTTAAAACTCGGAAAGAATAAATTAAAATTAAGAGAGAAAGTTAGAAATTGTACAGAACAATGAGTATAATATTGTGGGTGGGAGAACAGCAGGTAGAATTCCAAATTATTGACCTTCGGCATCATTACCTCCATTTCTATCTGCCTCTCTTTCAGAAAGGAAGGATCTGGCGGTATGTTAGAAGTCTTCAGGGAGAAAAACAAACCAAAAATAAATAAAGTAAATAGATATCTTCATAGGAAAAAAAGACCATTATATTCTGATCATGTTCCGGGCAAAGTTTGCAAATTTTGAGAACCAAAGTAGAACAAAGCTTAAAACCAAGAGGGTGGAGTGGTACCCAGAGGTGGGCAGTGTAGAAGCAGGGACGTGTTTTAGCAGGTGCATCTGAAAATACCCAGCAAGGCAACCAGAGATAGAGTCAGATGACTTGGTGAATGAAGGCAGTTAAGGCAAAAAGAACTTTTCAGCAGCCACCAGAGCAATGACTCTAAGAAACAGTAACCTGTTTGTAATTCATCAGATGGAAAGTAAGATTTGGCAATAGCTTACAGGTGAAGAAAGTAAGAAATAGGCAAAACCAATTCTCTTATCCACACTGCTCCAGCAGCATTGGCATTACCCGAGAGCTTGTAGAAATCACAGAACCTCGAGCCTCACCCTAGACCTACCAAATCAGAATCTGCATTTTAACAAGAGCCCCCGATGAACAGTATGACATTAGAGCTTGATTGCACTCAGGGCTTGGGAGATGGAGAGCAGAGCAGGAATGACCAGGGTGGAGAGGGGCAGAAGGCTTCATGGTGAGGCAGCATCCTCCGTGATGCATCTGTGGTAGGAAAATATTTACAGGAGATGTTACAAATGAAGTCAAATAGTGGTCGGGGGAGGTTAAATTTAGGAGTTATCAGTGCCAAGGCACATGAACTCTTAAGAATAGATCCAGCAGCTGGGAGAAAAGTTTAAAAGCAGAAAAGGCCGGAGGGCCTAGAACCGGCCTGTGGGTGCCTCCCGGGAGATGCAGAGGTGAGGAGGCAGGGAGCAGCTGTGGAAGCAATCACAGAAGGAGCTCCAGAGCTGATTTATCATCCGGACCACGTCTCACAGACTTAACAAATACTGATTTGAATAAACAGTGAACCCTGGGAGAGGCACCATCTCCAATTAAGAGATCACAATCCACATAAATAAACGGCAAGCGAAGGCAACCTCAGTGGGCCCGGATGAATCCCGGTGATTGGCTAGGCGTCCATTACGCTCCATCGGTGGAGAAGGGCTGTGTTATCACGCGGCTGCAGGGCGCCGCGGGGGAAGCGTGGTTCTCCGGTGGTTCTCCGGCGGATGGGACAGGCGTGGGTGGAGGTGAGCTCTTCTGGAGAAGCGCCCATCACCTGAGCAAACTGGTTGATCTCTGCCCTTCTCGCTGTGCTCATATTTTGGCAAGGGAGTTTGCTGGGGTGGAAGGATAAGCAAACTAGAGCAAAACAAATTAGAGCAAAATCGGAGGCAACGCGGAGTAATGAGCCTGCAGTCTGGGCACAGGTACTATTTCTCAGTCCATAGAAGTGAGGAGGTAAGAGAAGGACAGAACAAAATGTCTAGAATTTGCTTTCATCAAGAGTTCAGTGCTGGCTAAATGTACAGCCGGATACCTGACACAGGATATCTATCCAAGGCTGTTGACCTAGCAGAAGGCCTTCACCCAAGGAATTCTATTCCAGCAGCGTCTGGATGACGAGCCTTGCGAGGGCACATGGGCCCTTGAATGGGGGCTTGCACATCCTCATCTTTGTGCAGCGTCCTGTCTCCATCTCTGCCATGGAAATGCAACAGCAGGGCAACCGACCTCTGCAGAGGAGAGGGGTTCTGCTCTCTTGGAGCAGGGAGAAATAGCACAGAGACCAACGACTAGGATTCAGGAATTGTAAGAGGAGCAACGTTCCTTCAGTCTGTTTTATTGAAGGCCACCCCTGCTTATGCTTCTACCAGATTCTGATAATGAACCATGACCAGGGAGGACACAGGTCCTGATCTGCTTAGAACAGCAAGTGGCATGTGGTGGGGCATTGGTTCACTCATGACATGTTTATTGAGTATCGTTGTGTACAAAGTACACAAAGACAAGTACGTTTGGAGAAAGTGCTGGATTACTCTGCACAGACAGGCCAGGAAAGCTGGGCTTAAAAGAGGATGCCTGGGTCAGACTCTGATGGATGAGTGGAGACCCTCCAGGTGGGAGCTTGGGGAACGGTGCTGTAGACACAGGAGCAGAATAACCAGAGGTGTGGGAGCACCAGGTGCGCTTTAGAATCCAAGCAGCCCGTCCCGTGTGTCCAGCGTAAATGCCGAGAAGCATGTGACTGTGTCCCTTCTTCACCCGCTCTTCTCTGCTGTGTTCTTTCTGCCATATCTTGTTCCTCCAAAAGGCGAAAAAGCATCTCTTAGACACTGACTTCTTCCAGGATGCAATTTTAAAAACCTCTCACCTGGAGGGGGCATGGGATTTTTCCCTGCATTAGCAGTGAGTAAAATGAATTAAAAGTAATTGCATATCTGGAGAAGGTAGGACCAAAGGCAATTCTTTGCATTTCTACCTTGGTAAAATGGAGTGTGAATATTCACCTGGTGAGGAAATGGCAAGCAGTCTTTAAGGTTTTATGAAGCCACTAGTTCAACTGAAATCCAGCATCATATATGCTTAAAAAATTAAATTCGGAATATAAGCTCCCCACACTGTGTGTTTGCTCACTTGGTCCTGTTGCAATATTTACGGAGCATCTGCCTTCTGGAAAGCATTATTCTGGGCATTGTAGCAGGCTACACAAGATGAAGAAAACAGGGTTTTACTGATTACCAGGAATTCAGCTGTCCAGTTTGAGTGACAGCACACACACGGAAAAACAGACTGGAACGTAGCGGGAGAAGAAGCTCTGGGGAGAAGAAGATATTTAGCACATTCTCGGTGACTGATGGATAGATTTGCTCCCTGGATGCCATATCAGAATGAATTCTCAGGATGTCAGTCCTGCCTTCCCCCAGGACAAAATGACTCTTGCCCCAAAATTTCCCCTGTGTTTTGGGGCTCTTTCCAGGTCATCCACTGGGCTTGAAATAGGATTGCAAAGATGGTCTGTAAAAATAAAAATGTGCAGGAAATTCAGGGAAAATCCAGGAAGGCCAAGGGGAGAGATCTACATCAGTCTTGTTTTTCGATGAGATTTAGTAGAGAGATCTTGAGTCAGTCAGGCAGAGAAAAAGAGGATTAATTTTTGCTTTGAGAAATAATTAATTTTATTCATGAATGAATGGCTACTTAGAGACGTGTCTATGTAGAAAGGAGTGAGGTAGGCTTCATCTGGAAACTGTCATGACACAGATGCAGGCAGGCAGGGATACTGGCTAGCCACGTGGTCTTTTCATTTTTTTTTCCTTTTTCTCCTCAAGAGAAGAGCTTTTTCTGGGTCAGCTTTTTCCCCTTCATTCAGCTTCTGCCACATTTATCCCACCTCAGGGCTTCCCACATCTCCCACAAGAAAATTGTTTCAGCCCACGTAGCCTAGAACGTGTGGTGGGGCATTGATTCACTCATGGCGTGTTTACTGAGTGTCTTTGTGTGCTGGCCACGCCCGAAGTGCTGAGGAAACAGCCGTGAACAAGACACAGCCCAGGCCTCGGGAAGCTCTGCCCTCAAGGAAGACAGACCCGTGGGAGCAAGTGGTTGGAAGTGGGCTGCGGTCTGTGAAGCGGTGCAGAGCGCTGTGGGTGACGAGTTGGGTTCTCGTGCCAATCATCCATCTTCTCCAGGGTTAGAAACAGGTGAGTGTGCTCGAAGCTAGTGGAACAGGTTTATTACCAAAAAGCTGAGTTGGAGGTGAAAGTCTGGACCCAAGTCTGAGACAAGGATTTCTACCCCCACAATCCATCCCTGACTCGTATTAAAGAGCCTTTGGGTCTGTCGGACTGATCTGCACAATCCTCAGTGCTGGAGAAGGCATCACTGGCTACTGCGGATGGGCTGGGCAGGTGGCCTCAGGTGGAGCTCCACCGAGGAAGAGGGGAAATCCCTCGGAGGAACTGTCAGCTGCAGGGTGTGGATGTCCAAGAGACAGAAGGCTCTTGTGAGCAGGGATCCCCAGGCATTGACTTACACTGTATTGAAGTGTGGACCACAGGACAACAGGCTCTCCCCCATCTCCGCAATTTCGTCATGGATGGAAGGAGTAAGGGGGCAAAGACAATAGGTTGTTCTGGGAGGGCAAATACATAACTTAGGAGAGGAAAGCAAAGTATTCCTTCTATATTGTGAAATATTCGTAACAGTAATTAATAGCTATAGATGTTGAGTATTCGTAATATACTCACCATTTTACTAAGTGCATGGTACTCTGTCTACGTATAGGCTAAAGTTATCCTGAGAGCTTTACAAGGGAGATGCTCGTTGTATGCGTATTTTACACTTGAAGACACTGAGTTTTAGAGACTAACACACAACTGGTAAGAGGAAGCGCCAGCACTTAATCCTTACAATAAGGATCTCAGTCTGACCATTAAATGATTATTATTGAATCAAATACATTGAATCAGATCTGAGCCGGGGATTCTTAATGCTCCAAGTGAAATGGTGCCTCCAGTTGTAACCAGCTTTGGTCTCTGCGCCTCCTGGTGTGCAAGCAGATCTTGGGGCTGCAGAAAATGGGTCTCAAGGGGCTGGAAGCTGTCCCATCCCACTCAAAGATCCTGCAGTCCTCTGTTTGCACCAGAGTTCTCCAACTGCACTTGGGCTCCGGGGAACCCTTAGTGGGAGGAAGCTGCAAATGAACCTTCCTGAAGCAGTTCACCCACAGAAAATTTTGTATGTGTTGGCCATGCCCTGCTGGTGTATTTCTGTAAGGGTGCAGTGGTGAATCGAATTTCCGTAAATCGAATCCTCTCCTGGAAGGACACTTAATGCCATTTCCAAAATGCAGTATCTTATTTTTTGCCTGGCAATGGCTTATAAAAATTCAGTGCTAAGCCAGTCTCTAGCCCCTGACTTTGCGATCAGGTAACTGCTCGTTGTAAGCACACATATCTGCTTGGAAATGACTTATATTTCAAGGAATATTTTCATACAGCCAGAAGACACTTGGGTGATGCAAATAACCTCTGCTTATTGGACTATTTTATCTTTTAAAAAAATTTAATTTAAAAAATAATTTTAAATTAAAAAAAATTATTTAATTTACAATGTTGTATCAATTTCTGGTGCACAGCAAAATGTTTCAGTCGTACTGGAGTTCTTCGCAAATTTGGAATTTCTTATCGTGCAAGATTGGCATACGCTCTGGGTCACTCCCACTTACCCTTTGCATCCACAGCACATCATGGAATCAGATGAAGCAGTGAAGCAGACCTAGGGGCTGAGATTCCCAAGGCAGTTTTAGGCTTCGTAGGTCTAGGTGTGGGCGGATTAGGGCTGCTATACCAGGGACACGGCTTAGGGAGGATGCAGGAATCTAACAGAGATCCTCTGCCTTCCACGTTTGCCCCTTGGCACCTGTTTAATGCTCCCTGGTTCTGCCACCATGCCACCATGCCACCATCAGGCTCTCCCCTGAGCCCAGAAATGTGTGTCTTTCTCCCTCCCCCTGCAAAGAACAAACAAGCTCTGGATGTCAGAATGAGTCGGGGTGAACAAGAAGTCTCACTGGCCAGGCAGGAGGCCCCGGTGGGAGACAAATGAGGTAGCCAGACCCAGCGCTGCCCCAAGTCCTTCGTTACCAGCTCCATGCCTGGGGGAATTCTCGTTTCCCTCGTATGCCCAGAGAGCCTGGGCCTTGCCTGGGGACGTGCTAGTGACGAAGGAGGAACAGACAAGAAGACTCTTTGGGGAGTGAGTTCTGGATCCACGGAGGCACGTGAACACTAATGATCCCTCGACAAGGGTCATAGTTGGTTCACTAGTAACAGAGGCAAACTGTAGCGTGGTGAGCCGGCCCGTGCTTAGCTGGGTTCTGTTTGTTTTCTGAAGTGTGAGCCTGATAAAGGCCGCTTGGAGAGGAAGGGGGGCTGCGCAAGTCCTTGAGTGTCAGCCTCAGTCATCTGGAAACTCATGCTCAAACAGGACTTGATAGAAGAAATGAGACTCTGGAGGCTGATAGAATATTCCTTTGCCTTCTGTTACCACCAAGTAGGGCGGTGTCCATTTTGGTACCTGCAGGCCAGGAGACTAAATCAGGGAACTACGGATTTAGTGGCTGGCTTGGAAAAGGAGGCCAGGTTTGCAAAGACAGTGTCTGAGGATGCAAGGAAGCCTGACAGTGTGGGATGCAGAACAGAACCATGGTGCTTGAATCTGTGAATTAGAAGGAAACTTTTTCATTTTTTATTGAAGTATAGTTGATTTACAATGTTGTGTTAGTTTCTGGTGTACAGCAAAGTGATTCAGTTTCATAAATACACACACATATATATAATATATTTAATACACACACACACACACACACACACACACACACACTCTTGTTCAGATTCTTTTCCATTGTAGTTTATTACAAGCTATTCAGTATAGTTCCCGGTGCTATTCAGTAGGACCTTGTTGTTTATCTATTTTATATATAGTAGTCTGTTTCTACTACTCCCAGACTCCTAATTTGTCCCTCTTCCCCACTTCCCCTTTGGTAACCATAGATTTGTTTTATATGTCTGTGAGTATGTTTCTGTTTTGCAAAAAAGGTCATTTGTATCATTTTTTAGAATTCAAATATAAGTGGTATCATATGATATTTGTCTTTCTCTGTCTGACTTACTTCACTTACTATGATAATCTCTGGGTCCATCCATGTTGCTTCAAATGGTATTATTTCATTTTTTTTATAGCTGAGTAAGTATCTCATTGTATAAATATACCATAACTTCTTTATCCAGTCATCTGTCAATACGCATTTAGGTTGCTCTCATGCCTTGGCTATTGTAAATAATGCTATTATGAATATTGGGGTGCATGTATCTTTTTGAATTAGCGTTTTTCTCCAGGTATATGCCCAGGAGTGGGATTGCTGGATCATATGGTAAGTCTTACAGTTTTTTTTTAAGGAACCTGCATACTGTTCTCCATAGTGGCTGCACCAATTTACATTACCACCAACAGTGTAGGAGGGTTCCAGAAGGAAACTTTAAAGTCATTTACTTCCTATCCGAGGCAGACAGCCACTCTGCAAATCCCCAGGAAAGTGGTCAGGCAGCCTTGGCATGGGCAGACCCAGTCCTGCCTATCTCTAAGCCGATTTCTATTCAACAGCCCCAGATACTGTATAGATCTTTGTGAAATTGAATCTCAGTCTTTCTTTCCATAATTCCACGTATTGGTCCTGACTCTGCAGTCTCTTCTTTCTCCAGAATAAGTCTCCAAGCCTCTTCTTCACAACAGGTCTCCAGGTATTTGAAGACAGTTCTTATTTCCCCTGATTCTTAGATTTGTTAGCAGGCTGTGGCTTCCCTCCAGAGGTTCTTTTTTCTCCCTTTCCTCTCCTCTCACATTCTCTCTCTCAAACTGTCCTTGTTTCTTTTTTTCTCAACTCTTCCTTTTCCATCTTTCATCTTCATGAAATCATTCAGGACCATGATTCCATCTATCCAGTCACTTTGTCATCACCTAAGGCCTCAGAGTTCCCCTCTGGGTCCTGGTGAACAAGGAAAGAGATAATAAATAAGAAATTGATGTTGACATAAGATTTTCTTCCTAAACCAGTTCTGGCTCCTAGAAATCTTGCTTCCTCGTACCTTTCAAAATCCTTACGAAGTTTGTCGAGGATCAGTACCAGTTCCCTATTCTGACATTTCTTAGACCCAGCATTTTCCTCTCCACGGATTTCTCTCACTTCTTGTGTTCTGTGCAGTTCTTGAAAATTAGTGATGGTAGTTCTAGGTCACTGGCACACCTCAGAAAATGTGGTGACTCTGCTCTGGACCCAAAGCATCAGTTCTGCAAGGGAAGTTGGAAACATGTTCTGGGTTTATGGTGAGAGAATATAGGTTTTTCATCCAAGTGAATTGTAGGAGAAAAATATCCTAGCTTTTTTCTCAGCTTTGCAAAGAATCTCATCCCCCTCTTGATTTGGTTTCGTACAGCTAGACCTAGCTGGTGGTAAAATCATAACCAGAACTGCCCTCATCATGGTTCCTACTACACTTAGCATATCTCCTGTATTCTTTGCTGAGCTTCCTGGAATGAGCAGCAACCCGGACACTGTAACCCCTGCCTCTTCCCCATCCCCATCTTCCATTTGAGTTGTGGGGCTTCTGTCTCAGGACTGTCTTTCAAAGCCAGCCTCTTCTCTCTTGTCCTGGCTTCATCATTGACCACTTGGCCTTTTCTCTCTTCTCCAATCCAACCTGCCTAAAATCCTCTGTTGGTCCCTCTCTACCCAAAGGATAAAACCCACATGTGTTGTCCTCGCATTAAAGTCTCCTCTAAATCCGTCCATTCACGACTGCAACAAATAGTCCTTGATTATGGACCCTGTGCCACTGATAATGCCCCACCCTTTCTTCCTGCTTCTTCTCCGTTCCAGTCTCGGTGAGCATCTCCAGATTTGCCCAGACACAGAGGCCTATTTAGATCCCATGTGTCTTTCCATGTCCCATTTCCCCTTCCTGTAAAGCCCTTTCCATGTTCTCTGCCAGCTGAGCTCTTCCTCACCTTGCAAACCCATTTAAACGTTACCTCTCTGTGACGTCTTCCTTGGCTCCTGCAAGTGAGTTAGTTATTCCTACTTATGATTCCCCATCAGTCGGTTCGTACTTCTGCTAGGGAACTCATTTTGTGCAGTTAATTAATTATTTATTTGACTATCTCTGTTTGCTCTTCACTTGGCTCTGAACTCCTCTAGGCAAAAAAAAAAAAAAAAAAAAAGTTTTATTTCATCTTTGTATCTCCAGATCCGTGTACTATGTCTGCCACATGTAAGGATATAATAAGAGAATGAAGTCATTCATTAAGAGTAAGATTCTGGGACTGAATCAGATGAAGCAGAAAGCAAAGGGTTGAGGTTCCAGGCTCTAGAATCCTACTATGTGGGTTTAAATTGAATTTCTCCTGCTTCCAGCTGTGTGACCTTGTACAAGTTATTTGCTTCTGAGCCTCATATTTCTCATCAGTCAAATGGGCAGAATAATAGGACCTTATGGGATTATTTGGTAATAGCTAAAACATGAATTTGGTTTATTTCATGATAAAGACGTTCTTTTTTGTGAGTGGTCTCCTGAGAATAAATATGGGGGACAATAGAGTGGCAAATCTGGAGAAGAGGAAGGAAGAGAAAATACAGAGGGATTGATTGAGAAAAAGAGAACCAAGAAGGGGAAGTCTGAGTCTATCAAACCCTTTCAACTGCAGTCTTCATGCATTAACCAGATTTATTGCTTAGAATCTACATAGTCTTCTCCCTAACTGTAGCCTGAGTTAATCTATTCACTGATTTTATAGTTACAGATAGTCCAGAATAAATCCTTAACAGTGACAGGTACCTTCCCTGTAGAACACAACTCATCCACCACAATCCCATAGCGTTAAAGTCAAGGTCTCAAGACCAGCACCATTTCCAACTAGACTTACAAGAGGAAGAGAGACCTGATACGGGAATATTACTGAGCTGTGGATGTCTGACCACATAGGCAATAAAATCAGGTTATTGAAAGGGGCCCTTATGGACAGTCATATCAAGAGTGAAGGTTATTTGGCCAGGCTGCACTGTGAGATTGACATGATCAAGGCACAATTAGTCAGAGGAGGCTAACTGCTGGAACAAACGGCCCCCAAATCTCAGTGATGTAATGCAAGTTAATTTTTTTGCTCATGTCCAATGCAATTTATGGTAGGGTTAAAAGGAGATTGCTTCATGAAGTCATTCAGGACCAAGACTCCTTCGTTTTGGTCCCTCTGCCATCACTTTGGACCTCAGAGTTTGCTTGGAATCCTGGTAGACAAGGAAAGAGAGACAGAGTGAGAGAAAGCATGAAAGATTTCATGGGGAGTCTTGGGGAGTCTTATGGGCTAAGCCTGGGTTCACCTAGTGGCTCAGTCACATGGCTCCACTTAAACGCAGAGGAAGCCGGGGAAAATTACCTGTGGGCCCAGGAGGAAAATGAAATAGCTTAGAGAACAACTTCCCAGTCTGTGCCACAAGGGGTGAAATGCCAGAAAGAGGGGGAATACAAGGCCCTAAATTTAAGTTCAAAGCGTCAACTTCATAAATATAGGGTACAGGGGTCCTGGATTAGCTGTGGGGGAAAAACTGGGGTTGGAAAATGGGGGAGTCTGGTTTGGCCAAAAGATTTACTGTTAGCCAAGAATTTTGTCTCAAAAAAAAAAAAAAAAAGGAATGCAATATTCAGGAAATATGTAGAGTAGAAAGATCATCACTGTCTTCACTTTGGGTTGGTATGTGTCCTTGACTAAGGTACTTAAATTATCTGACTCTCAGCCAGCTCAGCTATAAAATAAGATTTAAGCTTGTGGTGTAAATCAGTGTATCTGTTGATTATTACCACAATTATGGATATAAAAATATCCCCCCCAACTCAGTAGCTTAAAACCAAAATCATTTGTCTTGCTTATGCATCTGTAGATTGACTGAGTTAGCTATGCTTCAGGTTGAGGGTCTGCAAGGGCACCACTAGGTCTTTACTCCAAAGATGTTTATTCTGGGTCTCAGGCTGCAAGGGCAGCACCTTGCAGGTCCATGGGGGGAGCATTTCTCCTGGTGAGGGCAGGGATGCAAGAGAGAGAGAGTGAAAACATGCCATCTGGGGCCCAGAAGTGGCACTCTGTCACTTCTCTCCCTATCCTTTGTCCAAAGCAAAGTCACATAGCCAAGCCCGTTGTCTATGGGGGAGGGACATAAATTCCAATCGTATCAGTGAGTGGTACTGCACAGTTACATGTCAAAGGGCATTCTAATACAGGCGAGAATGAGGATTCAGTCCACCACACGGACATTTGCAAGACTATGGTGATGATTAAAAAAATGTAAAGCATCCAGTCCCATGACTGGCAACACAGGGGCTCAGTAAACTGACACTGTTATGATAGTTGTACTGCTGATGATAATGATGTATTCAGAGATTGTATCCTAGTGCACTCCCGGTGGCTCAGAACACATCTGCTGGATTGGGTTTAATTTCGGTTGCCATCTTTGAAAAGAAGTACATGGACAAGCTAGATTGCAGGCAGAGAAGGTTAAAGCACCAGGGCCTTGGGATCTGGAAACTGTACCGGAGGAACTAAAAATAGTTAATCCAAGGAAGAGTGGCTGATATAAAAAGTAAATTCTCCCAGATACCAGAAGGGCTATCTCATTGCAAAGGGAATAAACTTGTCGAATAGAGGAAGGAACCGCCAGTCTGAGGGAATTCTCCTGGAGTTAAGTGGATAATGAGAAGCCCATGGACATTTGCTGGGGAGAAACCTGGCATGAGCTGTCAGCTTGCTGAACAAAGACAAGCACGCAGGAGGTGAAAAGTAGCAAACAAAACCATTTTCTCCACCAGCAGATGAGCTGTGGGGAGCGGGTTGGGAGGGAGAGCAGGTTTTCTGTGCCTCGGAAAACACAGGTATCAGCCCCTTTCTTTCCTTCTGGTCTCATAGACTCACTGATCCTTCATTCCAATGTGTCTGCTGCATGTCATGTTGATGCTACAAACACACCATTCTCAGTGCCCTGTCCAAGCTCCCCAGCCCCAACCGGGCAGTGCGAGATTCGCCAAACAGTAATCTCTTCCTCCTCCTTTAAGCTTGAGTCTCCCCTCCCCATTTCTCCCAATCAGCCTTAATTAAACTGTTTGAAAGCTACAGCTTGATTTTAATTAGAGCAAAATTGGGAAGATTAGAATGAAATTGGCCAATCATTGTTTACGGGCCGTTGTTTGAGAACACAGCAGGCTGCTAAATTACCTCCACGCCAGGCTTCTTGAATTCTTCCAGTGGGAAGGACCTGGGCACCGGGGCACTCGGCGGGCTGGCCTTCCTTCTGCTCTTATCCCTGCTAGAGTTGCAGGGGCTGAGATATTATTTAACCAAACACCCTTGGGTTGAAGCTGTTCTGCCTGGGGATTTCTCCCAGCCACAGTGGTCAGCGAGGCAAAAGAATTTCCTGGGATGTGTGACAGAGGTGTTCAGTGGTCTCTGAACTTGAGCACAGGTCATAGAGAAAGGCAGAAAATCATTTGTAGCAATGGCTTGGGTTCTCAAACTCTACCACTGATCAGCTAAGAGGTGGTCACTTTTCCCAGTTTCTCAGTTTCTCTGTCTCTTCGTTTGTTATCATCCAAAAGGTCATGATAACTCCACTTCCTCTTTCTCGTGGTCCTTGTATTGATCAAATTGTTGAGCTTGTGTAAAAACTATGTACAGTGGAATTTTTTTTTTTACACAAAACTAAAGGAAAGCTCTATATCCATATAAGAGATCATGGTTTTTGTTATAATTTCTTTTTAGAGTTCAGATTAATCATGTCTTATTCATTATAGCCATAAAGACTCTAACAGCCAAGTACGTTACAGTAATCTGTTGTTGAGCTAGAAGTCTCCTGATGTGACGCATCTAGAAATACTGCCTCCTATGCAGGAGCCAAACCTTGTCTAGCCCTCAGCCTCTAAAATACCCGGCTCGAGAACAGGAAGCCATCCTAGTTGAGCCACCCAGGTGGACAGCTGGCGTCCCTCTGTGTGTGTATTGGCTTAGCAATTCCTTCATGTGGATTTTCTAAGACAAAGAGTGTGAGCCATATGGGAAAAAAAAATTGGGTAATGTCTTAGCTTGATGGGTTGCATTCCGTGAAGAGAGCCGTAGCCCCGAATGCATATGAAGACAGAGAAGGCTGCTTTGGGTCTGGAAGTCTTCAGGGGAAATCAGCACTCCAGCATTCAGCGGGGTTTACTGAGACTCCTGTGTCGAACTGGGAAGTCTCTAGCTAGGTGGGAAAAGGCAATTCTCCAGGAGAAAGGTGGGCTGTGAGAGTAAAGATGTTAGTGCTAGAGCCGGTTGGTATGTGAGAAATTTCCCCATGGTCACTGGCTGACGGTTTACATAGACAAAGTCAAGTCAGAGGAAGAATGACAAGAAACCTATTTTTGTCCTTGGCTTAAGGCCAAGCCATCTTTTTTTGCTCCAGAGTTCTTAAATATTTTATTTAATGACCTGTCCTGTGTCTTCCTTCATTTTTCAAGGAAAATCCATCATACTTTTTCCTTACATGTGTGGTTCATGTCCAGACCACCTTGTAGAGAATGATACCCCAGTTCCTTTCAACCCTAAAGGTCTGGAGGAGGTGCCACCAAAACAGAGGTTGTTGGAAATAGATCAGGGGAGCTGAAGACTAGAGAGGGCGGCCTTCCCGAACACAACACTTCACTCTTTCTGTTACTGGAAAGTAGGTTCTTGTCTCCTCGCAGAAAGAATTCAGATGAGACATGGAGGTCAGGAAAGCAAAATGAGGATTCATTGAGTCACGGTGCGTTCCCAAGGGGCGAACAGGTGGCCTCGGGTGCGCAGCTGCCCTGAGTTTCTTTGGCAAGCTGGTTACATGGGGTGTAAAAATGAAGGGGTGGAATAATCATGAGAGGGAAGGGTTTGGGGTCGTTTTCCCTGGTCTTCATCCCAGCTCCACCTTCCTGAGGGCAGGAGGGATTTTTGTCCTTGCTTAGTCTGGATCGGAAGTGTCATGGCATCGCTGCATGATGGGCACTTCTGATCTGCAAGGCTCATTGTATTGCAGTGAGGGTGTAATGAGCAAAAGGTTACATTCACACACTTGAGATTCCTGCCTTATCCCACCTTTCTTTGTCTGCCTCTAGGACACTTGTCAGCCCCAAATATGTGGTTTCTTATCAGCCATAGGTCCCCGCTTTTCTCTGTCTGCCCGAGGACCCCCGTTATTCCTGCCGTTTGGTTCATGCCTCCACTTACTCTGCTCATATCTAGCTGTCTGCCTGCTCTGACATTTCTGCCATTGTTTTCAACACCTTGAAGCTGAGCATCCTGGGCTCTGTGGCAACCTTAAGGCTTTTCCCCAACCTCTCAGGGAGTCCCAGAGTCTCTTCCGAGAACTGCTGCCTGAGTGAGCAGGTGATGACTGGCTGGCTCTGCTGCAAACAGCATTTCATCCCTCCCCATAAACCCAGGCTGGATTCTAACTCAGGAGGGGCAAGTGGGCTCCTAGCACTCAGGAGCACACTGACCCTGGGACAGGATGGTGCCAGCCTGCTGGGGTGCCGCAGCGGAGGGGGGTGGGTAGATTGCACACTAAGGGTACAGGAAAGGCGACTTGCCAAATGACAGCCATATCAGTGGTCTTGGAAATGGGCTAACTGTGCTTCCCACACAGAGAGGGAGAGAGATGTCTGTGGGAAAATTGGTAACAATAATCTGTCTATTAGCATGAAGTCTCTCAGCACAACCACTCATATTGTAGGTTGTAATATTCATTGCTACCAGATTTCAGCGTCATTGAGGTCATGTTGTTTTTGGTTTTATGTATATATATATTTTTATTGAAGAATAGTCAGTTTATAATGTTGTGTCTATTTCTGGTGTACAGCACAATGCTTCAGTCATACATGAACATACATATATTCGTTTTCATATTCTTTTTCACCATAAGTTACTACAAGATACCGAATATAGTTCCCTGCGCTACACAGCATGAACTTGTTTATCTATTCTATATTTATCAGTTAGTATCTGCAAATCTTGAACTCCCAGTTTATGCCCTCCCACCCCCACCCCCTCCTGGGAACCACTAGTTTGTTTTCTATGTCTGTGAGTCTGTTTTGCAAATTAGTTCATTTGTCTTTTTTTCAGGTTCCACATATAACTGATGTCATATGGTATTTTTCTTTCTCTTTCTGGCTTACTTCACTTAGAATGACAATCTCCAGGTCCATTCATGTTGTTTTTGCTTTCAAACTATGGATTAAGAAAAAAAACAGCAACTTTCTCCTTCAAGACCTCACAGGGAGGGAGGCTTCATAGGTCAGGACTTCGTGGGAGCCGGATCAGGGTTCTCAGTTTACAAGCCTGAGAAGTGGGACTTCAGTGCAAGGCAGCTAGAAACAGCACCGGAGGTGGAAGAGCCCGGCTGTGCTCTCTCTGTGTTTCATAGCTAACAGCCCCGGACCTTGCAGGGGAGCGTTTTTTTTTGGGGGGGGAGGGGGCTCTAGCTGGCGGTTCTCATTGACCGCGGAGGAACACAGTGCTGCCAGGTGCCAGGAGGTTGGTGACCTTAGAGTCAGTAACTATGACTTGGAGGCATCCTTTTTTTTTTTTTTTCTCACTTACATCTTTTAAATTCAGAACACCTTGTAGCCATTTCGTATTCTAATCAGAGGCCCTTTGCTTCAGACCCGGAGCTGGCCCGGCCCCAAGCCCTGCTGAAGCTCCTGTTGCCTGAGGGGTTGGCATGGCTGTCGTTCAGCTCTCCCATTTCAGGCCCCTCTCGATTCCGGGAAATCCCTAACCTCATGTACAACCAGAAGCATCGTGTACTGGCAATCTGGACGGCTAGTGTTAAGCAGTCTGGGACAAAGATAACTACGAGCAGTTCAGAATGTAGATACGTAGTTTTTTGGTTATGTCTACAATGTTCTCAGCGCTGGTATGCACAGCCGCTGTCACACGCTGGATTTCTCCGTCCAATCTGGATTATATGTTTCCTGAACTTTGTTTTGGTTATTAAGGATGTTATGGGCATGTTAGTCCTTTGACAGAAATATGTTTTGTTCAGTCTAGGCTGATTTGAAACGTGATGGAAAATGGACTAAACTTCTGTTAATTACAGCATAGAGTGAAGAACCCTTTTGAAGTGTTGCGAGAACACCTTTGAGGGCAGAGTCCACACTGGAGACTGGTCACCCTTGGCTTAACCTGTGAGCCCTCTATGCAGTGGCCTCTGCTGTGCTAAAGGCCCTTTCCATGTGGTCTTCCCTACTGCTGGAAATGTTTGCTTTCTCAGACTGTTGACTGTGAAACAAACACAGTGGGAGAAGATTTTAGGAGAAATGGCTAAATTGAAATGGAAATTTACTTGATGTCTTAATTGAAACAAAGATGATGGCTTAATTGAAGTAGTATGCGTTAATATAACTGATATATAGAAAACATCCTTTTCCTAGGGAAAAAAAAAGAGCCTTGATTATTTTATTACTGGAAAAAAAACCTGCTAAATGAAAAATCGGAAATGAACATTTATTCTTTGAATAGCTCAGGCTGCCTTCCAGTGTTGCCTTCTGAGGTTTGCAGTTGCTGGAACGAACCAGGTTAATAAGTTCTGTAAGCACATTTTTTACCATTCTGGCTCAAACTCCATTCACAGCTGTTTCTCCCATTATTTTGATTCAGTGAAGGGCCCCAAAGGGCAGGCAGGAAACTTAGTGAAGTAGAAGAGAAAACCACTGGGCGCCTCAGAGCCTGAACCTTCCTGCAGCCAGCTGACGCCTTCTGCCTAATTCTGAGTTGACACCCTCCTAGTTTATGGAAATGGATTTAACTCTTAATTGTTTTAGGGGAGTATTTTTTCTCCAGTGAAATTCTCCTGCCTCCTCCAAGTATTGGTTAATACTTGCAGGCTACTCGGACTGCCTGAATACGAAGAATTCATTAAATGGTAACCATTATTTTTTATTACTGGCTCATAAAAAGCTTTCTAAGACAGTATCATTTATTTTCTAAGTCGTCTGTTAGTCTGTGTTCTGATCTCCAGAGCAGCCATAGGAGCTGGAATCAGGCCTTTGTCTCTGATGGCTTGCATGGGGCTGTGTCTGGACTTGATTGCTTTCTAGGTCTCAGCTTCACCTCCTGCAGATGGATAAACTGAAACTCCCTTCATCCCAAAAGGTTTTGCTTAGATGTAAGGTTGCACTAGGTTTTGGATGTACAGAAAATTCCTCTTTTATGTAGATAATGTAAGGAATTATGTGTTCTGGTTAATGAAAATATCTTCGTTAAAAGATAGTAAACATATGAAAAGCATTCGAATGAAATAAAATACACTTAACCGAACGTACACTAAGGAAAACAGTGTTACAAAAACAGCGATATGGTGTTGACCTGGGTTTTAACCTCAGCTCTGCCACTTACTGTGTGACTTTGTGCAAGTTCTTTCTTGACTTCTCTGGTCTTGTTGCTATTGTCACCGCAGTCATAGTTGTTGTTAATAACTCTGGGGGAGGGTCAGGACACTAGATTTTGCTCTGGTTCTGGTGCCAAGTGGTTATACTGCTTTAGAAAAACCACGTCCCTCTGTTTCATGGTTTTCTCCTAACGTAAGAGGAATGGAATAGATCTTCTCAGCTGCTGTGCGTGCACCTGCTGGTGCTGCAGATGGAATCCAGGTATGTCCATGTATTGATCCCCTCAGCCCTTGGCACAACTGGGTAGGGTCTGGGGTAGCAGGACTCTGTGAGCTTGTCTCCTCAGGCCTGAGAAGCCTCATTCACTGACCCCAGTTCATCACATATAGAGAGTTTTCATTGCACATGATAGCATGAAAAATATTGGCAAATAGTATTCACATGTTTCTTCTCTTTCTAATAGCCCAAACTTCCCTCTTCGGAGTAGTGTGACATCAGGCAAATTACTTAGTTTTCTGAGCTTCAATATACTCGTTCATTTAAGTAAGATAGACTCAAAACTTTTTTTTTTTTTTGGTTTGGATAAAATATCTGATTTTCCAAGTCTGATGTTAGACAAAGAAAATGATGAAGGCTTTAGAAAAGTGCAGAACTCCAAAATCATTGTCTTTTGGGGACTGTTTAACACTATGAATGTGGCAGAAAATATTGTTAGACCTGGTACAGAGAATTGGAGCTGGTGATCGTTACCACTGGGAGTAAAGCATGGCAGAGTCTGAAAAGCAGCTCTGCGCTCACTGGACCTTAGCGTGTGGTCTGTGGACAGTCATGGGAAGTTGTCCATGTCCACTGGAGACAGTGGAAGAGGGCCCAGACTCAGTTTACCAAAGCACAGAAAAGTACCATCAGTGCCTTTATTTATATACAGAAATGCACAAAATTATGCCGGTAAGTTACATTTTTATGAATCAAATCTAATTTTCCCCTTGAGATGTATACACATTTAGAATGCTTTACTTTTATTTCAGACCAGTCACTAATTGGTTATTGATCCATGTATTCTCATCCAGTAACTCTTTTTTATCAAGTGGCTAGTAATTGCAAACAACTAAAGAATTAGGAGAGCTGTAACATAAAATAAATGACTGTTTATTTTAAATAAATAAATGAGAGAATTCCCCCAGTGATTCAACAAATATTTATCGAATATCTACTATTGTTCTGTTTTAGAACATCTAGCATCATTTTATTGCTGTTGACTAAGGAAGAATCAATCCTGCCCTCACAAAGTTTATATTCTAGTGAGAGAGAAGGAGAATTTTAAAGTATATTATGTCAGGTAGTGATAAGGGCTAAAAAGATACATAAAGCAGAGCATGGGGACAGAGAGTGGCGGGGGGTGCTCTTTTGGATGAGACAGGGAACACTTCTTGTAGGAGATACTGTTTGCCAGTCCTGAGTTAAGTGCACTGAGCAAGCGATGTGACCACCAATTTTTATTTATTAGACTTAATTAAAGTGGGAGCCACCTCTCTGGTAAAGTAGCCTTTCCTTTCAGTGGGGGGCTTTGCCCATTGTAAGAAATTACGGGAAATGGAAGAATGCCTGCTTTTTCCCCCCAGTGATCTAATGTAAGATAGAACTATTTTGTTACACAATGAAGTCTATGTGTGGCCTACCACACAGCAGGGACAATGGGTCTGGTGTCAGAAACAAACACCATCACCAAGAGTCATGTCGGGGATCTTATGGCCTGTGGTTTCTTCTAGGAGTTTTATAATATCAGGTCTTACATTCAAGTCAGTAATCCATTTTGAGTTGATTTTGTGTCTGGTGTAAGATAGGGGTCCAGTTTAATTCATTAGCATGTGGTTATCTAGTTTCCTCATGATCATTTCCATTATCTCAAAGGAGACTATCCTTTCCTCATTGAATCTCCTTGAACTCTTTGTCATACATTAATGGACTAGGTATGTATGAGTTTATTTCTGGACTCTCTGTTTTGTTCCATTGAGTAGTGGGTCTGTTTTCTGTCTGTACCATGCTGTTTTAATTGCTATAGCTTTGTAGTAGAGTTTGAAGCAAGAAGTGTGATGCTACCATCTGTGTTCTTCTTAGGATTGCTGTGGCTGTTCAGGGTCTGTTGTGCTTCCATGCCAATTTTAGAATTGTTTTTTTCTGCTTTGTGAAAAATGACATTGAAATTTTTATAGGGGTTGCCATGAATCTGTAGATTGCTTTGGGTCATATGGACATTTTAATAATATTCATTCTTCCAGGCCATGAGCCCAGAGTATTTACTTGTGTCTTCTTTAATTTCTTTCATCAGTGACTTACGGTTTTCAGGGAACAGGTCTTTCCCCTCCTTGGTTAAGTTTATTCCTAGGTATTTTATTTATTTATTTATTTGATGCAATGTTAAATGAGATTGTTTCCTTAATTTCTCTTTCTAATATTTCATTACTAATTTATAGAAATGCAACTGATTTTGTATGTTTATTTTTTTATCCTGCAGTTTTACTGAATGTGTTTATTAGTTCTAACAGTTTTTGGTGGAGTCTTCAGGGTTTTTAATATGTATTATTAGGCCATCTGCAAATAGAGGCAGTTTTACTTCTTTCTTTCTGATTTGGATGACTTTTATTTCTTGCCTAATTGCTCTGGCTATGACTTCCAGTACATATTGAATAAAAGTGAGCATGGGCAATGTTATCTTATTCCTGATCCTAGAGAAAAAACTTTCAGCTTTTCACCATTGAATATGATGTTATCTGTAGGTTTGTCATTTATGGCCTTTATTACGTTGAAGGATGTTCCCTCTATACCCACTTTGCTGAGAGTTTTTAAAATCATAATTGCATGTTGAGTTTTGCCAAATGCTTTTTCTGCATCTTTTGAGATGACCATGTGATTTTTATCTTTTGTTTTGTTAATGTGGTGTATCACATTAATTGATTAGTAGGTGTTGAACCATCTTTGCATCCCTGGAATAAATCCCACTTTATCAAGGTGTATGACCCTTTTAATGTATTGTTGAATCCAGTTTGCTAATATTTTGCTGAGGATTTTTGTGTCTATGTTTACCAGGGATATTGGCCTATAAGTTTTCTTTTCTTATAATATCCTTGCCTGTTTTGGGTATCAGGGTAAGTAAGTCTGGCCTCATTAAATGATTATAGAATTTTCCCCTTTTCTTCTATTTTTTTGGAAGAGTTTGAGAAAGACTGGTATGCATTCTTCTTTAAATGTTTAGTAGAATGTACTAATGAAGCCATCTGGTCCTGGACTTTCATTTGTTGGGAAGTTATTGATTATTAATTCAGTCACTTTACTAGTAATTACATTGTTAAGATTTTCTATTTCTTTAGTTTGGTAGAATATATACATATGTTTCTAGAAACCTTTAGGTTGTCTGATTTGTGTAAAATTGTTCACAGTGTCTCTTAATGACCCTTTGTATTTGTGTGGTATCAGTTGTAATGTCTCTTCTTTCATTTCTAATTTTATTTATTTGAGTCTTTCCTTTTTGCCCCCTTGGTTGGTCTAGTTATCAATTTGTCTTTGTCTTTCTTTATCTTTCAGAAAGCAACCTTCAGTTTGATTGGTCTTTTCTATTGTCTTTTTAGTCCCTGTCATTCATTTCCACTCTGATCTTTGTCATTTTCTTCCTTCTACTAACTTTGAGCTTAGTTTGTTCTTCTTTTCTAGTTGCTTAAGGTGTAAAGTTAGGTTGTTGATTTAAGATTTTTATCTTTTCTTAATATAGGCATTTATTGCTATAAATTTCCCACTTAGAACTGCTTTTACTACACCCCATAGGTTTTGGTGTTTATGTTTACATTTTCATTCGTCTCAAGATATTTTTTTGACCCATTGGTTGTTCAGGAGCATGTTGCTTAATTTCCATGTATTTGTGAATTTTCCAGACTTCTTTTTCTAATTGATTTCTAGTTTCAGACATTGCAGTCAGAAAAGATGTGTGATATGATTTCAGTCTTCCTAAATTTATTAAGATTTATTTTGTGGCCAAACATATGATCTATCCTGGAGAATGCTCCATGTGCATTTGAGAAGTGTATTCTGCTGCTGATGAAATGTTCTATAAATATCTGTTATGTCCATTTGGTCCAACATGCAGTTGAAACCCAACATTTCCTTGCCGATTTCTGTCTGGGTGATCTATCTGTTGTTGAAAGTGGGATATTGAAATTGCCTTCTATTATGTGGTGCTGTCTGTTTCTCCCTTCAGATCTGTTAATATCTGCTTTATGTATTTAGGTGCTCCTATGTTGGGTGCATAAATATTTATAAATGTTATATTTTCTTGATGCATTGCTCCCTTTATCACTATGTAATGATCCTCTTTTCTTCTTTTACAGTCTTTGGCTTAAAGTTTATTTTGTCTGAGATGAGTATAGCCACCCCAGGTTTGTTTTGGTTTCCATTTGCATAAGATATCTTTTTCCATCCCTTCACTTTCAGTATATGTCCTTAAGGCTGAAGTGAGTCTTGTATGGAGAACATAGTTTGGGTCTTGTCTTTTTAATCTATTAAGCTGTACTATGTCTTTGATTGGCCATCAGGTCATGAAGAAACGAGGTCAAGCAACTGTTCTTTATGCTACAGTGGGATTTGGAATAGAAAACTCTTGACAAATACCCTAGACTTTAAAGTTTAGCATTTCCTACACAAAGGAAATAAAAGATAATGTATTATTATGAACTTACCTGCTTAGATAAATAAAGCCACACAGCGGGGATATTAAAAGATTTTCTTGGAACCACAGATTATTAGTGATCCCTTTTCCATTATTCCCCTGGTCATGTTTGGCATGTGCCCTTCCTCTCTCAGTTTCCAGAGTTAGATGGGGGGATGGCTACAGCCTCAAATGGGCATAGATTTGTATTTATTTATTTTGAGTTATTTTATTTTTCTACAGCCCTGTCATTTGTACTCCGTGGATTTAGGGGGAAGGTTAGACCAAGGTTTAGCACAGTCATGAAGCGCAGAGCTGGGATGGGTGAGAAAGTTGAGAAGACTTCACACTGTGTGCTTTTCTAAGGCAGCAGGGCTGATCCTTGCTAGTATAATTTAAGAGACAATGAAAAACTCTGTTTTTACTAGTGGAAATGATCACTTAAATTTCATGCTTTAAAATACAAACATTATCATGAGTAGAAAAGTTTGAAGATTAAAATTCCAGATGGGACTGGAAAGGAACTTTGCTGTCTTCTAGAACAGAGCTTCTCAAAATGTGCATCCTCTTAGTTCCTTCCAGGATGTCCATTAACATCTGCACTAAAGCTGCACAAGGGAAGGGGAATGAAACTGCTGGCATCTTAATTTGAATAAAGGCAGTCTCACCAGATGACACTAGTACTCACGTATTCATCGTTACATACTTGCATCTAAACACATGCACACATATACACGCAGGCTAGCTTCAGAAAAGTCCTTAAAGCAGTAAAATTTATTAAGTTTATATTATTGGATCTTGACCCTTGAGTACATGTCTTTTTAATATCCTGTGCGATGAAATGAGAAGTATTCATAAAACGTGTTTGAGGTTACTGAAGAATGATGATTGTCTTGGAGAAAAATACTTTCGTAATTGAGTTGTGAGTTGAACTGGCCACTTTTTTCATGGAATTGAGTTTTTCTTGAAAGGACCACCAACAGACAAACCATGGTTATTCAGATCTTGGTGTTTGGCAGACATTTTCTAAAAGTAAAAAGAAAAAAAAGAAAAAAACAAACAAACCAGAAACTGAAGCAAGCTTGCCTCTTCAAGGAAAACAGCTGACAGTATTTGTTACCAATGATAGAATTTCAGCTTTCAAATGAAAATTGGAATTTTGGAAAACTTGTATTTGTCACCCTAAGCTTGACAGCTTTACAATATTTAAAGACTTTTCAGATGACATTTGTGGTGATACTAACAAATATGATGTTTTGATATTACATAATAAAAAATGTCAAAATATGGAAGATCTGAATAACTCAGTGGTCCCATATTTTCCAGATGGATGACCAATCCATGATGTTACAAAATCATAGAGTAGAAAGATCCATTCAAAATAGAATATAGAACACTGATTCTAATGTAACAGAGTATGAAAAGTTCATTAATGTGGTTTCAGACTCCGCCCTGTAATTAACCTTTAAGAAACTACATTTGTTGAGCTTAGTGTGGTACCAAAGAGAAATATTCAAAATATCACAACAGATTGAGTGCAGAAGCAGACACAAGATTGTAAAATGATTATAAATCAATAAAAAAATGTTAAAAAAAAAAAAAAGAACGCATCTTTCTTCTGCTAAGCTAGATACTTGAGAGATTTGCCAACACGCACGGTGATGCCACTCTTCTTACTAAATCTATTTTGTTTCAGAACATACATTGTCATACAAATATGTTGTTTATGTTACAGGTGATAGATTTATTGCTGTTACCTTTAGATGAAATAAATTTCAATTTTCTCAGTTTTAATTTCTAAAATGGTGATTATCATTAGATATAAGCCACATAAATACATGGGACTCAATTATTTAAAAAAAAATTTTTATTGAAGTGCAGTTGCTTTGCAAACTGACTCAGTTATGTGTATACTTACACATACATATACACGTTTTCAGACTTTTTCCATTATGGCTTTTTACAAGAAATTTAATATAGTTCCCTGTGCTATACAGTAGGTCCTTGTTGTTAATCTATTTTATATAGTTAGTGTGTATCCCAAACTCCTAATTTTTCTCCCCCTCTTTTTCCTGTGAGGGGACTCAGTCATTTTTAACGGTGTGATAGGGTCCTGAGACCAGAAAGTTTGAGAACTGTTGTAAACCAACCTCTTGACTTTAAAAATGGGTAACTGAGGCCATGATGCGACTCATTCACTGAGTGGCAATTGTGTCTACATCATCTTTCTGCAAGTTACTGCCAATATTTTCATGGTTGGTTTTTTCCCCCAACCATCATGGTGTCTTCATATGAATCAGCTGGTTAGCTCGTCTCCGGTGAGGCAGCCGGGTGGGAGCCGGTTCTGGTGGAGGTCAGTTGAGCCAGGGCTTTCTTACGGCCTGAGAACGAGAGGCCGGGTGCCAAAGGGCCTCTTGCAGGCACTGGGCACCTCCGCCTGCAGAGCTGCACGCTGAGAGGAGGGGGCGGGGTGCACGTAGAGGAAGGACCATCCCTGCCGCCGATTTTATGCCTCTGGTCCCAAAATACAATGAGCTTTTCCTTCTCCCTCTTCTTCCAGGGAGTTTGCTCGCTGGAAAGTGAACAACTTGGCTCTAGAAAGGAAGGACTTCTTTAGTTTGCCATTGCCTCTTGCCCCAGAGTTCATCCGGAACATCCGTCTCCTCGGAAGGAGACCCAACCTGCAGCAGGTCACAGAAAACCTGATCAAAAAGTACGGCACTCATTTCTTACTTTCCGCCACCCTCGGAGGTAAGCAAAATCTTGATCCTCATTGGTTGCCAGGTCATTGAAAATCGCTTTATGACCCACTGACTTTAGCTTCAGTTCTTTTCCTGGGTCTTTTCTTTGTCCTGGCCTATTATTGACTAAGAAACATTCTCTTTCTGGTGTATTTGTCAGCAGTGTAACCTCTTGACATCCGGATTCACCCCAGAACACTGCTGTTTGCTTATAAGCATCCTCCTGAGGAGGGGGTGTTGGGTAAGGAGGTTGGGGGACAATCAAGCTTCTAGTAAGCACTTGCCAGCAGGGGGCGCTCCCAGTTTCCTTTTGACTGAGCCACCTAACCCCAAGGTTTCTCCATATCCTAAAACTGGCTGTAGCAAAAGCTGTCAGATCCACAGGCAAAGAGGTAAACATCCATTATCCCTGACCTCTCTGCTTCCACTCGGTAGAGACTGGTAACCAGCCAAGCCAATTCCAGTGATTCTGGGCTGGGTGGAGGCAAAGGGGGGAGGGAGGGGGGTGGCACAACCTATGGCTGGGACCCAGGGCAGAATCAGAACCTCGGAAGAGGCAGAGTTCTCTCAGCCTTGGGAGGAAGAAAGCAGGATTTATTATAACATTTAGCTCGCTGTCTGATGGACAAACAGGAACTCTCCAAGGGTTCAGGCCAGCTGGCGGCATGTGGTAGGTGTTGCGTGTTTGATGGAGAGAGGGGAGGCAGAGCTTCAAGGCTTCTGCCCTTTCTTAGGGAGCAGAAATACCCACTGTGACTTCTTATAAACAAGTTGAGAGAGAGAATTTTCTCTTCCCCATGGAGGCAGATTGCCTGAGACAGAGATCAATAGAGGATGTTAAATGGATAAGCTGGAGGGGCAGGGGATGAGCTTTGGGAGATTACAGAAGTGAGGAGGAGGAGGAGGGCCTCTCCAGCAGCGGGGCCGTTATCCGGTGGCACTGTCTGATGGTCTGATGAGATCGTTTGAAAGATAGTAGGGATGGAGGAGGGGCCGTCTGCAGGGGCAACACGCTCCCTCTTAGCTCTGCCCCCTCTGCTGGCCAAGCATCTCCCATTCTTATTAGTAGGACATTAGGGGGCAGACGGCCTCACCAGTGCACTGTGTCGTTTACTACAGGTGAAGAGTCCCTGACCATTTTTGTGGACAAGCGGAAACTGAGCCGAAGGTCAGAAACAGCCGGAAGTGCCCCTGTGGTCGGGAGCAGTGGGAACAGCTCAGCCGTGTCCCTGGAGACCCTGCACCAGCTGGCGGCCTCCTACTTCATCGACAGGGAGAGCACCCTGCGACGGCTGCACCACATCCAGATAGCCACAGGGGCCATCAAGGTAACAGCCTGAGAGGTACTGGGAGCAGGCGGGCAGACAGAGAGAGAGCAGGGACAGGGGTGCTGAGTCTGAACCGGCTCCGAGTCAGCCAGGCCTGACTGATGTGGGCACAGCCAACCCTAAAACGCAGTCTGGGTCTTCATTTCTGCAGCAAATAGTCATGTGGCATCTGCCCGAAGGCAGGCTGTGGCCGAGGGACTGTGGGGAAAGGTAGACAAGATCCCTGCTCTCTGGAGGTTACATTCTAGTGAGGAATGAAGGTAATAAGTGAAAATCAGCAAAGTAATCTCAGGTAATGACATAAGGAAAAGACTGAGTCAAACGTATGGACTCCCAGGGGTGAGAGAGGGCAGCAGCTGGTGTTAGCCAGACTGGTTGAGGGAGGGCACTTTGGGTTTAGAGTTTAAGGCTGAGATCTGAATGATTAGAAGCCCAGATGCGTGTAGAGCCGAGGGAACAGCAAGTGCTAAGGCCCTGAGGCAGGAACCAGTGCGGTGCCTTGGTAGAACCCAGAGAAGGCTGCTGTGACTGCGGGGAGGTGAGATGCTGGTACATGATGCAGTTCAGAAGTAGGCTGGAGCCAGATTACATGGTTATGATAAGGAATTTTAATATAAGTCAAAGTGCCATGGAAGACAAGCAGAGGAGTGACATGAGTCCATGTATGTTTGGGAAAGATCAACAGTTACTTTAACTGTATTAACTATAACCTCCATCCCATCTTCTCTCCTTATATCTACATTTCTAGGAAAGGTCATTTTTTTAGGGAGGAGAATACTAGTAAAGGTGCTTGAGAATGCTGGATATTCTCCTCCTAAAGTTAGGAGGAAAATCTGAAGTTTGGATGCTAAGGTCCACCTTGTCTCATATCCTGCTTTTATCCCATCCAAGAGTCACAAGGAAGTTTTGTTCATTTAGTCATTCAGTAAATATTTACTGAATGCCCAGCATGAGTCAAGTACTGTTCTGGGTAGTGAGAATCCAAGTGTGAACAAAACATATAAAGTTCCTTCCCCTGGGAAGCTAAAATTCTAGTGGGGGAGACACAATGAAATACATATGTAATGTCAGGTGGGATTAATGGTATAAAGAAATGAAGTCGGGGAAGAGGATAGGGGGTGATGGGGACATAGTACTTGAGGGGAGACCAGACAGAGATCCGAATGAAAGGAGGGGGTGAACCCCGTGGGTATCTTGAGCTAGCGCGTTGTAGACAGAGGGGAGGCAAGTACCGTTGCCCTGCGGTGGGAGCGTGTTTGGTCTGATCCAGGAACACCTCGAGCGTAGCTGGAGTGGAATCAAACGAGGGGTGAGGGGGGAGCTGAGGCTGCAGTGGTTACGGGGCCAGGTGTTGAGGGATTTACTGATTCGGGAAGACAGGAGAACAAGGGGTCCCGGAGACCAATGCAGGAACTCTTGCCGTGGTCAAGGTGAGACAGTGGTGGCTGGGACCACGCTGGTGTTACGGGAGGTACTGGTTGCTCGCCGGTTCAGGTTGTCCTCTGATGGTAGAGCACGCAGAGTTAGCTAATAAACTGGAAGAAAAGAGTCAGGATTAAGAGCAAGATCTTGGGCCAGATGAATGGTGATTTCATTAACTGAGAAGGATGACACTGTGGGAAGGTGCAAATCTGAAAAAAAAATGAATCAAGTATTTGGTTTTAGACATATTGGGTTTGACATTCCTGTAGGGTATCCAACCAGAGATCAGAGATCTCTAACCAGCAGTTAGATAGAAGTTAGTTAAGAGAAAGGTCAGGACTGGAGATATAAATGTGGCAGACATATGTACACCCACATGTGGTTGGTATTTAGAACTGTGGGAAAGGATGGATGAGCTCGCTCGAGGCACGAATACAGCTAATAAAGTGGCCCTTGGGCTTAGAGTTGTGAATCACATCAATATTCAGAGATGGGCCGAAGGAGGCAGCTTCAACAAAGGAGGCTGAGACACAGCAGAAAGGTATGAAGAGAACCAAAGCCAGATCCCCAAGGCATGTGAAGGAAGTGTCTCACGAAAGAAGGAGCAGGTGGCTGTGTTCAGTGCTGTGGAGCAGTCAGACTGAGAGCTGACCGTCAACTTGACAACATGGAGAGGAACCAGCAGCCCCGATAAGAGCAGTTTCAGTGGCGTGAAGGGTACAAAAGGCTGAGTGGAGAAGGTGCAAGAGAGAGAGAGGGAGAGACAGAGCAAACTGACGAATCAGAGGAGGAGAAACAATCCTTTAAAGGTTTTGCTGTTTCAAAAAGTTGAAAAATAGGTGAGAGCTGGAGAGTGATGGGGGGGGGGAGTTCAAGGGAGTTGGTGTTTGTGTTTTTAAAATGGGGATATTCCAGGGTATTGGTTTGTTCATTGAAATGATTCCGCAGAGCAGGGCAAAGTGATGATGCGGGAGAGACAGGAGATAATTGCAGAAGCAATCGAGGATGTGAGAGAGGTTGACGTTCCGTGCTTGAACATAAACACGTCATCCTGTGTAGCAGGAGGCGGTACGGAGCACCCACGCACAGATGCAGCGGGATGGGGGATGCAGCAGTGGGGGAATGCGGACCTTCTCTTCTGATTGGTTCCATTTCCTTGATGAGACAAGCCAAGTCTGTGGCTAAAAGGAAGAAGGGGTTGTTGAGAAAAGGATGGAGGAAGTGGGCTTTTCAGAGAGTGAAGTGTATCAGTTGGCTGGATAAATGCAGGGGAATGTTGGGCATCACTGAGGGCCCCTTTGAGACTCACGGTCATTGCTGTTAACATGAGGCCAGTCAGCAGAGTTGTGAGTTTCATCAGCTACATTCAGCTCTTTGTATTCAGGCAGGCATGGAATAGATGGAGAGTTGGATCTAACCAAGATGGGTGTGTGTGTGTGTGTACAAGATGAAAGAAAAAATAGACAAGGGAGTGGATATAGAAAGGAGTGATGACAGTGATGGATCAAGGGAGTTGAGACCATTAAGGGATGACAGAAAGTGAAAAGTTGGCCAGGTCCAAAGACTGGAAGACTAAGTTGTTTTGATGACTTGTTAGTGGGAAGAGACTAAAGGAGGTGCAAGTGTGTGATGCTTAATATATTGAGATTAAAGAGGGAGTGCACTTACCAACAAAAGTCAGGTTCTGGGGCACAGCCATGGGTGTGGGTGGCTAAGATGGGGTTGGAGGAGAAGATGAGGAGGTGAGGGGGCCAGGGGATGAAAGGATTACCTGTATGGGTGCTGAAGTCAGCAGGAATGATACAGACCTGGTGGTGGTAAGAAAGATGGAGGAAAGCAAGCTAAAGACTGAATATCCTCAATAAGTAAGGGAGAGTAACAAGAGAACTAGACTGCAACATGGAGGGGCAGTGCGGGACAGCGTCCTGATGGTTCTACTTCAAAGGAGCCAGAGATGCTTCGAGAGGAAGGAGGCACAGCGTTCAGGGTCACAATGGCAGACCCACCTCCTCCCTTGGGCTCCCAGGGGTGTGAGGTGTGGAAAAGCAGACAGCCGCAACTAGAGAAGACTGCAGGGGGACCATGTCCTCCAGATCTGCTGGGTTGTGGTTAGAGCAGAAAGGTGAGGCAGACACTTGAGAAGAGATCGAGGTGATAGATATTTTTGCTGCAGACCGAACGTGAGACTCATTGAGCACAGTGGAGGTTAACTGAAGAGAAGGGGTCAGGTTCGGGAATGTCCGGTGTCTGGAGTGAGAGCCTGAGAGAGGAGGAAGACTGAAGTTCATGTGGATTTAGGGTCCATTTGGGAGGCTGGTATCTTAGGCAGCTTAAGATGATGGAAGGGCCATAGAAGCATAGAGGGGGCTTTACCAAGAAGACAGAACTCTGTGGAAACCCCTTGTGTCCTCTTGTGGGCTATGTCAAAGTTGAAGATTTGGTCTTATGCATACATGAAAGGTAGGCTGGGATCACCAAGTCCACGGTCCCATTAACGCCCCTTTGACCTGACCATCTTACTTTTCACTTTCCGTCACTCCTCCGTGACCTCCTTTTCCTCTTTGCCTAACTTAGATCCCCTGAGCCATCACTAACATCACTCCCTCACATGTATCTTCAACTCGTACCTGGTTTTCTTGCATAACTAGTCTTCCTGTCTGCATGCTCAGCTCTGCTCCCTGGCTCACCCCCTGTGCGGCTTGCATGAGTGCAAGCCATCATATCGTATCATCCCCCCGCTTAAAATCCTTCAGTGGCTCCCGACTGTCCAGGGTGGCAGGGGACGCAGTAGAAACAACACAGGCTCGGACCCGGGTCTGAGCTCTGCCACTGCTCATGGCCAGGCTCTGAACAAGTCACCCAACTTCTCTGAACCCCTGTTGGCTCCTTCTTAGAACTATTGAAAAATTAGAGTAACTTCTACCTTGAAGGATTTCTGTGAAGATGAAATAAGAAAATATACAGAAATCATGAGCCACCACAGAGCTGGAGCTTGAAAAGGGATCATTCCTCCTCTTCTTAGCAAAACAAGGAGGCCATTGACGATCTATCCCTGCTGCCTTTTTAGTTTCAGCTCCAAACAATCCTTTTACACTCTTCTCGAGCCCTGCGTTCCCTCTCAGCCCTTCACTTATTGTTTACAGACATGGAACCCCAGTCTAGCTACCTACGAGTCTTTATTCACATATGCCATGCTCTTGTGTCTCCCTTCCCTGGCACCTGCTGTGTGTTTTGCTTCTAGTGCTTGTCTGTTGACCTGAATAACTCTTCCTAGCCCTTCTTTACTCGGCTCAAAAAGGTGACTCTTTGGTGAAGCCTTATCGGATTCCCAAGGTAGTTAAATGCCCCTATTCGGTGCTTCAAGCACGTGCCTCCTTCACAGGGATTATCATTTGAACTGAGATCATTAGCTAATCTGACGACCTCAGAGACTATGAGGTCTTTGTGGGAGGGACTGGGTCTTAGGCATCTCTGGTTCCCAGTAAGAGAACAGAATGTGCTATGTGATGGGTAATGAGTAAAGGTTTGTTGAATGAATGAATGAGTCACTGACCCCACTTTTCCATGGATTTAGGCTCATCTCAGTGTGTGTGCAAGGGCATATAAGTGTGTTTAGTTGAAAGAAACAAGGTAGCTTGCGCATCAAGATTAAGATGAAGAGGACTCTGGTGAGAAGCATCAAGGACCTCCAAGAATGAGATGCTAAATCCAGTCCAGACTCATGGACCTTGTGAAGGACGGTAACACTCCCAGGTTACTCTGTTTCTTGTTGGAACACACGTCTCTACTTCTTCATCTCTACCTGCTTCTCTTGTTCAAGTTCTTTCCTCTGTTTATTCTAGGCTGGCTGTATCCCAGTGACTTCAGCTTCCATTTAGCTTTGCCTCACTTCGGAGCTGACTCTGACCCTGACTGAACATTATCTTTGTGTTTCATATCAGCCAGTGCCTTCAGGACAGGGACCCCCTCTCTTGTTCATTGTAGTTATCCTCAGTTCCTTGTACAGAGTAGGTGCTTGATAATTATTTATTCTGAATTGTGTAAGTGTCCATTGTCCCCTCTTAAATTTTTTTTCTCAGTATCAATTCTAAATTCCCTGGAGAAAAAAAACCTGGTTCTGCATCCGCCTTAGTGCAACACAGAGGGTAGGGGTTATGTAATCTCGACCGTGGCCTTACTGGACTCACCTCTCTAGCAAGGTCTGTGGGAGGGAGAGGGCGAGGTGGCCCGGAACTCAAAGCCACGTCTGTCCGTATAGCAGGGGCGCCCTGCTGCACATCCCTGCTCGCTAACACTCTTCTGCTGGTGCCACAGCGCCCGTCGCCTACCCCCTCTGCTGCACATGGCTTCGCGGTGGCCAAGCTGGCTTCCAGCGCTGTCATTACTCTGCATGGAGGTAGGTGGGGGCGAGGGGCTCTGCTCACCTGCTCAGCCTTGGTGAAGGAGAGCCTCAAGCATATCTGCCCTTTCATTTCTCTGAGCAGGTGTGACCGTGTCCACCTCCCCACACACAGCAGGGGGGCTTGGAGCAGTGGGGACTCTGTTGCACGCGTACCGTTCCAGGTCCCTTCACCATATCTGGCACATGGTGAGACACTCAGTAAAATGCCTGATAGACAGGCTACCTGGTTTAGTGGGAAACAAACTTACTCAACTTACTCAAGTGAGAACTGGAATTGGGTTTCAGCCTTGATTCTAACCTATGTCTATGACCTTGAGAAGTTATTGAACTCCACGAATGGGCTTACATTCAGCTGATAAGGCTGCATCAGTGGTTAAAATATCAAAACACTTCCACACCAGCTGGTGGACCGCCTTCACCCCTCCCCTGGAACCCCTGGACCTCCCCCCACAGTAACCAAAGGACTTACGCACCTCGGGAGGCCGTCAGGACCCGGCTTTGGCACCGTGGTTGGTACTTCTTCTGGTTAGTCAGCTCACCCTGTACCTGCTGATACGTATTTGACTGTCACCCCTGACTCTGTGTCATAGGTTTGGGGGTGACGCCAAATGATACAGCTCACATGGAAACACTGCAAACTGTAAAGGGCTGAGTGCACATTCATCCTGTGCATTATACTAGGGAAGGGATCAGAGCCCTGAAGGAGGGGAGGGGTGTATGTAACTGAAGGCTGAGGAAGGACTTGGTAGGGAGGGTTAGAGAGCTCCTAAGCCGCCTGAAATGAGCCCGGGCAAAAGTTCATGTGCACTACAGGAGGGCAAAAGGGCGTGGTTTTCACAAAGCAAAGCATCCTTAAAGCGACTTGTCCAGATTCCTCACTGCAGCAGCCTGGGATTCAATTTGCAGCTCTTTGAATCACACACCCTGTCTGTCAGCCTTGCTCTCCTGACCGGCCCTATCGCTCACAATTAGAAGCCCATTTTACCTGCACTTAGCTTTGTAGGTACCACCCCCCTACCCTAACCGCCTGAGTAGGACAGGAGCAGCCAGGAAGTGAAGGGCAGGGACAGGGAAGCGGGTGCACCGGAATGAAGGTTTGCACAATCCGGTATTTATGGAAAATTGGCTGTGCTAATGAACCTGAGATCCATCAGGGCTTTCTGAAGGCAGGACGGTCTCTGTCAACAGACCAATTAGCACACAATTATTTTCTCTTTCTGAAAGCTTATCTGAGATGCTCTTTGATTGCATGCCTGAGTGAACTGCACTTTCCATCACCTCTGTGGGCCCTCTTTATAATCTGCCGAAGCTGCCTGCCTCTTCTCCAGAGGCACAGGGCTCTCTGGACCAAACTGCCAGACACTCCGGGACTTTCACTGCATGGGGGGCAGGAGGGAGGGGGTCCTTAGCCCACTCTGCGCATCAAGTCAGCGCTCAGACAGCATCTGCAACAGGAGCCTCTCCAACTCCCTTCCTCCTGCCTCTAGGGAGGACAAGGTGGCTCAGGGCAGAAGAGCAGTGGAGAGGGCAGTGGCTTTGGGATCTAGTAAAACCTGGATGAGCCTTCGTCACTCATGGTGATCTGGCTTGAATCCTTCCCTCCACCAGGGAATGAGCCGGGGATCATGGTCTTTGTCTCTTCCTCCTCCCCATCCTTGCACCCCGATTAACAAAGTGAAGCTACTCACTTGCTGAACAAGATGGTGGCGGTGGGGGAAGCAGATGGATCAGTGGTCGCTCGGTAGGGACAGTGGTGGGATAAAGGCGGAGCAGGCCCCCTTGGAAGTCGCCCTGCTTCTGCATAAGGCACGTAGCTCTCTCCCTGCCTGGACCTGATGCTGGGCGTGACCAACTCAGGAGGGGTGGATAGAAAAGCCAGTGCAGGACGGTGTGGTGGCCAGTTTACCTGGAGGTGGGAACACCCAAACACCACGCTCACCACCCCATTCTGCCCTTCAGCCCGCCCCATCCCAAGAGGGGCCGGCTTCCCCAGAACGGCTGGGCTAGTAGTCTTGGCCACAGCTCTTCCTGCAGGGATGTTTACGCCGTATAGATAAAGACTTTACCTCGAAATCAGCCTAGCTCTGCCTTCCCTCTGCAGTCTGACAACCAGCCAGCCACCCACTCACTCAGTATGGAGCTATCACTCAGCACCTAGTGCCCACCCGTGGAGGGGGGCGGGCCCACGTGTACCACCAGGCTTACAGAAACATGTTTCCGCTTGTCTGTGAACTCCCGGTGGCCGTGACTGTGTCTTACTGTGAGTTTGGGATTCTCCGTGAATGTGTCCTAAATGAATGAATGCGTGAAAGAACGAATGAATGAGTCAGATGAAACCTAGCCTGGCGGGTGACTAGCTGTGTGACCTCAAAGAAATCATTTAACCTCTCTGGCCTTGGTTTCCTCACCTTTAATACAAGGATCACAATGTCTCAAGTCTATACAGCGTGTCCTGCCCCATGTGTGCGTACTCAGGAGAGGGCAGATCACAAAAATATTCTGGATGAACTGGTCTGTTCACATTTGTCTTTAGAGTGATGTCACTGAAATGGGTTGAACTCATTTTAACTTTCGGCAGCCCTTTGACGTGTCCTCACGGGAGACATAGGGGGCTTTGAACTGGAGTCTGAGAACTCGATAGTCAAAACCCTGTTTTAGCCACTCAGCAGCTCTGTGGTCTCAGGCCGCTGTAACTCCCTGAACCTGGGTTTTCTTTGAAGAGTGATAGTAGCGAGATTTGTCTCCGAGTTAACGCAAAAGTTAAATGGGATGATGTTGGAGGAAGTTAATGGGATTAACTTGGAAACGGTGGCGAAGTTGTTCCTGCCTGTCGTGGCCTTGGTCCCGCTCCTCCTCCCGGCTGGGTCTTGCTGCTTCTCACGCACTGGGTGTTCTGCTGCCCCTCGGTCTTCTGCTGCCATCACCTCTTTTTACCCCAATCCCCCCTCTCTCCACCCCATCCCTACTCATCCCTCAAGGCCAATTTATGGGTTACCTTCTCCAAGAAGCCTTCTCTGACTACTTTCAGCTAGAAGGATCTCTCCTGTCTCTCTCTTTCCCGTATTATTAGTCAGTACTACAGCGTCTTGCACTTAATTACTCTGTTCCGTGTGTATTTTGAAAAACGAAGTCTGCTAAATTCTCTTTAAAGTGTTGCTTACACTTTGGTATTTACCATGATGACTAGCCCAGCCGGGTAGCAGACGCACACACGACACGCTTTCAAGCCCATGTGTCGGAAATCATGCTGCCCCTTCCTCGGAAATCATGCTGCCCCTTCCTCTTCTCAGAGATCTTTCCCTCTCTTCTCTTACTTTCTACTCATCTTTAAGGACCAACCCAGTTGGTGTCTCCTCCGCAACATCTTCCCTTCTTTAGAGCTGTGCCTTCCTCGGGGCTCATTATGACCCGTTGCTTCTGCTCAGTGTGGATGCGTATCGGTCAGCTGTGTACGCACCTGCCTCCCCCCCAGGTGGGGCACACCCCCTGGGGGGCTCACTCCATAACCTGCACGTCTTTCTGCCCACCTCTCCACCCTGCAAGCCCTGGAGCAGATCCATCATACATTCTCTAATTTAGTGAGTACCTACCGTGTGCCAGACACTGTTAATTGCTGTTGACATCATGATGAGCAAAGTAACTAGGAGCTTACCTCTGTGGAGCCCTTAGGGTGCGGAGGACCCAGGCTTGAACCAGATACTCGCAGAAAAGGATGGAACACTGGGGAGCGTGTGCTTGCTGCGGAGCAGAGGTGCCTGGAGCTAGGAGAGAAGGTCAGAGGTGTCAGGGCAGACTTCCTGAAGAACTCCGAGAAAGGCACTCTGGGAATGTTTGATAAATTGGATGGAATTGAACAGTGGCTGCTCAGTAAGTACTCACTGATTGGTTGATTGATTGTTGGCAAAGCCTTCGGAGATCCTGAGAAGAAAGGGCCTCAGGTCCCCATCATTCTTAGTACATAATTATTTCAGGGCATTTAAAGCGCCCCATTTTTCATCTTATACTTTAAACATCAGGGAAAAACTGATAGGCCAACTTTATAATATTTTTAAATGACTCTACGGTGTTTTGGAATATTACATAGCTGTAAGAGTTTATGTATATTTAATACACTTATTAAAATATGTAGTAAGCTCATGGCCGATTTTCTCTAAGGACGGCTCAGTGCCGACGTGGGACTTGAATGTTTAATATTAATAATAATACTCATAACTCATATTTCTCTAGTGCTTTTCATCTTTGGGATCCCTAAAGCCTGTGAGCACCACATCAAGTAGATGCAGCTGGGCTCGCCAGTCGGCTGACAGCATCCGTATCTGGCCTCCTGTCTTCCTCTGGGGGAGGTTGAGGGGGAACTCCAGCTTGAGGGTCCAGCTTCCTCTGCCTGCGCTGAGTTTTCTCTCCCCAGACACAGATTCCCTTTGGCTTCCTCTGAAAACCTTCCACTTATGGACAGCTGCTTCCGCCAGCCCTGTGCCACTGGTACCCGCTGTCTTAGAACAAGGGGAAAAGTGACTTCATGCTTCCAGGGTAGGGAGACACGTGCCCTTCCTTGGGCGGGTCAAGGACAGGACACAGAGCCTGAGACCGGCTGACTGACCGGAAGGTGGACGTGCAGAGGGGACGTCTTGGCTCATCATCTAAACCCACACCCTGCCTCTCCTTCTCTAGGTCACAGAGACCAGGACCGGCCCCCTGGGCTGCAGCAACTACGACAACCTGGACTCGGTCAGCTCTGTCCTGGTCCAGAGTCCGGAGAACAAAGTGCAGCTACTTGGTAAGTTTTGCTGTGAGGATTTTCATATGCTTTTCATACCTGGTTAAAAAAAACAAAAAACAAAAAAGCTTGGCTCACCAAAAGGAAAAAGCTGAAGACAAGCACTACCACTCGTTTGGGGACCTGTACTCAATAACTTCCTATCATTCTTTGGAGAAAACATCTTACCTGGTTTACTTTACACCTAGACCATTGCTCAAGCTTCTCACCACCCAAATCCTCCCACCTCCTAGTCCGTCCCGAGACCTCTGTCACTGTCCTACCTTCATGCCTGGACCTAGTTCAGTGATCTCCTGTGTTGCCCAAAGAACCCTCTGCCTTATCCTAAGGACACGCTGGGGACAGCTGGCCTTTGCAGAGTGGTCCCTACCTTCTGTTACCGGTCTGCAGTCTTCCATGGGAGATCAAAGCCAGGAGAAGAGTTTAAGAGGAAGGGGAGCTTCAACCAGAGACCTAACATGCAGAAGGAATGGGAGTGCCAGCAGGTCTGGAGGCTGGGAGACGAGGGGTGGCATTCAGCTCCTGCTCTCTGTCCCCCAAGCACCCGGGGGCAGAGCTCTGCAAGCAGATTCAGACAGAGCTGCTTGGCAGTGGGAAGAGTTCATTCTTCTTAAGGCCTAACTGAATTGGACTCTGTTTCAGATATTATTGTCTTGGTATTACAAAATCAATAGCCCTCACCCAGGATCTACGATTACAAATTCCAGGCAACCTGAGCCAGACGCAATCGGTCAGTGCTTTAGGAATGAAGGAATATATAATAATCAAAAGGATGAAAAGAATCCTTCACTGAAAGCCACCCAGGGCAGTTAGCACCCCTCTTCCCCCGCGTCCCTGGATGGGCTGGCTTTGTGTCTGGAAATTAGCGATGAGTGAAGTTCAGAGTGTCTGGTGGTTCATTTGGAATAGTTTATAGCGTTTAATTTTATAGCCCATCACTCATGCAGACATTGCTCGGGGCACTTATTTTATAGCAAGAGGAAATGTTATGGTGAGGAGGAGGGAGATAATGGGGGAGGTGAAAAGAAAGGACTTGCAGGGGGATGAGTATGGAATGCAAGCGAATGTGGCCAGGGTGTGTGCGTGTGGGGGGGGACAGCTCGAGGGCCCTGGCGGCCACAGCGTTAAAAGAGGAAAATTTAGGAGCAGTTCAGAATAGGAGGTAGATCTCAAACAAGCACAGCACACATCTACTGCAGCCACAGCTCTAAGTTCTATTTTGAGGTCTGCTGAGACTGGGAGATGTTCCTTGGGCTCCCTGATTTCCTGCCAAGGACAAGGTCAAGGGTGTGACAATAAAGGGCTGGCAGACATCTGATGAAAGGGGAGCACACTGTATCCAGAAGTCCTTGTGTCCCTCACTCGCCTGGCACAGTGTCTCCCAGTGGCCCTACAGGGGGAGCCTCCTGCAGGTCTGACCTCAGACCTGGCCAAGCTGCACCCAAAGGCACGTCTGTCCTTCATTTATCTCTTGATATGCTTCCAGCAGCCACCTCGTGTGGCTTGAAGCCAACTCGGAGTATATTCTGCTGCTGGTAAACCAACATCTACTCCAGATGGGTAGGAAACTGGAAGCTTAGAGCAATTCAGTGGAATATAAACATGACCAGAAGCAGCGAATTAGAAGAGAGAGCTGAGACACATTTTTCCCTCTCCAGGCTTGACTGATCTTGGGGTGTCCACCACCATCCTACTTTCAGATCTCCTTAAGAGTTAAATCATGAGACAGGCAGGCAGTCCCAGTTACATGAGATGACCCAAGGGGACAAGGGGAGGGTCTGACACCAAGGTCACATTACTAGTACTGTGACTTGGGCAGGTCACTGTGGTCACTGGGCTTGGACTTTCTCACCTGTAAGAGCCTCAGTATGACCACAAGTGGCCCTTGCAGTCGTATATGGGAAGGACTTGGTGTAGTGCCTGGCCACTGCATACCCACAACACCTGTCCCTGCCTCCTACGGCGGGCAGCCTCCTTGGTCATCAGGGCTAAGGCAGGAGGCCCACGAGGGTCAGCGTTCAGTTGGGAGGCCTGCTGCTAATCTTGGAGAAGCCAGAAATAGGATGGCTATTAGAGGCGGAGCAAAAAGCCCATCAGGCTTTGATTCTTCCCCCACGAGGGCTATAAGCTCTTCTTTTATCTGAAATGTCATCCCATCCCATCCTAGAAATGCTGATGTGTAGCCGGTAAGCCCATTCACATGTCACGCACGCTCTCAGTTTGGCTGATGTGAAGGGTTCAACTAAGCCTTAAGCTCTGAGGTTCCCCATCTCATGGGGGCAGCAGTAACCCTCCGTCCCAACCAGCTCAGCAGGATCAGGCCCCGGGGTGGCCATTCTTGGGCCCAGGATGCACAAGTCGGCAGAACCCCAGGCAGGGCCCCAGCAGCTGTGGGTGTGGGAAACTGAGTCCCCACTGGTCCCCTGCCGGGCAGTTCCCTGACGCGCCCTCCCCTCAGGCCTGCAGGTGCTGCTGCCCGAGTACCTGCGGGAGCGCTTCGTGGCCGCGGCGCTCAGCTACATCACGTGCAGCTCCGAGGGTGAGCTCGTCTGCAGGGAGAATGACTGCTGGTGCGAGTGCAGCCCCACCTTCCCGCAGTGCAACTGTCCCGACGCCGACATCCAGGCCATGGAGGACAGCCTGCTGCAGATCCAGGACTCCTGGGCGACGCACAGCCGGCAGTTTGAGGAGTCAGGTGAGCAGTCGGCTGACCCAGATATTCCCCCTGTTGATGGGAAGTGGCTGTGAGGTAGGTGCAGGATAGGAACACGGGGAACAACTGCTCTGTGACCTCCAGCAGGTTATGTATCGCCACCGCAGGTCTCAAGTCATCTTTTGTTGTATATGCAAACAGACCTAATACCTACCCAAGAGATGTGTTTCAAGGACTTAATAAGCTAAGGTACGTAAAGTTGAGGGCACAGGCCTTGTCTGTCTTGTTGCAGATTCCACAGTGCCTGCACATAAGGGGCACAGTGAGTATTTGGTGAATGAATGAATGGAGTACAGCGTGTTTCTAGGAGGTGCCTAGTACATGCTTGTTATTGCTTATTGCAGGTGTAACAGAGATCAGTGTCACCTTGACACTTAGGTTCAGAGGACGTGTTTTGAGTGTTGGCTCTGTATTATGGTTTGAATGCTTGTGTCCCCCACCCAGTTCACATGTTGAAAATCTAATGTCCAAGGTGATGGTATTAGGAGGTGATTAGGACACGAGAGCAGAGCCCTCATGAATGGGATTGGTGCTCCTATGAAAGAGGTCTCAGGGAGCTCCTTTACCCCTTCCACCATATGAGGAGCACGCAGCAAGAATTCGGCCGCCTGCCACCCAGAAGAGGGCCTTCACCAGACCCTGACTACTGGCATCCAGAACCTCTAGCCTCTAGAGATACACATCTGTTGTTTCTAAGCCACCAGTGTGTGACGTTTTGTTACATCATCTAAAACACTCTCTTACGGACCAGTTTTACGACCTTGATTTAGCCGTACACCTTCTCAGTGCCTCTTTCTTCATCTGTAAATGAGGGAAAATGATCATAATGAGTGGATGGATGGCTCATATGGGACAGTGTAGATAAAATTACAGTATAAAGACCTCTACGTGGTATAGTCATGTATCTCAGTACTAAATGAATGCTAAATATGTGGCTATACCTCAAAAACCCTTACTGTTGGATAAGACAAAGCAAATGAAAAAGGTTATGTATTATATACATATAAATATTATATGAATATATCTAATACTATAATATAATTTATTAAATGTAATACATATTTTGTACATCATTATGTGATGTTTAAAAACATACTAGCCAATACTTAATATTATTGTGGACATATTTGTAGAAAACATTTAAAAAATATACAATAAGAAAAAAGAAAACAAGAGAGTAACATCTAGATAAAGATGAAGGGGAAGTTTACGCCCTTCAAGTATAGTTGCTTTGCCTTATTTCTTTAAAAAAAAAAATCTGAATCCAATATGGCAAAAATCTTTGTGGTGGGCAGATGGGAGTTTACATTGTTATTCTGTGTGCTCATCTGTACACGGACATGTTGTATAAAATGAACTGAGCCCTGCTGGCTGTTACCATGCTAGTGGTTAATGTCATTACTAGGCATGGTTCTCCAGTCATCTGGGTGGGGGATGAAGAACCAGGTGCTTGAGGAATCAGAACCAGCCGAGACCCCAGGCATTGCCACCTCCAGCCCTAGAAGAGGCATTTGGTAGCGGAGGAACGTGCCACCTCCCAGGCCCCCTGCTGCATCAGACTAGTGGGGGTAGGATGGGTCAGGTAACGCTCGATCACGGGGAAATGACTTTGGGCTTTCAGTACTACGAATTACTGTAAGGGGGGGGAGGAGGGCTATCTGGACCCACCCCCACTAGGAGACCGGATGGCTGCAGGTCCCAAGAGAAAGCAGATTCCAGATTCATGGACAGAGATCTGATCATGAGTTCAGAAAACATGCTGTATAGAGGGATGTCTGAAAAGAAGTCAGACTTGCAGTAGGAACTGAGAACCAGAAGGCACATTGCTTCTGGATCAGCTTTAAGAAAGAACAGGTATCTGGCCAAGAGGTCAATCTCAAAAGAGAGGAAGGGTGTCCTAGAGTCAGAGAGAAGGATGTGGAGGGGAGAGGCTGGTCTCCAAGACGACTTCTGAGCCGGGTGCTCAGTCTTCTGTGTCCTGATTTGCCAGTACTGTGTGCTCTTCCCTTCACCAGTGCCTCACACCTTCCCTAAGGGTGCTGTGGTGTCACTGAGGATCGTGAATGACTTACAAGGAGGTGCAAAGGTCAAGAGACATGTGTCCCAAGAGATCATTGGCCCTGTGGGTGGTGACAGAGATGTGTTTTGAAATTCATAAGCATATCAGAGACAGAAAGGATGGTTAAGAATCCCGGAGCCGTAGCTTACGGTGTGTCAGTCATTTCTCAGTAAAGCTGTTTTAAAAGAAATGAATAAAGGGAGAGTGGACGTGGAGCCGCCTCCCTCACACAGTGACTGGAGGGCGGGCGGGCCTGGGGAGGGCGCTCCTGCCTTCCCCGGGTCCGCATGCCCCCCCCCCCCCCCGGCTCAGCCCTCCTGTCTCTGCCCATCAGAGGAATTCCAGGCCCTACTGAAGAGGCTGCCGGATGACAGGTTCCTCAACTCCACGGCCATTTCCCAGTTCTGGGCCATGGACGCCAGCCTCCAGCACCGCTACCAGCAGCTGGGAGCCAGCCTGAAAGTGCTGTTCAAGAAGACCCACCGGCTGGTCCGCCGGCTCTTCACCCTGTGCAAGCGTTGTCACCGGCAGCCCCGCTTCCGCCTGCCCAAGGAGAGGTGAGCCCCCGCCCCGCTGCCCACCACGGCCGCTGGGGACCTGGGGCCTCTGAGAGCCCCCGGTCGTCTCCACCCGCCTATGTGCCATCCTCCACTCTGAGCTGTGTCTGAAGTGAGAGAGGAAAACAAACGGGAGAGGGAGGCTAACTTGACTTCCACATAAATTACAGTAGATTCCAACGTTATCCTCCTAATCCTCTCATTCTCACTCACTCACTTCCATTGTGATCAGTCTTTTAGGAAAGAAAGGGGTGGAGTGGCAGCTCAGACACCAATTGCACGTGATGAGAAATACACACAGGGGGTTGCTCCCCCAGGTGACTGTTCAGAGTCACAGGGCGAAAGCGAGCAGGCCCCGTGCCCTCGGCCCTCACGCACGCGTGCATGCAGCACAGATTTTATCACGTCCACGCTGTAGGTCCTAACAGCAAGCAGTGGGGGAATATCTGTTAATTGGGGAGATACAATAAATATACAGGAACATAAAAATGAGAAAATTCTATGTGGCAGCCACTTAAATTCATGTTGGTGGGACATAAATCAAAGGCCAGAGAGGAAAAAGCACCTCAGAGAAGGGGGTCTGGGCCAGATCGTGCGGGAGGAGATGGAAGAGGACTGGCACCTGTTGAGATGGAGTGTTCCCAGAGGGGAGCTGCCCCTCCCACCATGGCACAGGTAATGGGGGGAGCCTGGGCAGAGAGGACAGACCAGCCAGGGCTTTGGAGAAAGGTGCTTTTTCCCCCCCCAAAAAAGATAGTTAGTAAATGCTTACCAGGCACCAGGAACAGCGCTAGCTTCTGAGATTATATCGGTGAAGAATGCCATGTCTGCGCTCTCAGCGTGCTTGCAGGGACGCCACCTCTGAACAAGTAAACAATAAGCAAACAATCATCCTTGATGCTGAACACTGCTGTGGCTCACATCAAAGCAGGGCGACGTGCTAGAGAGACTGGGTGGTCCTTTTGACAGGGGAGTCACAACAGGAGACCTCTGGGGGGGTGGGTATCGTAAGAGCTGAAATGTAAATCTTCAGAGAGAGCCAGCCACAGAAAAGCCCCGTTGTTGGCAAAGAGTGACGGAAGCAGAAAGAAAGGGCAGAGACCATGAAGTGGGAAAGAGGTCGGCGTGACCTCGGAAGGTTAGGAAGATGGTATTTAGGAGGCTGAGAACTAGATTAGAAACGGAGGCTGTTGGAGAGCTTCTGTAGGCTTCTGAATAAGGTGGTACTCGGCAGGGATGAGCCTAGCTGTTTCAGGACAATGTCAAATCTTTCTAGTGCTGATCCATCTGACACCAAGTTCCAGGCCTTACTCCGTCATCCCAGTGTGGTACGGTAGAGTTGCCATCATTCAGAGAACGTGGGGGTTTTCTCTTCCTCATCACCTTCCCTGTCTATTAGTCAACCCCCTGCCGCCCTCGGGGAAGCAGCAGTGTGTGGCTTCCTATGACTCTGCTTCATTTTTATCTCCGCTCCCCAAGGTCCTTGTCCTACTGGTGGAACCGAATCCAGTCCCTCCTCTACTGTGGAGAAAGCATCTTCCCTGGCACCTTCCTGGAACAGAGCCACAGCTGCACCTGCCCCTACGACCAGTCTTCCTGCCAGGGCCCCATCCCGTGTGCCCTGGGGGAAGGGGCTGCCTGCGCCCACTGCGCTCCGGACAACAGCACACGCTGCGGGAGCTGCAACCCGGGCTACGTGCTTGCCCAGGGCCTGTGCCGCCCAGAGGTGGCCGAGTCCCTGGAGAACTTTCTGGGGCTGGAGACGGACCTGCAGGACCTGGAGCTGAAGTACCTGCTGCAGAAGCGGGACAGCCGCATCGAGGTGCACTCCATCTTCATCAGCAACGACATGCGCCTGGGCAGCTGGTTCGACCCGTCCTGGAGGAAACGCATGCTGCTCACCCTGAAGAGCAACAAATACAAGCCCGGGCTGGTGCACGTGATGCTGGCCTTGTCCCTGCAGATCTGCCTCACCAAGAACAGCACGCTGCAGCCCGTCATGGCTATCTACGTCAACCCCTTCGGGGGCAGCCACTCCGAGAGCTGGTTCATGCCCGTGAACGAGGGCGACTTCCCCGACTGGGAAAGGACTAACGTGGACGCGGCCGCCCAGTGCCAAAACTGGACTATCACCTTGGGAAACAGGTGGAAGACCTTCTTCGAGACAGTTCATGTTTACCTACGGAGCCGCATCAAGTCCCTGGATGACAGCTCCAACGAGACAATCTACTACGAGCCCCTGGAGATGACCGATCCGTCCAAGAACCTGGGCTACATGAAAATCAACACCTTACAGGTCTTTGGCTACAGCCTGCCCTTTGACCCGGACGCCATCCGGGACTTAATCCTCCAGTTAGACTACCCGTATACCCAAGGTTCCCAGGACTCAGCCCTCTTGCAGCTCATAGAGCTTAGGGACCGGGTCAACCAGCTGTCTCCACCGGGCAAGGTCCGGCTCGACCTCTTCTCCTGCCTGCTCCGGCATCGGCTCAAGCTGGCCAACAACGAGGTGGGCAGGATCCAGTCCTCCCTGAGGGCTTTCAACTCCAAGCTGCCAAACCCCGTGGAGTATGAGACGGGCAAGCTCTGTAGCTAACTGGGGGCCCACTCCAGTGCTGGGTAGGGAGGGATCCAGGAATCTGGGGTGCAAAGATCACCCAAGCCCTTACCTTAGTGCCAACAGGGTGCTCCCCTGAGACTGTCAGCGCCCAGCAGACGGGACCTCGGGGCTTGGACTGAAGCAGGCAGGAGAGCGAGAAACAGCCACTGCACACATACACACACTCACCACGCTCGTGCACACATGCGCGCGCACACACACTCACACGGGGAGCCCTACAGCTCTGCAGCCTTGAATCTGTACCGCCGGTGCTTTCCCAGATGAATGCAGTTGAAGGAGAGGCGCCAAGGGAGAGATTCAAAAACAGGACCGGCCAAACCGCGCAACCAACAAATCCTTAAAAGTGATTCTTACCATTCAGGAAAGCGAGAGGGAACAGCAGTGGGAGGGGCAGGAGCACGGCCTCCCTCTCTGTGGAGTCACTTTTGTATTCTTTTTAACCAGATTTCTTAAAATGGTGTTGTTTCGTGATTCCCCACGTTGGTTCTTACTTTTTGTACGCTGCCTCTTCTGAGCCCTCCGGACACTCTGACTGCACCCCGAGCCGGCTCCCTTGGGAAACTCAAGAAGCGACACCCACGGAGGACCACTCAGGGCAGGCAGCCAGCCCTGCTCCCCACCCCTCCCGTGGCCCCTTTGCTTCCTCGGCCTCCCCAGTTTCGGGGCCTGGCTTGTTCCAGGTTCCCCGTGGTCCAGCCAGAGTTCCTCTTCCAACCGCACCACCCATTCGGTCCACGACAGCAGCTCTGTCAAGTTAGAGACCGTGTATAGGGAAATGTTCTTTTTAAAAAAAAAACAAAAAAACCCCAAAATATTTGTTTTGTGATTGTTTTTCTTGTCAATCTGCTCCAGCCACATGAACGTATGAGTAAAAATTTACCTGGTTTAATATATATTTTTAAAAAGGCCTTTTTTAGGGGAAAAATGAGAGAGAAAAGAGTATTAGTCTCTTGGGCCACCTGGATTTTTTTTTAATTGCTCTGTGTGTGACGTGGGTGTCCATGGATGGTGGGGACGGCTGTGTGGGAAGCTGGTTGACTGGTGTACACACAAGTGAATGCACATCTGGCTTGACTGTGTGTGTGTGTGAGTGAGTGAGTGAGTGAGAGAGAGAGGGGTAGGTATTAAATGAACAATCAAGTGAGGCAGAACTCTTCCAGAGATTTATCCGGCTAGTCCACCTCCTTTTCTCCCAGGTGTGAAGGCTACCACAGGTCCTACAACCAGGATTTCCCACTATCAGGGAAGTTCTTGCTGTCACAGGGAGCTGCAGCCTTCGTGGTGGGGCAAGACCCTGCTAAAGGGGGCTCCTCTTTGCCTACAGTGCGGCGGACATCAGGAGAATTTCCCGTACTCTGCATCTTACCTTTCGGTCTGGTGTCACCTTTTAAGGAAACTGGGAAAGATGCAGACATGACATTTGGTTTTCTCAACTCTGTCTGATTATCACTTTCCCAGCCCCAAAGGCAGGTTTGACATAACGCCACACAGAACAATGCATCATTCTCCCTTAGTGCTTCCTCCGGGTGGAGTGAGAAGCATTTTATAGCAAATCTTTCGGAGAATCACTTCTCTATTCTCCACATGATCCAAGTACAGTGCGTAGGCATGACAACCCCCATTCCGTTCAGGCAAAAGTCCCCACAAAAATACTAAGTACCTCATTCTGTACCTGTGGTACATCTCTGTTGGTACAAAAGGAACTAGGAGACAGGAGTGATGGTCACGCCTATATCTTCCCAGAGCCTTCTACACTTACTGTCATACAGAGAAGAATTCAGCATCCTATTTAATCACTGCACCACCTTTCAATCCATGGGTACCTGAAATCCTTGGTAGGTACGCAGCCTCAGGCATTTCTTTCTTTACAGTTTCCCAGAAGGCTTCTTGTATGGAAATCCGGAGTGACGGGATGATCTCGGGATGAACGCAGGTACTGGCTGCCTATTTCTGGCTCAGCGACTGCTTCCTTTGCAGGGTTTATATCAAGCTCTTCATCTGTGGAAGATGGAACCAGCAGATGTCATTTTCATCGGTGGGGGTGTCGATGTGCCAGAGGAGTGTGCATTTGTTGGGAAAGGGGTTGCAACCGGTGGGAAGGCTTTGAGACCCTCCAGGGGTGGGGTCTGAGAGGTCCAAGGCAGACCTGAGAGTCTGGTGTTAGCATTCTGAGTATGCACGTCTACATGCTACAGGAGTGCATGGGCAGAGGCTTCCACCCACAAATTAAAGGCATATCGTGTGTAGCAATATTCAGAGTGGGGAGAAGAGCAATTGAAAATGTGCTGTGCCCAAAATTTGCAGTTTGACCCTCAGTAGCATGAAGGTAATTGGCCTAGCGAGAGCTGAGTCAGTACACGAGGGCTCACGTCCCACCTGAGCCAGCCCCGCGGCCAAGGGGTGGGAAACCTGAACTGTCTCTGACTCAGAGAGCAGACTCGGGGCAAAAGCCCACCTACAGAGTTATTAGGAAGGATGCTACATCTCCTTTCTCAGACTCATTCCCGTAGGAAGGTTCTGAGAAGATGCTGGTATGATGTGTTGTGGTTTTAGAAATACATGCATCTGGTTACAAAGATTTCCACGTCTTGCCTGCATGAAGGTTAAAACCATGAAGCTGAGGGTATCAACTTCATCTAAAAGTACTCTTACACATTGGTTAAATATCTAGGGGTGCCCTTCTGAGCCCAGAAGCAAGTACCATACTGGTAGAAGGCATTAATAATTAATTACAGTAGTAGACATGTTTCTGTTTGACCTACTCATCTGTTACCTGTGATGGATACCTGACTCCTCTGTTCCAAGACAGTGATGGAGTATCTGGTGTACAAGAGCTTGGATCAAAACAGCAGACCAGAGACTTGGCTTCTAGAAGGCAGGTGGAAGAAGAGGGGAGCATAGGATGGGCAGGATTCCTTAAGAGGCGTTTAAAGTCTTGAAACCACAAATTCAGCATAGAGTTTCTCAGAAAGCTAGACTGAGAAATACCACAGTAAGGAAAGGCTGTCCCCAAATTGTTGCCTTAAGAGTCTTTAATAGTCAGAAGATGTGAACTACCTATTCTCAGACACGGTTGCAAATAAAGAATTGCCATTAATTAATTAGTACTGGGTTGTCAATACTGGTGAACGCATTGTGGAATTAAGAGCCAAATCACAATTCAATTACTGAATATTAGCAATCTGAAATTCAACTTTTAATTGTAACCCCAAAGAGCTAATACATCAAATGCTAATCTGCCCTAATGCTCGAGACTAACACCTCTAATACGAAATAATATATTTAAAACCTGCTGCTGCTAATATCATGCAGACTCATGCACCCATAGCCAGAAACGTAACTGAAGACCGCTTCAGACACTGGGTTATCGGAAATAGTCCAGATTCAGTTCCTGGCTTCCTTTCACGAATATGGAAATAGCGGTCATGAGGGCCAGAGCTGCCTTATGGGTGGATGGAATACATACATTGCCGACCTGGTGTCCTGTCCCCCAGATACCACCTCCAGCGTCTGTAATTTCATCACGTAAGTCTGTTCTCTTGCATATAAAAGAGGTCTTTTCTTGCCATTATATTTTGTATGAAAATTACAATGCCCTTAGGAAGAAATACGTCTTGTTCAACCCACTGGCAAAATAGAGGATTAGGTTTTTGGAGATGGAAGGCTTTTAGAGGTCGCCCAAGTCTACTGATTTCCGACACGCGGAAGAAGGGGCGAGAGAACTTTCCCAAGGTTGTACTTATCGGTGGGGCTCCGAACAGCAGTCTAATCTGGGTCTTTCTCGACCGCTCTCTGCCAGTAAATGACATCCGGGTTGTGGGAGATGACAAGGACCCAGTTCAGGGCTTGGGCGTGAGAGTGGGAGAAAAGACCATTTTCCAGGAAGAAAAGGACTTCTGAGCGGTAGGAGTGTGCCCGCATTTTTTGCTGGGGTTGGTTCTGCAAAAATAATCAGTTGCTATAACAAGTGAAAGAAAAAAAAAAAAGTAAAGTTTCTCCCCTGAGAAGCTTTAAGCACCGAGTAGACATGTTTCCATCTAAGCTGGAGAAAGAGGATAAACCTTCCAGTTTCCTGATGACTTTTTCAGCTCGATGTTTTTTAATTACAACATCCTGCCTCCAATTTCTTGACATTTTCTACAGACCACCAATTACAGTTTGAGTATCTTTACAAATCTGATAACTTCTGCAAAACACGTTCCCTGTGAAGGCTGGAGGAATCTGGGTACCACCAACCTCCAAAGGTCTTAAGGCTGCATGGTCACCATAGCAAGTGTGTGACCTCAGTCCAGGATCGTGGCAGCGAAGAGTGACGAGGCAATGGTCTTCTGTGGACTGAGTCCTTGCTCCTTGCAGCAGAAAGGAGCGCATGGACCAAAGGGGCCCCCAAGACACAACGCTAAGGTCTGCACTCCAGACCTGGAAGGACAGGCTAGAAAGTTCAGGTCGGGCAACTGGCTGTAGACACACGTCTTTCTCTGGTCTCTTGTTCTGCCACCAGCCAGCTCGGTAACTGCAGGCAAGTCACTCCACTTCCCTGGAGTTTGCTCTTCTGTGGACGAGGGAGTTGGGTTTCCCATGCAGGTACTGGGGGACCTTCTAGTGCGCTCCTTTCATGATGTTAAAAGCAGTGTGGTTCAGGAGACACGTAGGTCATAAGTCAGACAGACCTGGATTCGCATGTTGGCACCACACTTATATTTAAAGTGACCTTAATTCTTGATATGTCCCCTTATCTGTACCCCAAGAGCTTCATCCCCGTCTCCCTAAGATTTGTCTCTCCTTTCTCTTTGTGAACACTCACTTCTCTGCAGACTTCTGCTCCATACTCTCCAACTTCCAGAATACACCTGTACCTTCAATTCTCTAAAACGGAACCCCATTTCTTTCCCCCCTCCCTCCTTCCTTTCCTCCTTCTTTCCTTCTTTTCTGTATTCTTCTGGGCCATGAAGAATTGTACAATATAATGTGGGAATGCAGAAACAAATCAGAGTGGTGCATTCTCTGGCTGAGATGTGCAAAGTCCTGATGGAGCACAGAAAGGAAGCAAATCACTCCCTGGACCAGACGCTGCTGCCATTTGTTGTGAACCTTCTAATAACTAAGGAAGCAATACTCCAGGTCTCCAGGTGATTTACATATTCATGAGGGAAAGATTTACCACGTAATGCGTGCCTCTTTCTCAGAGGGCAGAAAAGAGCAGTGACAGCAGCAGAGCCCCACGAAGGCGCACGCTGCGTCTTGCAGGCGCCTTTATTTCTAACTCCTGGGCACCATGTCAGCACCTTGTTGCGCAGTCCGAGGCACACTCAAGGCACTGCCATGGGCGATCTGTTTGATAGAGGAGATGCCTCCTCCCCTTGAGGGGAGAGTGTTCTGAAATCAGGGCTTCCCGGCTTTAATGTACATGTGATTTACCTGCAGAGTTGAATTCAGCAGGTCTGGGTGCGCCTCAGTTCTGCACTTGTCAGAAGCTCCCAGGTGATGCTTCTGCTGCTGGCCTGAAGACCATCCTTGGAGGAGCATGGTCCTTGGATAGGATGCCTGTCATCTTCCTGCAGTGCTCAGGATGCTAAAATCAGGAGCCTCCTGGGAAGTACAGGGACTAAAGAAGCCAAAGGTTGATGATGCCTGGCCAGGAGGTGAAGACCTCACTTAAGAAAATCTTGGCACTCCGCTAGCCTTTAACCTCTCAACCAGTTAGGAGGCAGGCTCCTGGCCCATCTATACCAGTAGTCTAAGAAGAGAGAGGAGAAAGCAGAGGAAAAAGAAAGGAAACAACCAAATCAAAATTCTGTGGGCTGAGCTAGCTTGCCTGGGAATGTGTTTACAGACAAGCAGCCCCACAGACCAGCTGAATCATGCTGGTTGAGTAAAGATCTTTTCCCCGCAAGCCGATCAGAGTAAATCTGTTCCGAAGTGGGACTGGGAGTTCCTGTCAGAAACATACATCAGGCGAGATGATTAAATTCGCAGCAGCAAGGTCCAAGCACCCAGAGGCCCCTGACTTTAGACTGCTAAGGTGCCATACCACCTCTAGGTACCTAATCTAAGAAAAAAAAATGAATTATTTCTGTTTTCAGTTCTGTCCCCCTCTCCTCCAGCCTGTGCGATGACTACCTTTGCATCATTAATAAAAACAGCCACCAGAATTTATGTAGGGTCATTCTTCCAAGGATCGCAAACTTGGAGGAATGAATCAATGTTATTTATTGAGAGTTTTCAGAGAGGAGACATGGGGAATTAAACAAACATGTATTTAGTATGTAGACTCCCTTAATTCAAAAATCTTTGCAGATGACTTATATTATGAAACTTGGGGGTGGCTATACAGCTAAGTGAAAGCAGAAGCTGGACTTAGCATGCTTTCTGGTGTCAGGCTGCTCTGGTTCAAATCTCCATCTCTGTCACTTAACAATTGTTAGAGGCGGGATGTGTCATTTAATCTCTTTCAGCCTCAGTTTGCACATCTGTAAAAAAGGAGCAATACCTGTGTGGCTGTCATAGGATGCTGTGATGGTCAAATAAAGTAAAGCATGTAAAGGGCAGGGGTAGGCTCACAGTACATGATCAGTAAGTGGGGGTTATTTTTTATCGCATTCAGTAGTTTCTATGTTTAGAAGAGAAGCGAAGGAAAGGAAAAAGAAATATATCACTCACCTGCAGAAGCAAACTTCTTCCTGGAAACAGAGAAATTTATCATCCAGGCCCTTACATAAGGGTCATTAGGTAATCTAATAGAAAAGGTTTTCAATTGCAGGTTTGTGGCAGGCATAGATAAGCCATTCGCACAGATATTTCTTATATAGATCCTCTAAAAAAAGAAAAAAAAAAGCAGAGAATATCGTAATATCGCTCATCACCAAAACGCCTGTGCCTGGCTAGGTCATGTGGCCCAGGTACCCAGGTTGTTTCTGATGATATAATTTATTACAGTGACAGAGCTTGGAGCAGCAGAGAGAATGGCCAGTTAACATGCCCATTAGACTGTCTCTTTCAAATTGCACCTCTTAAGTGCACTTCTAGCAAGTACCGACTGCAGTCGATTCCTAGCTGAATTCCTTGATGGGCAACCAGGGCATAGTACTACCGTACCGCTTTTAGATACAGTAATGAGCCAGGCAGAGTTTACATTAGAAGTAGAAGACATGCACAGGCAGAAAGGTGGGGGAAGCGTTCTAAGAAGTGGGAGCAGCAGAAGTCTAGACGCATATTCATAGACTCAGTGGCGAATCAGCCTAATGTTCACATTCCACATCCATCCTCCTGCTCTTCCTTCTTTGGAAAATAACAGCTTTAGTGAGATATAATTCACATGCCATAAAGTTCACCCCTCTAAAGTGTACAGTACAATAGTTCTTATTCCAAAAGTTGTGCATCGATCATTGCTCTCCAACGCCAGAACATTTACGTGACCCAAGAAAGAAATCCTGTATCCATTAGTAGTCACTCTCCATTCCTCCCTGACCCCCAGCCCTTGGCAACCACTAATCTCTTTTAAGTTTCTATGGATTTGCCTATTCTGAATATTACATATAAATGGAATCATACAATATGTATGATTTTCTTTTCACTTTCTTGATAGTATCTTTTGAAGCACAAAGTTTAAAATTTTGATGAAGTCCAATTTATCTTTTTTCTTTTGCTGTTTTGTTGCTACCTAAAAATCCACTGCCTAACCTAAGGTCACCTAGATTGATGCCTATGTTTTCTTCTAAGTGTCTTATAATTTTAGCTATTACATTTTGACCTCTGATCCATTTTGAGTTAATTTTTGTATATAGTGTGAGACAGGGGTCCAACTTTATTCTTTTGTATGTGGATATCCAGTTGTCCCACCACTTATTGAAAAGATGTTTCTTCCCCCATGGATTTGTCTTGGCACACGTGTTAAAAATGGACTGACCATAAAAGTATGGCTTGATTTCTAAACCCTCAATTCTATTTGACTGGTCTGTATGTCTATCTTCATGCCGGTGTTTATTTGTAGTATCTGTAGCCTTGTGGTAAATTTGGGAATCAGGAAACGTGTGTCCTCCAACTTTTTCTTTGTCAAGATGTTATGACTATTCTGGGGTTTTTGAGGTTCAACTTGTCATTTCCTGCAAAAAAAAAATGCAGCTGGAATTTAATGGGGATTATGTCAAATCTGTAAATCAATTTGGGGAGTATTGCCATCTTAATAATATTAAATCTTCTGATCTATAAACATGGAACGTATTTCCATTTAAATCATTAATTTCTTTTGATGGTATTTTGGAGTTTCTGGCCTTAAAAGTCTTACACTTCTTCTGCTAAATTTATTCCTAAGTATTTTATTTTTTGATGCTATTATAAATGAAATTGTTTCCTTAATTTCAGTTTTGGATTGTTCATTATTTGTGTATAGAACTACAATTGATTTTCATATATTCATCTTGTCTCCTGCAACCTTGCTGAATAAGCTCTAAAATTTTTTGGTGGATTCCTTAGAATTTTTTTATTTACAAGGGTGTAACATCTTCAAGTGTAGTTTTAGCACAGCCTTTGTTCTTAATGACTCTTCTTTAGCCGGTGCATTCTTGCTCTTGCTGTCAAGACACAGTCTTGCTCTTGCTGCTTCCTATGAAAGCAAAAGGCTTTCTTTATGATCTTACCGGGAGCACTTGAGAAAACTGTTTTACTGCAGAGTCAGATTGGCTTACAGAGAAATATATCACTCTCAGCACTATTTGTGGGCACACAAAGGTATCCAAAAGCTAACACACTATAAATGTGAGAGTAATCGATAATCTAGACTGTTTGTTCAAAGTTCTTAGCTCATCTCCAAAGCTCTCAGCTGTCTCCAAGCTGTCTCCAAGCTGTCTCAGCCTTGATGAATGGAAACCCATGCTTAGCGTTCATGCCTGTTGCCATGACTGGTTCATGCATCCATTGTGCCAGCACCAGAGTGTCCAATGGCTTCCACCAGCTGACCAAGTCATGCTGTCTCATTGTTCAGTATCTCTTCCACAGCAGAAGTTCTCTGCTGAGCTTTAACATGCCGTTCAAAAACCTTCACACTTCCCGTCCACTTCCGTAGATTATCCAACATGCCTTTTCCCAGACCTCTTTGTCTCTGGCTTTCCAATCTTCCTCCTTCCAGACCCTGGACCAACCAACCATGCCACTCACTACTGCCCATAAGTTTCTCTCTACTCTTCCCTCGGGCCACTTCTCTTTCTACACATAGTTATTGAGTAATTGCACCTAATATCAAAATTCTTCCCACCGAGAGGATTTCCCCTCATCACTGTCCATCGCTGCCACCCTATAAATAAAGCTTGGCCTTTCTCCTTCCCTGTTATCTGGTCATAAAGGCCTACCATTAGGCTACGGATGTGAGCTGTGGGAGATACACTAACACAACTCTGATGGATGGCATTTGGCTCTGGGCCACCTGCTTGGTTAGCTTGTTAGCTCTCTAGCTCTGCTTGTTCCCAGTCTTGGATGCACTATATCCATCTTAGAATGGATTGCTGCTGGAAAGCCTCACCTTATGACTTGGTGGCTTTGACTGAACGTAGCTCACGATGGATACTGCGGCCGCAAGGTCCTTGGTCTCTCACAGACAGAAGCTCTGTATTTACCAGGGCCGACTAGCACATCAGTAACTAATTCCTGACGGTGACAGTCCTCTGTTGTAGATGGCAAGGACTTTATTCAGAACCCCATAGGTCTACATTGTAATTCTTCCATTGGGGCTTTCCATAAACTCTATTCACACAGATGCCATCAGCCCTATAGTGTCTCCTGGTCATATGGTTCAAATGTCAAGACCTCTTTACTACAGCCCAGTCCTTCTGCTGAGCTTTCCTGCTTGAGACACCACTCAAAGTTCACAACCTTTAATATTCCCCAATACATGGGTCAGAGCAGTGTTGCCAGGTACAGAATATGGTCCCTCTAGAACCTGAAAAGGTCTAGCTTTCTTCAGAACTTTGGATCCCTAAATAGTTCAGTAATGTGCTGGGGTTCTGAAGCGTTCATCTCCACCCTCTGGAGCGCATCTGTTTTGCCAAGGCTTTCAACACAGCTGGTCCTTCTTGCTTATCTGGTCCAATTAGCATAACATTGTCAATACAGTGGGCCAGTGCGATGTCCTGTGGGATGTCAGACACTTCACCTGCCTTCTAGCAATATTATAACTGAGGGTCAAAGTGTTAACATAACCTGAGACAAGACCAGAATTGTATACCCTTGTCCACCTCACAGAAATATAAACTGCATCTGATCCTCTTTTCCTACAGGGATGGAAAAGAATGTACTCACCAGATCAATGGCCACTTAATACGTACTGGAGGCATACATGCTTCAGTAAAACCACATCTGGCACAGCAGCTGCAACTGGGGCCACCATTTGATTCTGTAATAATGAATCATTTGGTCACAATTCATTCCGTTTTTGTATGGACTCTTCTATTAAATTAAATGGGGGATTCATCACAGACCACCACCTTTGTATTCTTTACATCTCTGAAGGTAGCACTAATGTTTACTCTTCTCCCCAGGTTGCAATGTTATCGCTTTATTTACAGTCTTGGCTTGGGTGGAAGTTGCAGAGGCTTCCATCCAGCTTTCACTACTATGATATTTCTTACTCCACAGATTAAGGAACAAATGCCAACTCCAAGGGTTTCTACCAAATACTGAGTATGTCATTTCCAATTATACCAGAAAATGACCATCAGGTGCATCCACGAACCCAGTAGACCCACTGCGAGCCAGACCAAGGATTCCAGAATTTCATGTGTCTTCTGCCCGGTACAGCAGCACTATATGGCGATACTCCCCGAATTGAGTTCTAGGTCCAACAAGGCTATTTTGGCATATCAGGTCCCGTATTAGGTACCAATGTCAATTCTGACTCTATGTTTAACTGTCATTGAAAAGTTTGGGTATTCCCTTTTACCAAATTCACATCACTTAAGTAAACCACTATAGTCCCGTAGGAGAAAGACTAGAGGAATTTCAACTGAATAAGCTGCTATAGAGTTGCAGGATTCTTTTTCACAGGAGCCAGCATCTCTTTCTGCCCTCGGTCTTCCAGGTCTGAGGACTGACTCAAGTCTGAGAACCTGACAAAGTAACATGAATTTTTTTCTTTCTAAGCAGTGAAATAATTAATGCTTTATTGTATAAATCAAGACATATCAATGACAAAAAAATAATAATTTGTGCCTGACATTAGTCTAAGGTTTTTAATAGCATCTGTAAAACCCACGTGGGGAAGCTGAGACGGCAAAGTAACATGAATTTTAATTCACGAGGCTTCCCTCTTCCTTATCATCATCCATCCTTGGTACTATTTGCTTATGTAAACTAAGAAGTTCCCTCTTTACTTAATTATCCCCTAACTTACCTCTGGAAACACCGAGTTCCCATTAATATCTCCACGGTTCTTTGGAGGTTAGAGTCCTCCTCCAGCTCAACCCAAATGCCACTTGGGTTTTGCCACATAACATGGTACCTATGGCCACTTCGCTTCATTACAATAACTGCAACTACCTCGCTTCTGAGGGTTGAGTGCCAACACTTGGACCTTTATTTTTTGGAGATCTAATCAGTCTATTGGAAGCCAAATTCTAAATCAGCCTCTGCCATCATCAGCCTGGACCTACAGAGAACAGTCACCACTGAGCTGACCCAGCTTTCACCAGCGTATTCCTTACTGGCATGACACTTGGGGTACGCTTCGGGCCCCTCCCATGGAACATACTGAACTGGTGGGTTTCCAGTCTTATGCAGTATATGCAGTCTGGTGTGCCAACTATTTTGAAACTTTCGATCTATTCTTTCACCATCCTCCACGGCAGGTCTAGCATTTCTACTTCACGATGTGCGGATCTTGGCTTTTTCCAGATCCTAACAGCCCTTCTAGCAGCAGAGTGGTATTAGCTCCTCGGTGCCTGCCAGGGTGTCAAATCACGTAAAAAGAAGGCTGTTCCTACACTGATAAACTCTTGTTTATCCAACCTTACGTTCTGGCCCTCTTGACCCAGGACTCCAGGTTTCAGCCCCACACACATGCTACCAGCTACTACGAGCACACATTAGCCAGGCCTTGCAGCTCCTTTGACGTGTCCCCTTCCTCCTTCCATAGCAGGCTCAGCCTTTGTCTAGCCTGCTTTACTGAGATTCAATCTTCCTTACTGGATTGGTTGCCAAGAGGGGTGGTGCGAGGATCCTAAAGCAGGCAAGCGTTGTCTTACAAAGTACATGCCTCATTTGAGGTCTCTGCACCATCTTCAAGCAAGGGGTGGGACACTATCTTCTAACGGAGGGGCAGACTTCTGAGGGCGCAGCAAGTCAAGGTCCTTAACGGCATCTACTTGGCCCACTGCAAGTGCCAGCGTCCTGTTCCTTCCCCATTAGTGCCCTGTGCTTGTCACAGGGACTTACAGAGGCTGAGAATTCAATCCTACCTGAAGCTCTACCACTTTAATGATTAAGTCCTGGGCCTAGTTTTCTATTCTCTTGGTATGTACTTTGGTTGCAGGAGACCAGGGTTTCCCTAAATGCTGTTAGGAGGCCCTCCAGCTTCATATTCTGTCTTGAAATGGTGATTAATCATCTGAGCCAGTCATTATTTATCTTTCAGAAATCAATGGTGCTCAGCAACAGCCACCCAATTCCATGGTCCTTATAATTACATTTCCTTTATCCCTTCAATCATGAGAAATACTGCACCAGGGCATGTATCATCCCCTTCTACAGATATCCCGTATCAGTCTACTGCTGGTGACTGTTTCAACAACTGCACAGAAACTTCCCGAATTTTAACAACTTCACTGCTACAGCATCTCAGGGGCAAGCTCTCTCTACCTACTGCCACTGATGGGGTTGGCATTGTCAGACAGCCAATGACTGACCCACCTCCAAAATCCCATTTTGAAAGCTTCCTAAAACCACTTTCTGTGTCAACAAATTCTTAGATGAGAAGTTGCATGCAGAAGCTTTAATGGGGTGAGTTCTTGAGGGGGACATAGGTAAGGAAGTGAAGACGGAAAGTCTGGGCAGAAGCAGCAGCTGACTTGTAATGAAGTTGTAACAGAGACCTAAGCAGACTCTATGGGGAGTTTTGGAGCTCGAATGGGCCCTTCAGAGCTATGCCAGATTGAGATGAGAGAGCTAGCCTTTAAAATCTCCAAGCAGGCCATCATTAGCCATAGACTCTGTGGAAGGTGTTACGCATGGGAGGAGGCATAACTGTGGTCAAGGCAGTTCCGAGTGAGAGGCGTAGCTGTGAACTGTGAGCAGTCAGCAGTCAGTGTTCCAAGAACCCAGGGGGCATGTGCATCAACCCTAAAGAGGGAACTTCTGTGCCACATAACAGCATCTGTTACAAAGACCATCTCTGTTATCAGGACCACTGCCTGCCTTTCACAGTGTCTTACCAGACAGGAATCTCCACACCTGTGCAGATACAGTTTGCTTATTCTGGACATTCAGGGTTGCATTTTAAAGCAAAAAGAAAACATTCTGCTGCCATAGTAGCACCACAAAAGATCTGCTAAGCTTGGCTGGCAAATGGGGGCCATGAGTGACCATGTTAGGTATTTTCAACATAAGCATTTTTGCTGCAAACATTTTCATCATGTAACAAATTGGCCATAAGGCAATTCTGCCACGAAAGATAAAATAACAAAAAATTAAAGGAGGACATAATGAAACACAAAAAAACGAATCACAAAACTAGGAAGATTGTATTGCAAAATACAAAATCTTTGAATACATTTTAAATGGGTGTAGATTCGTGGCAATGCTGCGCAGACAACTGATTTTATTTTGTGTATTGTACCTAAGCACTTGACTTCCAAGTCTTTCATTCATGGCTTTGTATATATATTTGCTTGTTGATTTGTCTCCTTGCTCAGCATTATAGTTTTTCTTTTTTGCTTAAATTTATTCCTTCACTAAGAGAGGTATCAATTTCCAAATACTAGGATGTATGTTTGTAACCAAGCTTTGTATCGTGCTAGGAAAGCCTCTGCACTGTTGTCTGTCCTTTGCATTTTGTCACTTGTCCCTTCATGGACCTTCCAAAGTTCTAAGGGAAATGTGGGTTCAACTCTGTGCCTTCGAGGCCCTTGGCTTCTTTCTCCTCCAATGTACTGTGTTTCCAAATAAGTAACCAACTCTTGGGGTGAATCATTGTCATCTGACAGCCAGATAAAGCCATCAAAAAAGTCACTAACTAGAAGAAATACTAATTCATTTCAACCAGTGGAAACCAAACTGTCAAACTAAAAACTATCGACCGGTTATTTTATCGTTCATGGCAAAAATGCTTTATAGCCAATTAATTACACAGTAAAAATGTTTGTGGCAAAGATATTTACAGAGAAAGTACCTAGACCCATGGATGACAATGTGGTGCCAATTAGTCACGCGATAGCCCTCCACTCTGGTGGCACTCTGGTGGCAGCACCTTTATTTGGCTTAGAAACTGATGAAATAGGTTTGGAGTACAGAGAGAAAATTTAGTTTGGCATTACAACTTCTTCACCATGACATTATGCTGATTAATGATCACCTTGAAACTTCAGAGCATCACCCTCTAATTAATGTTGCCCCTTTCCTGCAGCCTCCTGACTCTCAAACCTCCAGGGTCAAGTCAGAGCCTAAAACAGTCCATCTTATTCTCATCATAGAGAGAGAGGAAAAAAAGAGAGAGAGAGAAAGAGAGAGAAGAGAACGACTGTGGCAAAGATCAACTAGATGTTCAGCAAGCATTTTTCCTGTTTTTCCTTCACACAGAGATAGTCTGTATTTGCCAGCCTCCTGAAGTTAAGTGCAGCCATGTGCCTGACCTCTGGACAAAGGAACTGGGCAGAGATGATGTGCCTCCTCCCCACGCCTGGCCCATGGACGCTCCCAAATGCAATTCTCCTTTTCCTTTTCTCTCTTCTGAGAAGATAGGAAAGGGTTCTGAGGACTGAAGGTTAGAGCCAGGAGACGTAAGGTATGAGGGCCCTTGCACATCTGCTTGGAAGAAAGCTTTCCAGGAGAGCTGCTCCTCTAAATCAGACTGTTACACAATCACTTGTTGTGTTATCCCAGGAGAATTTGGGGGCTGTTTGTTACAACAGTTGGCTTATGCTGACTAATACAGAGATAAGCAAATTAATGTGCATCAGAGGGAACCCAAGGGAACCTGGACTGTACTCCTCTCCAATTCTAGGCATTAATTACTTGGTAACTTTTGAAAATTCTCAGCACCCACCCAATGACTTCAGCTGACCAAAATAATCATTTTGAACAAATATACATCTGAAAGTTACCTTGGTGGAAAGATGAGGTAGGCATGATCAGAAGGGTCTTAATGCAGCTAAGGTTTACTTGTAGCCTCTGTCTTACTCTTTGGACACCCCATGTGGAGATGGAGTTCTCATGGAGTAGAAAATGACTTATCTTCCCTCCCTCCTACCCCCAGCCTCTTTCCTCAATATTAAGCAACAAGCAACTCCATCTGGAGGGCCGTGTCCTGCATCTTCTTGGAAAAGATTTTTGTATTTAAATTCCAAGGAGCTGTTGATCTGTACACAAGGGTTTGGCTGGGGGCATTCCCCAAGAGCAGCCTAAGGCAGGGAAGGCGGGCTCTGGGGAAACATTCTTGCACTTGGCCGTGCCTGCCTGGCACTCCACAATGCTCGTGCTCTTCCAATTAAGCTGTTCAGTTCTCAATCATCTGGAGCTGCTGCCAACTGCTGGCTGCTGATAGTCAGAGTGGCTGCTGCCTGGACTGTCAGCAATTCTGCTTTTCTGCCTCTCCTGGACTGGCTTCATGTACTCTTCCAGCTTCCCCACGACAGTCAGGTACTAACTTCCCGTCACCTGAGCGATAGCCAGGGAGACACCCAGGAAGGTGTGGTGGGAATTCCATGCAGCAATTCCTTTTAGTGATCACAGTCTACGCCTGGTACTGTATCATCCCAGTGCCTTAAGCCCCACCTTATCCAAGTCAGATGTCCATTCTTGTTCCTGGAGAGAGCAAACAGCTCGGGTAGTGGGGACAATGCTGGCTGAGCATACTTTGCCTGCCAGCCTGGGCTGATGTGTTACATACGGCACCTCAAAGAATCTTTACATCACCCAGGGAGGTAAATGCTGTGTCCAGATTTCACAAACCAAGTAGCTAGGAGAAGCTAAGCCACTTGACAACCTATCGCCTTCTCTCCATTCCCACTACCAACATGCTGGTTTAGAAATTTATCTTCTTCCCTTGAACCTTGTAAAACCCCACCTTTATTTCTTAGCATCTACATTCCATCCTCTAGATGTGCATTGTTCAGTACTGCAGCCTTTAGCCACGCGGGGCTACTGAGCACTTAAGAGGTGGCTAGACTGAATTGAGATGTGCTATAAGCATGAATTCACACTGGATTTTGAGGACTTAGTACAATAAAAAGGAATATAAAATATCTCATTAATATTGTTTAATATTGATTACATGTTAAAATGGTTATAATGATTGTATTTGAATATATCAAGTCAAATAAAATATATTATTCAAATTAGTTTTCCCTTTCCCCATTCCTTTTTTAATATGGCTCCTAGCAAATTTAAAGTAACACATATGGCTCGCATTTGTGGTTCATAAGATCTATGAATTGGACAGCACAGTGTCTAGAGATTGACCAGAATGTTCTGTTTCAAGCATAAATGTACCATGTTACTCTCCGGCTCTCATAGTCTCAAAGTCAATTCCAAGGTCCTTAACGCGGTTGGCAAGACCCCGCCATGCTGTGTTCCTCCCTCAGGTCTCCCAACTCTCCGCGTTTAATCTACGCCCCTGCCCTCTCCACGGGCAGGTAACCTCCACCTGCACCATCGTGGCTGTCACACCTCTCTGCTCTTCCCTCTTCCTGAAGTAACTTCCTTCCTCAGAGACCCCTGGAAAACCACCATCTATTCATCTTTTCAGACCTAATGACTCCTTCCAGAAGCCCCCTCTAACCCTTCTCCTTACCTCAGGGCCAGGCCTAGGGTAAGGTGGGCAGGGCCCCAAAGGCACACAATCCAAGGAGGCACTTCCACAGAAATGAGAGTACCGCCTACTTAAATCTGGTGTCCCAGGTACCTCGCCCGCCTCACCCCAGCCCAGCCCTGCCTGGCCTTGCCGGACATTCGCCCTCTTGGAGTGATGTCCCTGTGTATGTCTCTGGCTGCACTGTAGCAATGTCTTAAAACTATCTCTGCATGTGATTGTTTTGAGGGTAGGGACGAATGTTTAATCATCAATGAAACTTCAGTAACTGGCTTTCTACCAAAACCTTGACTGTAACCCTCAAGCTATAAAACGTTGTGCTGAGCATCAATCTTGTTTTTCAGGCACTGTGCTATGTGCTGGGGATTCAACAATGTCGTAGTCTATATGCTTAAAAAAAATCACAAAACCTGGTTATTGGCCCTCTGCTTCCCTGCTTAGAAGAGAAACTTGCCAGTTTTGAAACACTGACGACCTGTGCAGCCAGGTGAAGGCTGGACTCCCAGGTCCCATCCCAGAGCTCCCGAGTCTAGAGCTGCAGTGGGCACAGATGCTCCAGGAAACATTTCTCTACTACATCCCCTCATCCATTTATTTATTCATTCATTTGACTATTATTGAGTGGCTACTCTGTGTAAGTCTTTGTGCCAGGGGCTGTCAGGGGAACCAAGATAAATCAGGGAAGAATAATGTCTTACAGACGCCTACAGTTTATGAAATGTCTCTGTATGTGCACTTTGTTTGATCAGTGGATTAGAGATTATCTCCCTCTTAGGGATAAGGCTTATTTGTTCAAAATCACGTGTAAGTAGGTTGTGGGATCTAGGACAAAGGTGACAGTGAGTAAGCAGTGGGGACTGGAGTCAAGGTCATACAGAAAATAGTAGGGACTGGAATCAAGGTCATAGTAGTGGTGCCTAGGATGAAGGTCATAGTGAATAAACAGTGGGATCTAGGATGAAGGTCACAATGAGTAAGCAGTGGGGACTGGAGTCAAGGTCATACAGTAAATAGTGGGGACTGGAGTCAAGGTCATAGTCAGTCAGTAGTGGGGCCTAGGATGAAGGTCATAGTGAATAAGCAGTGGAGGCTAGGATGAAGGTCACGGTAAGTAGGTCAGACTAGGATGAAGGTCTCATAATAAGCAGTCAGGACTAGAATTGAGGTCACACAGACAATAGGAAGTGGGGATGGGACTCGAGGCCAGGTCACAGAGTTTGTAGCAGGGACTGAAATCAAGGTTACACAGAAAGTAGTAGGGTCTTGGACGAAGGTCACAAAGTCACTGGGTGGTGAGGACTGGAATCGAGCCCAGTAATGTTTTCCCACTTGGCACAAGAGTCTGCCCTGAAAAGGCGATCTTGAGGTTCACAGAAATTTCAAACCTAGGAATTTGAGTCCAGCAGAAAGAACAGGAGGAGGAGAAAGAGAGGAGATCCTGGAAGACAGCGTGTGGAGATGTGGAGAGGGAGGGCCAGCTTGTCCCAGGAGTGGCTGCCAGCTAGCTAGCCGGAAGGTACTCAATCCCAATGTGACATGGGCCAAAGGTGGGTTCCACGGCACCTGCGTGCCTAGAGTCAGCTCTGGAAATCTCTGAGCTTCCCCTCCACTGCCACCCCTCCCTCGCCCTAAAGAACCCGTCCCAACCTAACAAGGGAGGGATGTCCTGAGAGGGCCTGACTTCTCCTCCACGCAGCCCCCTTGGACCCTGCGGCCCCTTCTTCCCCTGGGTGACTGGTGGACCAGAGGACACACCCACCTCACTCCCCTGGCCCCTCTGGGAGGCTTGCTGGTTAGCTCAAGGCCCTGCCTGACCCCAGAGGGAGGGCAGGGTAGGGAGGGAAGCTCATCACGTGGTTGGCAACCAGCAACAACTCCCCACCCCACCCCCAGGCCAGCCCTCCCCTCTCTGGGGGCTGGGCTCCCAGGGCTCCGGGTTGTCAGTTGAGCAGACCTGACAGCTGACAGCTTTCCGGAACAGCCGGAGCCCTGTTAGCTTTCCTTCTCTTTTTTTTCTCCTCTTCCTTTCCCCTGTTGTTGCGAGACTGGAAGCCTGACTGGAATTTAAAGCAAGGCTTTGGGATGAAAACGTATGCCAGCACCAAGCAGTGCTCTCCCAGCCTCCCCCTCAGATGGGCAGCTTTCCGCTCTGGGGTCCGAGAGGAGAGCACCTGCACACTGTCAGCGGAGGGGTCCGGAGCAGGAAGGCGGTGAGCAGTCCCTGCACCGCCGCCTGAGTGACCCTCTCTGTCTGCACGCTCATTGTGTCTTTATTTGGGGCACAGGAGGGGCAGGAATCCTCCAGGGAAGTGCCTGTCACCTGTCCTCCAAGTCCTGAACCCCCTTTGCTGTCCTGAAGTCTGGGATGCCCAGAGGCTCCGTGCCTGCCACGAATCCATCTCACTAGCGTTATCTATCTGTACCCCTATCAGCCCCTGCTTCCTGTAGATAGATAAATAGATGGATAGATAAGAAGGAGAGACTCTAAACAGCTTAGATAAACTATTCTATTTACATCTCTTGGTCCAATCCATCAATCCGGTCGCTCTGTCTATTGTGTTTGTGCTCTCTCTCAATCTGCCACTTCAGCCCTCATTAACCATTCATCTGTCTTCCTTCTGCCCTACACTTTGGCCTTCCACCCCACATTTCCCGGCATCAGAATACTTTCCAAGCCAAGACACAATGAGGCATGTCCTTTCACTCCAGTTATCCTGGAAGGGTGGCCGTGACAGCTGGTATGGGTGGCTTCCCAGGACTCCCCTTCTCAGGACATATGCAAATAGCCCTTGAACACTCCCCGTGGGGAGGGTGGGAGAGGGGAGGGGCTGATCTGCTGCTGGGCTGGTCCTAAATTCACAAGTTTTGCAAAGAAAGCAAAACGTTCCCAATCTAGACTCTCTTGGGATAAGGGAAGGTGGTGGAGGATGACGCTGGGCTGGGGAAGGGGAGAAGATGATGGCCTTGTATATTTGTACACAAAACGGTTTTATCACCTTTAAAGTGCTTCGGACCAACTGGGTGAAGACAGAGTAGGGGAAAAGAGAGAAAAGGTGGGAATTTGGCACATTTCATAATTAGTACTACTTGTTCTCCTTCAAAGTTAATTTCTTTGGATCCTTTGGACTTCAGATTTCACTGCTAACAGCATTAAGGGGCCATTTTGAATGATCACAATCCCAGAAAATGGAGTGCAAAGTCATGATATAAATTGTATATAAAAAATCAACAATTTAAAAGAAAGAAAGAAAGGAAAGAAGACTAGCACTCTCACCAAGTCCAGAGTGTCTTCTGCGTGCTCCCTAGGCACCAAAAAAAAAAAAAAAAAAAAGTAGAGTATCTTGCCCTTTCCTTGGGGCCACCAGGCATTTAAGTTTGGCCCAGAAAATACAGCAACTCTCAAGCTTCCCATTGCCCTTATGGGGCTCATCACCATCCTATTCCCACAATCCAGCCCAGGACTTGAGTCCCCAGCTCATGGCCCTGAGGCCTTCTCTAGCGCCTACACATGCCTTCTGTTGACCTCTGGATCGACGTGAGCAGAGGAAGGCAGCACCTCTGTCTAGAAACCCTTAAAAAAAAGAGAACCCAACAAGATATGGCAGAATTTTGTTTAAAATGAAAAAGATCACTTCTGTGATTAGCCTGATCCTCTGACATGCAGGTCAGAGATATGGGTCCATCCCTCCTCGCTCCTGGTAGGACGTGACTTGCCACAGGAGGGCAGCACCATCCTGGACCCTGTGAAACTTGAGCTGAGTACCAGCTGCTGCACCCCAACTCCAGCAGATCCCATGGCAGGTTTTAGATCTGCCTGGAGACCTGCCTCCCCATTGACATTGGAGACCGCTGGTGACAAACGAACGGAGCATCCTTGGAAGAGAGACCCAGTAAAGACAGGAGAAGCGGGGCTCATGGGGAGGCACTGTCACCCTCTGGGGCTAGAGAGACTCTGAAGAAAACTCAAGGCCACACTGCAGCCTAGGAAAATAAAACACAGCTAACAGTTTACTCATCCACCCTTTAATAGGTATCGGCTGGCTCAGTTTGGGGGCATGGGATATTTATTTATAAGCCAACACTGGCACATATCAGATGTCAATAAGTAATTATGAACCCTGCAGAAGAAAAGGCCCGCTCCCCAAGCCAGCCAGATGAATAGACAAAAGGTAGAATTTTTTTTTGTGGGGGGAGACTATTGCTTCCACATATATTATTTCAGAATGAAGAGTTCTGAATAAACATTATTTTAAGAAATAAAAGGAGGAAAGACAGGAGCTCTAAGCCCCACATTTCTTGAATTGGGTGCTGGGAAAATCATCCGGTATTCCTAACTTCTACTCAGTTTATGTGTAAATGGCGAAGGGGGGACGATGGTTCCTTACCTTTTCGAGGACTGGGTCTCGTGAGGCACCTCCCAACTGTCTGATCCATGATTCTGAGGCATTAAAAGATTCATCATTCAAGGAAAGAAAAGCTTCCTTCTTACTTTAAAGATAATCCCTGGAAAAGAGAAAAGCAAACAGTGAAGCAGAAAGGCGAGTCTCCCTATATCTCTATTTACTAAAGTCAAAAAAAGAGAAATGGGGTTCGTGTTGACAAGGGAGCTCCTGAGAAGGGATGCAGTGGAATAAATTAGCACAGTGACAGGTGCACAGTAGGTGCACAATAAATGCCTGTAGGAAGGGACAGATAAGTGAATGAGTGAGTGAATGAACTAAGATGCCCTGAGTTGTGGCTCTCTCATATGACCACTTGGTACAAAGGGCATTTCTAGGAAAGGAAGTTGCAAAAATCCACGGAGGTCTTTAAAAAGAAAGAGACTACCTAGTGTGATGCTTCCGGAGTGGTTCTGCATGAAGATACTGGGAAAAGCTTGATCGGTTTTACGGACAAGCGGTATCAACACCTCCCAGGAAACTTGTTAAAAATGCAGAGTCCCAGGTGCCACTTCAGATCTACTGAATCAGAATCCCCAGGGTGGTGCCTGGCAACTGTATTTAAGGAGCTCCCAGCTGATTCTCCTGTAGCCAGCCTTTGATAGTTCCCCGATCAGCATTTGATGGTATCTCAAGAGCCCTTCCAGCCCAGGGAGTCCATGAGTCTCTGAAACTGACACTTGGGGGGAATGATCCAGGCAAGAAGACTTCACTCTTCCCACATTTACTGAGAACATACTAGATGCCAAGTATTGGATATATAACAGGAGATAAAAAAGGATAGTTGGGGGAGGGTATAGCTCAGAGGTACAGTATGTGCCTAGCATGCACAAGGTCCTAGGTTCAATCCCCAGTACCTCCATTAAAAATAAATAACCCTAATTACTCCCCCCAAATAAATAAATTTTAAAAATTTAAAAAAAGGATAGTCATGTTGCTATGGTCTTTTACTGAGCAAAAACAACTTGACCGCCAGAGAAGATCACCTAGCCTCACCATCATCGTCTTCGAATAGGACACGATTTTTTTTTTCAACTTTGAGTTTCCCATGGTAAAAAATAATTATTTATATTGTATAAAGTTTCATATTTAATAAAGTGCTTTTGCACACAGTAGTCACAGGATATGACAAGGTAGGTATCCCCATTTCACAGATGAGAAAACCAAGGCTTAGAAAAGCCTAATTACTTCCCCAGCATCATTTAGGCTTGTATATAGGAGGACCAGGAATCCAACCCAGGTTTTGAAACTCCTAATACAATGCTATTTTCACTGTTCCCTAGAGACACTTCATCTGTGGAGTTTGGCTTAGATGTCCCTGTGAAATTGCTGATTTCTTTTTCATATTTTCTCTGTGCAATGATATTAACTCCTAAGGCAAGGAAAGTGCCATCTTCCTTAGGAAAATATAACCCAGATCTACAAAGGGAAGGGCAGCTGGATGGATCAGGTTTCATTTTCCCCTGAGATTCATCTTCCCTTGGTGAAATTTTCCAAAGTGTGTTCTTCAGAACACTGATTCTACAAAAATGTCCTGAAAGGAGGGTTGGTTTATCACCAAGGTTTGAGAAACACTTCACAACACCTGCCTCATCCTGGAGATGCCCTCTGCTCGTAACGCATTAAAGGCTGCAGGGAGTTAAAGGGTGATCCTGAAAAAAGATATATTCACTCCCAAATCCCTGGAGGGATTTGAACATTACCTAATATGACAAAAGATGTGATTAAATTAAGGATCTTGAGAGGAGCAGTTTATTCCGGGGTGGGCTCTAAATGCAATCACATGTATCCTCATGAGAGGGAGGCAGAGGGAGGCTTCACACATGCGCACACACCCCGAGGAGAAGATGACATGACAGTGCAGCAGAGAGACACGTGAAGATGCTGGCCGTGAAGATCAGGGTGACCTGGACACAAGTCAAGAAATGGGGACATCCACCAGAAGCTGAAAGAGGCAAGGAACAGATTCTCCCCTAGTGCTCACGGGGAGAACACAGCCCTGCTAACACCTTGATTTCAGCTCAGTGTTACTGACTTCAGACTTCCGGGCTCCAGAACTATGAGAATGCAAACCGCCAGGTGTGGCAATTTGTCACAGCAGCCACAGAAAACTAGTGAAAAGGCCTTGTGCAGCCTTGCGAGGAGGCAGCTCATTTCAGATGCTTAACTCAACTTTCCCCAAATCTGGTTAACCATGGCGCTTTTTTTCCCCATAAGGCTTATTAATATCCAAACGGAACTCTCATTATATGCAACCCACTTTGGAAAATGCTGCCTAAGGGAAATCTTTTGTTAATTATTAGGGCCACCACTGCTCATCTGGGGACAGAGCTGTTCCTACTTAATGTTCTGACCAAACATGAGCCAGGATCCTGTCCTCCCAACTCTGTAGCGTAGCTAGGACCAGGGGGAATATTTAAATAAGGCTTTCCGGAGGTGGGGGACAAGAGGAAAGGCAAGCGGGATATGAACTTAAAATTAGATGCTGTTGCTGCCAAAGAACTTTTCGGGGAGGGTTCACTGGGGTGCATGGGAGGGATACTGCCTTGCCTAGCTCCTAGCCACTAGCATATGGCCCAAAATATAAACCCCAACACCCTAGAGCATACTGAAGTGCCTCTAGGCTTCTCTAGAGGGGCAAGTCCTTGTGTAAGGAGTCTGTCTGAGATGACTCTTCTGCAGTGACCAAGACTTAGACACTGGCCAGTGGGCCCAGTATAATAACTGTGTCTGACTATGGTGGGGGGGGGGTACCTCTGGTATTAGTGCAAGAGAGAAACATGGTAGAAGGCAAGGAGAGCCATTTCTTCCTTCCACCTAGTTCCAGACGGCAGCCTCATCCCCACCATGCAGCAGTGCGTGATCAAGGACCAAGTCAAAACAGGAGGCACTCGGTCAGTGTGGCTGTCCCCTGCCCAGGAAGGAACACCCCGATCTTGCTTTGTAGGAGTTACACACACACGACAGGGGTGGGAGAGATGCATTTTATCACAGCCCCCACTTCCAGCCCTCCTTCTCTAACACCTACTTCTTGTTACGACTATTATCATTACTGTACGCACCTCTCTCACGTGAACGGTTGGCTATAAAGCAGCCCTGGTTTTGCTTTATCGCCATTTGCCTTACGTAGGCCGTTAAGACTTTTACCACTTGAGCAAGCAGGCGTCGTTTTATTTTTTAAACAAGAAAGTTTTGTGACTTCAAGGCATTTGTGCACTCCAGCTGGAAGGTATCCGTCCTTTCCATGGAGATCAGAGGGCTTGGTATCCTGGCCACTGAGCGGCAGAGTCAGTCGCCATGACACTTCAACATCCACACCCACGAGTTTGCCGAGCTGCAGATTCTTAGGAAGAAACTCAGAAAGCGAGCAAGAAAGGGAGAAAGATCACCGCAAGATGGAAAGAATGTTTAGAGAAGAAGGAACCTACTCAGGACATGTGACAGACAGAAGAAAAGTGGCTGCGGGCTCAAGAGGGCAGGTTGCAGAGCAATTTCTTAAAGCTAGACTGCCTGCGCCCTTCACTGAGCTGATCCCGCTTGACAAGGAAGGGAAAGGGGCTGCGGAGGGAAGCAGACTTACTGTCTCCACCGAGCTGGTGAATACCGTGTGAATGCTCCTTTGTGATAGGGAGAATGGCTGTGTGAACTCAATTGATATTCCTAATGTGGCCAAGCCAGCCTCCCCGTAATAGACTCTAAAAGCATTCACAAAAGCCTTAGCAAGGGGCATTGAGAGAGGCGTGTGTCTCTTCTTGGGATATGAATGGAGTTCTTTTATCAAAGAGTGACCTCAGGCTCATAGCAGGTCATTTCACCCCCTGGAAGCTATAGAATGGCTTTATTAATAAGCTGAACAGGTGAGCCCGAGGGGAACATCTTTAAAGACATTTCTATAATTTCCACTCAATGATGGGAGAGGAAGCCACTTCCTCCCGCCAGGGTAAAGGATGGTAAACTCCCCAGGCAGCCTCAAGAAGGAAGGAGAGGACATTCTGGGGGCTGGGAGGGTGGTCAGAGAAGGAAAAATGTCACTCTGGAGGCTGAGCAGCAGGTGACCCCCTCCTCTCTGGCTGAATGCTCGGCGGCTTTGTGGATGCACCTCAGAACCATGACAGCTGGAAACGGGTGAACTGGTGCAGATAAAAGAACCCGCCCCCGCCTCTGGAAGCATGGAAACAATCTCCACTAACCTTTATATGAGGCATTTGTTCTCTTCCCATCATTGTCTCTGCCTTTCTGAAGCCCTACATAGAGCCAGCATCGTAAATATCAATGCGCCAATTACAAACGTAAGGATGCAAGCTCAGCTGTGCCAAAGACCGTTGGTCTGCTGTGGGACAGTGATTGAGCGGAGACAACTGAAGTCTGATGGACCCCCTTAGAGATCACCTGCCTCTATACATTGTTTCCTGTCATCATCACTGACCCAAAATGGGACCATCTGACGGGGAACGGGCTGTGCAATCCGCAGAGTCCACGCCATATGGAACAGACATTCCAATTGCCCATCGCAATACATAAAAACAATTCAGGATTCTAACTCTGTTTCCCTGGCAATTGGGTTTAACTATCACTGGGCTCGCAATAATCGGATTCAGTTGCTGTATTTATTAAATATAAGTTGCTAAACATATGACTCAAGGGATGGGTAATCGGACGTGCAGTCAGGCGTAGCAGGAGTATCATTTTTCAGGTCTGCCCCCCAGGCAGTCACGGCCAGCAATGTGAACCAGACTACGGCTGCTAAGAGCCAATGAAGAATGGGTCGTCTCAGTCGTGGACGTGGCTTCTCTTAACGGTATATGGAGATGGTTAGAAGTTGCAACTAAGGAGGTCAAGATTATGCCAGATAGCTCTGTCTCCTCTTTATTAAGACAATATTTTAGTGAACAGCTATTATGCACCCTGCCCAGTACTAGGACCTGATGAGACCAACTGAGAAAATCATGGCCAATATACCGGCCTAGAAGCCACGCAGTCTAACGTGGGAGAAGGATAGGAAAATGCACATTTCACTCTAGTGTACTGAGTGCTGTAAAATACATGCACACAGACTGATATGTTTGGGAGCTAAGAAAGGGAAGCAATGAAAATATAACATGTTCTATTATTTGTACAGAGCATTGCACTTTACAGTTTCTGAACCTAACACAAAACTTAGAAGCAGAGGTGTGTTTTCTTCACCAGGGAAGGAACTGAAGTCAGAGGTTTTAATTGTCCAAGGTCAGACAGCTGATAAATCACAGACCCGGAAGGACACACTGCTCCCTGAGCCTCGCCAGCCAGGTCACACGTGTGAATTGCTGGTCACACACCGAGAGCCTGCTGGCCGATCAGGAAAATTCCCTCTCAAGACTCACAGCCCTCACCAAAGATCTGTAGCCGCATCTTCACAGACTAAGGTAATCTACTTATTAATTATCTGGATTGTGGCCCTTATTATTTACAGTCCTTCCACTAGGCAAAACCCAGAGTCATGAGATACGCATTGAGAAGTATAATTGTAAGAGTGTATCTCTGCATCTTCGTGAAACTCCACAAATAGGCCGATAAAATGATTTTTTTTAAAGGCTGCATACAGTCATGAGTCAAGAAAAACTAAGGAGGGAAAATGACCACACAATTCTTCGCCCTAGAGAGAATGGATGAGCAAGTGGTAATAAACTTAGTGCGTCAGAGCAGGCTGAAACCAGAGCCGGCGGTGAGAAAAGCCCAGCAGCAAGCAAGTCTACACCCTCCAAACTCAGAAAACCCCAGAACAGGAAGCAATGATACCCTTCAAGTGGGAGTGCAGGCAGGGCTGAAGACAAGAGTACTTGTTAAACGTCTCTGTTAGAAGCAGTTAGGCCCCCAGAGGCCTCTACAGAGTGCACGGGAGGGCCTGGGCCCCTTACCCAGCTCACTTCCAAGAACGCTGGCTGCCAGGTTTAGACCCCCAGGCAAGAGAGGAAACAGCCCAAGACCTGTACTAGGGAAACATCCAGCAGATGACATCCGGTGAAACCCACCCAGGCACAAGCCAGGGGCAAACCCCAGAGCACCCCATCAGCATTTAAATTTCTCACTGTTAAAAGATCCTGAAATGTTGGAGGGAAGCCCTGTGAAACGGCGAGACCAAAACAAACAGAAAAGAAAATGCAGAGGTGAAGCAGGAAGCAAAAAAGGATTTTCAAGGAAAACAAAAAATCCCTGTAATTAATATCCTCAGAAAAATGAGAGATGACATCACATACGTAGTAATGAGAGTTGACACGTACTGAGCACTCGCTACGTGCTAGGCGCTGCCCCACGTGCTTTCAGAGTAACTCACTGAGCCCTCACAGTAACACAGCGAGAAGTAGCTGTTGTTCCCATCTTCATTTTACAGTCAAGGAAACTGAGGCACAGAGGGAGGAAGTGTGTCGTCAGACGTGACACAGCTGGTTAAGCAGCTGAGCTGGCGTTTGCACCCGGCTATTTGCTCGTTCAGTTTACAAGTTCAACCATCATGCAAATGATGCTGCTCCAAGAGGCCTTTATAAAAAGGAACATTCAGAGAACAAAGAAGAGTCATTGGGAATTAAAGCTACAATTGCAGAGATGAAACATTTATTACTAAAAAATAAAGGTGAGGAAATCTTCCAGAAGACAAAACACAGAGAGAGAGAATGAGAAAGAATAGCAGAGAATATATAAAAACAAACAAACAAAAGAACCCATTCCCCGACCCCAAATCTATAGGATCAACCCTGCAGTCCTAGCCAAAAAAAAAAAAAAGGAAAAATTAATATTTTGGGGAAAAAAGAAAATTTCTCAGAACTGAAAGATCTGAGTTTCTAGAATGAAAAAGGGTGTACAGGCACAGTATTATGAAATTCAGGATTTCTGGGAAAATGGTAAAATCTTAAATTCTTTCCAGAGAGAAAAAAATAGATTAAATATTAAAAATTGGGATTAAAAATAATCTGAGATTTTTCAATAGTCACATAGGAAGCTAGAAGACAATGAATAGATGACTTCAACTTCTGTTTCGATGCCTCAGTCAATTAGAGAGAATAGAATAATGATTTTTTTCCAGATATAAAAGTGACCTAAAATGTATCTCCAATTCATGGACCCTTTTTGGAAAGCTTTAGGAAGACCTGAGAAGAAAGAGGGGAAAAAAGGGATCTGAGAAATCCGTGACTCCCATACAGAGGGAAGTGTTCACTCCTGTGTGTACTCTCAGTTAACAAAACTGCCAGGAGGGCGGCTGGAAGTGGACCCAGCGAGCAACCAACAAATGGCAGGAGAGGATGAAGGCTCCAGGAGGGATGTTTCCAAGAGAAGGCGTGACAAGAGAGATCACCCCATGTGTTTTGAAGCACTGAGAGGAGATCCGGTTTGGGGATGAATTAAAGATAGTTGCACGTATAGCTGAGAGAAAAGATCATTTAGGCAAATTATTCACTTCAGGGGAAAAGTTGTACAAGGGAAAAATCAGAGGGCTCCATACAACTCAGCAGTATGAGCATCTTATTTATAACCTCACAGCAAGTAAACAATGCATCTTGATCCCTTGCAAGATCGTGATGTGACTACAGCAGGAGAATGCAGCGAAGAGAAGGGGTGTGTGCGTGCATGCGTGTGGGTGTGTATGCATGCATCAGACTCAAATCTTAATTTTTCATAGTAGGAAAATCGATAGATTATGCCTAACATTGAAAAACTAGCAGTGTAAGCGTGTTATTTAAAATTATTGAGGTAACTACCAGAAGAAGGATTATATAATTGAAAGTGAGTGCCTCTGGGGAGAAAGAATCCGGGGCTGGGGCAAGCCGCTGAGGGTTTCATTGTAAACCTCATAGAACCACTAGAACTTTTTGAATGATGCACATCTTGTAAAAATTAAAGAAAAAAAAATTTTTTTAAGAGAACATTAATTGTCTTACTGTAGGCAGCATCCCATGGACAGGAAAGGGTCAATTCCGCCTGGACCACCAGAGCTCCTTCAGTGAGAACGCTGCTCCCAGCCAGCCCCTGGGAAGGGTGCTCAGCCTGCCTGTGCTGAAATTCAACCCTCAGTGGACTGGAGCTTGTTGGGCCTGGGTGATCTTATTTCTGCCAGCCACAAATGCCAAGAAATTCACTGCTAATGGATCCTAGGGGACACAGCAGGAAACACTGGGATAAGCAGGATTTCACTGTGTGTGAATTAGAGCGAGCCCAGCCTGCTTTCCCAAAGGATGAAGGGCTCTTTTCACTTTAACTAGGATTTCCCCCTGCTTCTGTGCAGGTTGTTCACTGGCAACCACAGTGTTTAGGGAAAGAGGATAAAGGTTTTGAATGAAATGGGGAGGAGGTAACTTTTCTCATTGGCTTGAACCCACCAATGTTAAACAGCTCTGTCCTTAACCTTATGAATCAGTAAGTCAAAAAGCAAAAACTGAATTTCTCTAATGGAACCAGATGCCATTGGACAGATATAAAACCAGCCAAGGAGGTTTACATACTAATGAAAGGGACAGGGGATGCACGTAGGCCAGGCAGATACGTGCATGCCTATAACCACAATAGCATGAGTTCAAAGACACAGGAATCGGCTTAGACATCAGCCTCACGCAAGTCCCGATGGACAGCATTTCCTGTTGTAAATCCAGCTGAGCTGTAACTGGATCAAAACCAAAAAAGAGTTCTGCCTTACCCATCTCTGCCATGATCTCTGATGGCGGCCATCTGTGGGTACCACCTAAAGGGAAAAAACTGTTGGTGAAAATTGTGAGGGATTTCTCCCATCAAAAGCCACAGGCCACATTCTACTGCAGTGTCTTACTTCTTCCAACCTGCCTTTTCTAGTCCAAACACACAGTTAGGCACAAACTAAACAGCTATCATAGAGGAACCACCTTATTTGGCTTCAAGTTTCCTAATGAAGGGACCGCCTTTGAGTAAGCCTCCCAGCGGAAGAGGAATGACTTGTTCAGTGGGTTTGGGAGGAGGAATTGAATCACATGGTCCAGCCTCTTTATTTAAATCTCTTTTTGGAGTGGCAGCCTGCTCCCTGGGAAGACTCATCCTATCTTTCTCCGTGGGGTAAATCGCAGGTCCAGGTCTAGCTGGGGCAGCTGGTGTCTTCCAACCAGGCCTGGGTGGGCAAGTGTAATTCTGAGGTACACCAGCAAGCCCCTTCCCCAGCCATCTATGCAAGGCCCTCCAACCTGGCTTTTTCCAGCAATGAAGCTCCCATTTTGATCTCCATCTGTCTGCTGCTCCCGCGTACCTCAGCAGTGTCGCACGTCTCCCACTGGCTGCCTGATGTTAGTTCCTAGAACATACCAAGCTGTTTCACCCTCTGGGCCTCTGGGCCTGCTGTCTCCTTTGCCTTCAGCAGGTTGGAACTCGGTGCTCACAACTCTGTTTTATGACTGATTCTTAACTTCCCAGTTCTCTCAGGGAGGCCTTCCCAAACCACTCTATCTAGTAAGCCCATCTCTGCTCATTTTTCTCAATCAGAGCTCCCTGTGTGTGGTCCTTCTGGCGCTAATGACAGCATATATTCTTGCATATTTACTGATGTATTGTATTATACCTTCCTTACATGACGGAAACTCTATAGGGCAAGGACTTTATCTTGCTTTTTTATTGTGTTCCCAGCACCTACCATAATGCCTTGCACATAGCAAGTTCTTCATAAATATCTGATGAATCAATTAATGAAATTAATGTTCTCGACAAAACAAATGAGTGTTTCCTACATGCTCAGGTGTTACAGCACGGAATAGCTCTGCTGCTAATATTGGTAAACAGCTCAACAAATACGACTCCTTCAGGGATCCCGTTTCCTCTGTTTCATTAATTCACCAGGCAGCTGGTGATCAGCAGTGTGCTGCCAGCATCAGGGCTTTCCAGACGAGCGTGTGAACCTGGCTCTCACCTGGGACACTGTGGCTTATCCGTCCCCTTTCTTCAACCTGTGACATGAGTCCTCATGCGGACTGTATTTCGTTTCTACACAGTCCAGGCACAATTTTAGTTATCATCTGCAGTGCCATTCTATTCAAACTTATCTTATTCCCCCCCACCCCCAGTTCACGCCTGCCTTTCTGTGTCCACTACGCACTCCATTTTGCTTTTGTAACACTCTGTCCAAACAGAAGCAGTAACTCTGTCTCCCAACTTCCCTCTCCAATCTGGAGATTGTTTTCCTTGCAATTTCTCCTTCATGGCTTCATGGCACTTTGCATTTAAAAAGTATTATCTGTATACCTTTAAAGAAGCCATGAAGACGCTACATTTATATTTAACAGAAATAATCCTCATCCACAGTCTAGGCGACTTCCCTGGAATTTTTAACCACAGTTCTCGGAAGACTCTGTGCTATCTGTTGTAGGGTTTGTGAGTAAAACTGCAGTTGGAAGGTACTAATGAGGTCAAAGGGCTCCCTCTGGATCTAGAAATCTCTAGGACCATCTGTCTTAGATGGTCCTGCCGGGATAAGGACAAGGGACAAATCAAATCACGGGAGGTTTTGTTCTCACGAGATTTTGAGTGCAGCCCAACTACACTTAACCGATAAGGCTCTCAGGGAGTGCGGTCATTCTCAGACTTTCCCAGAACTAGTGTGGGGTGGAAAGTTTATGGAGGTTTTACTTATTGTGATTCATTGTCTTAAAAGCCTTCTACCTATGAGTCAGGGATATGTATAAAATATATATTAATATACATATGACTATATATGAAACCCATTTAAGGCAGAGCTGTAAATGGCCTTTGAAAATAGGAAATTATATATCCAACTGCAAGTGGTGTTCCCAACCAGAATAGACTGAATTTGGGGTGTTTTCTTTGACCTTTCCTTCCTATGAGGAGTGGTCTGGGGACAGACTGCCTTCAGAGTAGACTTTTCTGGATTTCAGAAAATTCTCATTCTTCTTACCCTAGGACCTGAGGATCTGAGCAGCCCAGAGGCTTAAACAGATGCTAGTATGAAATGTTCTGATTTAATGCACAAATGGGCCTAAACGTTGTATCTAATGATGCTCAGGGAGCCTAGGAAAGCCACTGGCTGGGCTCATGCTCTGTACTTGGAGAAAGCATGTATCAAGATAAATTCATTCAATTTCTTTTTCCACTTTACCTTAACTTTTATTTCTTCATCCTAATATCTTATGAACTGAGCATATTTCTATTATGTTCATACTAGATTTAATATTACAGAAGGCAAAAGCAGTATTTATATTGCCTTATGTATTGTTAAATATATGTACCTCTGCATATACATACAGATGGACTTTGCTATGCATGTGTGTGTGTGTGTGTGTGTGTGTGTGTGCATGCACTCGCGTGTGCATACACACAAATTGAGAAATAATCCTACAATAAATGCTTGGGTCCAAGAGAATGTCCCTATCATGATAGTTTGACAAAAATACTTTGTCTCCCATTTATTAAGAATCATTAAGTCTCTTGGTTACAAGTGTTGTTGGAAAATGTGCTGTGGTGAGAGATACAAGCTTATGGAAAACAAATCTTGAAGGGAGAAGGTATGTCTGATGATATGCTTAAGCTAAAGCTGTTGCTAGAGGCAACCTGAGTCACTGATTGCGAATAAAGTATTGATCAGAAAGACACATACTTGAAAGACTTCCCAAGGAAGGAAGGAGTATATACAACAACAACAAAAAAAGTTGTAATTGCAGGGAAGTGGTTTTGAGGCTCTGTTATGTGGTTTTTCTCACCCTTTCCATATCAGCCTACAGGAGAGAAGACACAGGGCTGTCAGAAAGAATAGAGCTGAGATCTGGAAATGTAAAAGACAAATGAAATTTGTCCCTCTAATTCAAAAGAAGTCAGGTTATTGGTCATAAACAGCAAGAGACACACTCAGGACTCAAGATTCTGTCTTTCCTCAACTACCCTGCACTGTGCAAATCCTGAGGCATGAGATTCTGAGTACCCCCAGTGCCTAGATTAGAAATGGGTGAAGCCTTCTCAGAGCAGCCCTAGACTCGAACTGACATCCTATGAAAAAGAGGACCTCAGAGGGAAGATCCCTAAAGATGAGAATGTCTCAGACCTAAGCTCAATTAACTCCTTGACTTCGGTCTGTCACATCACCCCTTCTTCACTAAGAGATGGGGGTAAGTCCGGGCAGAGGAGGCCAGAGAGGGCATTGGGTTACTCCTGAGCTGAGCAACTAGTCTAAACTCCAAACAGGGTGAACAGATCAATGATAAGGGGGATGAAGGAAAAGAAGTCCCTGGATTCCCAGCAGCCGAGAAAAGCCCCTCAAGGGGCTGCTGTTGCAAAAAGGATCCAAAGTGACATCCAGTTCAGAAGAACGGCACCACGATGGGACTCAGAGTTCGCGACAAAGGAAGGAGGCAATTTTAATCAAGGTATCAGGATAAGGAGAGAATTAGATTACCATAATTTGCAAGAAATGTTCCGTAAGAGTGTGTTCTTTCTGATTACCTGCATCATCAATAAATTAGAAATTGATAGTATAAGGTTTCTACATAAAAGTAGCCATAAATGTACGATTACTTTCAGGTAGGGCGAAATTTCTAGGATGTAACTAATTTTGCCTGCAAAGTTCCAGGCACATGGTAGGTTTACTAGATATATGTTGAATTAATGGATTACTGAATGAATAAGCTATAATTCATATTTTAAACCTCATGGTCTTATATGACACATTTTTCATCTAGGGACTGCGTCCCTAATTGTAAGCAAAGTGCCAAATGTAAAGAAATGCAGCAATATTGAAGTATCAGTATATACTACTGGCAAGGGGTTTGTGGGTCTGATTTTTGTGTATTTGTTTTAACAAGGATACACTAACGATGGACTGCATACATTTGTATTATTATTCTAGATGACCAGGAGACACACACACACACACACAAAATCGTCTCATCTTGGAAGTCCTATTTTATTTACCTGGAATTTATCATGGCTTCTAGAGTATTTTCTCATATTTAGGACTTTGAAACAGTGGAGCTCTTTTTATGTTTATAATGTCCCTTGACCCCCTAAGTCCCAGTAGAATGAATAACTCTAAACTTTTATAAAGAATTTAAGTGAATATTCATACTCCAACATCAGGAGATGAGTGTATAGTGGGCTTTCAAAGCCACCTCCTCACTGTCAAGGATGGACTTTACTTCTAGCCAAGAAGGAGACAGAGGGAAATGACACAGTCTTTCTATTTTTCACTCTAATGAATGCTATTTTCATTTGCATTAGAGAGAGTCCTCAAGAAGACTAGTGACAAGATGAAGGTTCACTGGTTTCCTTTTTCCCTGACAGGTTCAAAAGTGCTGTGCAGATGGCAAATCCAACGTGGCTTCCCATTAACTGGTGGGAAGACAATTCAGACTGTCATTGGATCCTCAAGCACACATTGAGGTTTTGTGGAATTATTATTATTGTATTTATCATTGCCTCCAGTAATGCTGTAGGCAGGATCTCTGAGAAACGATACAGAGTGGATATCAATTAGAAGCTCCTTTGAATAAATGTCTTAAAGTAGCTAGAAACTGGAGATTACTCTTGGTAGGGTGAGGAACAAACCAATTGATATAAATTCTGAGCTCTGGGTTTGGGTAAAGAACTTACTCTATAGTTGTCTTTAAGGACTTTGAGAAAATAATAAAAAAGAATATTGAAATGATAATGACTATGATGTACGTGTGTAGGCAGCGTTCAGTGTTTGACCTTTATTTGGCCATTTGACCTACAGAGTAAACCTAAGAGATCACGATTATTTGTTGAGCCTTGGGGAAGTAGGGGATTGGCCAGCTTCACACAGCTTATTAGTAATAAAGCCATTATTCAACCCCAGGTTATCATTAGAAGGACTGCAACAAAGCAAACCATAAGAATAAGGGCATACACTCCATACACAAAACTAAACTCAAAATGCCTTAAAGACTTTATTATTATGAGACAAGACATGGTAAGTCTACTAGAAGAAAAGACAGGCAAAACATTCTCTGACATAAATCTTAGCAATGTTCTCCTAGGGCAGTCTACCCAGGCAATAGAGATAAGAGCAAAAATAAACAAATGGGACCTAATTAAACTTACAAGCTTTTGCACAGCAAAGGAAACCATAAACAAAACAAATGACAACCTATGGAAAGGGAGAAAATATTTGTAAATGATGTGACTGACAAAGGCTTAATTTCCAGAATATATGAACAGCTCATACAATTTAATAGCAAAAAAAACCAAACAACCCAATCCAAAAATGGGCAGAAGACCTAAACAAGCAATTCTCCAATGAAGACATAAAAATGGTCAATAGGCACATGAAAAAATGCTCAGTATCGCTAATTATCAGAGAAATGCAATCAAAACTATAATGAGGTATCATCTCACACCAGTCAGAATGGCCATCATTCAAAAGTCCATGAACAATAAATGCTGGAGAGGCTGTGGAGAGAAGGGAATCCTCCTAATCTGCTGATGGGAATGTAGTTTGGTGCAGCCGTTATGGAAAAAAATACGGAGATTCCTCAAAAAAACTAAAAATAGACCTACCATATGATCCAGCAATCCCACTTCTGGATATATATCCAGAGGAAACTCTAATTTGAAAAGATACATGCACCCCAATGTTCATAGCAGCACTATATACAATAGCCAAGACATCGAAGCAACCTATCGTCCATCAACAAATGACTAGTTAAAGAAGTTGTGGTATATTTATACAATGGAATACTACTCAGCCATAATAAAGAATAAAATCATGCCATTTGCAGCAACATGGATGGACATAGAAATCATCATTCTAAGTGAAGTAAGCCAGAAAGAGAAATAAAAATACTATAAGATATCACTCCTATGTGGAATCTTAAAAAAAAAAAAAAACAGACACTATGAACTCATCTACAAAATAGAAACAGACTCGCAGACATAGGAAACAATCTTATGGTTACCAGGGAAAGGGGGTGGGAAGGGATAAATTTGGGAGTTTAAGATTTACAAATGTTCACCACTATATATAAAAATAGATTTTAAAAAAGTTTCTCCTATATAGCACAGGAAACTTCAATATCTTGTAATAACCTTCAATGAAAAAAATATGAAAATGAATATATGTATATATATGCATGACTGGGACATTGTGCTGTACACAGAAATTAACACATTGCAATTGACTGTACTTCAATTAAAATAAAGAAAGAAAGAAGAAAGAAAGATAAGGGCATTGATACTTCTTTCCTTGGACATTCCAGCAAACAGAGCCAAAGACTGACATGGTGAATATTGGACTGGATTTACACCCAAGGAGGACAACTAAGGGAAGAACAGAAGAGAAGAATGTGTCTTTCTAGAGGCTGATGGTCTTTTCCATGGAACTCAGGGAAGTTTTTTTTTTTTTTTTTTTTTGGATGGACCAGCCCTAGATGTGCTGTGAGATAAAAACACAAACATGGAGAAAGACACATGTAAGAATGGGACACTGTGATGGCTTTGTGACATGTCAGCTTGGCCAAGCCAAACTACACTTCCCTGGGATGCTTCTGATCAGGGTGGGCTCCAAGGGAGATTCTTCCAGGAGAACTTGAGTGTCAAAGGTGGTGAGCAGCCATTTTGTAATGCACAAACCCCCCCTCCCAGTTATTTAATCAAACACTGGATACTGCAGTGAAAGGGTTTTCCAGGTGCAATTAAATTCCCAAATCAGTTGATTCTGAGTTAATCAAGAAAGGGAGTATCCTGGATGGGCCTGATTTAATTAGGTGAGATCCCTTTAAAGCCCTCTGTGAACAGCAAAGATTCCAAGCAGTAGAGGAGAAAATAAACAGTAAAATATTTCCAAATTCTGAGATCTCACACTCACCTCATTGCTGCCCATCTGCTGACCCACCTCACTGGAGTGAAGCAACTGCTCTCCTTTTCCTTCCTGACTGCCTGCCCTGTGGACTTCAGGCTGATGAATCCAGCTCCTACCACACTAAGCCTGCGCCCTGTAATTAATCATATACATGATTAATATATACACATACACACACGCATACACACACATACACACATACATACACATGCTCCTCTTTTGGCAATCTGATACAGACACTGAGGAATAGTAGAACCATAGCACATTTGAACGCCAGCCCTGTCCATCAGCTAAACAGGCTCATGTAACAAATTGTCTGGTTTCCAGGAGAGGCAGGGACACTGACTGGTACAGCAGTCTAGGTAAAAGAATAAGCAAATATAATATAAAGCCATATCCAACAGTGAGGAAGAGGGTGTTCTTTTCATGGAATAAGCACATTGTACTAGTCTGCTCGGGCTGCCATAACAAAATAGCAGACTTTGTGGCTTAAACAATAGGAATTGATTTCCTTACAGTTCTGGAGGCTGGAAGGAAGTCCAGGATCAAGCTGCCAGTGGGGCTGGTTTGGGGAGGGGGCCCCCTGTCTACAGCTGGCTTGTAGACAGATGCCTTCTCACTGTATCCTCTCATGGCCTTTCCTCTGGGTGTGCAGAGAGAACTCTTTGCTTTTAAGAACACCAGTCTTACCAGATTAGGGCCCTACTCCTACAATCTCATTTAACCTTAATTATCTCCCCCATGTCCCTACCTGCACACTGTCACACTGGGGATTAAGGCCTCAACCTGTGCATTTTGCAAGGACCCAACTCAGTCTATAACATACACCTAATGAACAAAAAGAAGAAAAATGTTTCCAAAATTAGGGAGGTTGAAGGATGGCCATTCCTACTTAGGATCAGCTAGTTATTGGTAGAAAGAAGAATTCTTCTGCTGTTCAGGTCGTCACTGGGTAGCTCAGCACATTTTTTTTTACAACTTCCCTCCTGCCCTCTTATTCCCACCAACCGTTCAGCCTGTCTTTGTCTTGTCTTTACCAGATTGTAGGTCAACATCGGCTCCTTCGTTGTTTTTCAAAAGAAACCCAGTTCATGTTTGTTAACAGATTTTATTGAAGAATCATAAGAAAAACAGAAAGGAGGGTTTATATTTCACCCCATCCCCACAGCAAAATGCATCGTCTTCTTACCAGATATGTCTCCTTCTCCACTCCTACTGTGGTCCTCACACGGGATTCCCACACCTAGAGGCAGCCTTTTGTTCCTCTAGTGTCCCACATAATTCTGCCCCTAATCTGAATACCCCATCAGGCTGCTGTTACTTAATATAACTTTGAAGTCTCAGCCCATCAACTTAAATGACTTATCAGACAACACACAATGGTCTCCCTCGAGGAAGTTCTGGTAAGACCTACTTTTCTCTATCTTGCCTCAAGAGAAACAGAATTGTTAAAGGAGTTTGATGCCTGTACGAGACAGGTACACTCCATCAAAAGGACACCCCCAAGCGGATGACTGTGGCACACCAGCCTGTTAGTCACTGGTGGAGGTGGGCCGATTCAGGCAGGGCACAAAGGTGGAGGGAGAGGGAGGTTTCAAGGGACCAAAGATAAGCAGGTCGCAGGTCAAGGTCAGACTAAGCTCTTCAAGGAAGAAGAAATGCAGCCAGTCTAGTGGCATCGCAGCCACCCACTCCTAATCATCCAAGAGAAACAGGCACTGTCCTGACAGCCTGTTGGGACAATTGGGCTCATGGAGTGTAGCACACCTCCCTCTGAAGGGATGCTCTCCACTGCTCATCAAAACGGTGATTTAATACAGTATCAAATTAATAATGGAGCATAACTGTGCCACAGCACTAAAGGCCTCCCATTTGTCTGCTGCACTGTTGGGACATGCCCTCTCCATGACCTTCCCTCATCTCATTACACAAGAGCCGCTTTCCGGAACTCACCGAAAATCGTTCCCTGTGCAGCTTGCATCCTCGGGTGCCTGAAAAACGTTCGAGCCATTCAGTTTGGAGAGGCCACGTGGGGTAACAGGGAGAGTCTGGGGAACAATGTGTGTCAGTGTGCTCTGTCCATGAGTCAGATAACACATAAATGCACATTGTATTTTTTACGAGTCGGGAGCCAAGGGTTCTAGTACCCGTTTTACCAATGATTGTCAGAAAGTCACTTGACCTCTTGAGAACCGAGTTTCTTTATTTGTAAAATTGCAGTATGTAACTTGACGCCCTCTAAGGTCCATTCTGGGTGAATAATGACCATCATCACAGTGATGACCTGACATTTATTGCACGCCCCATATATATATACACCAGGGCATTCTTCTATTCCTTTTATGTGTAGTTTCTCATTTATTCCTCAAAATAATCTTACAGAAATATTATCATCATCATCTTCATTTCTCAAATTAAAAAAAAAAAAAAAAAACAAAACCCGAGGCACAATGACATCAAGGAGCTTGTCCAAAAGTCATTCAGCTAAGAGAAGAGCTAGGATTTTTAACCCAGGCAGATTGCCTCTTGCCGACACACAGCCACTATGCTCTTCTGCTGTTGTGAGTATATTTTAATGATGTGCTCTATAAAAACAAAAACATACTGACAAGAAAGAAAAAAAGCTTTGAGATTGTCAACACAACATCAGGAAACACAGCCAGTATTGAACTGTGGGTTTTTTAATGGTGGTAGCAGATTCGTCATAATCCATTTATGCTCTTGTTCAGGCTTCTTATGACTAACATAGAACAGTTGGCCTGAGGTTAGTGCCGCAGACTGATGTCGTGAAACAGGCAGAGCTGACTGGTCTACCCAGGACTGACCCTTGACTTTGGGCACTTGATCATTTGGAGATATTTCACTTCCCAAGTTTCTGACAGACATTTGCTCATGCTGTGCCTGGAGAACCAGGCTTTGAGATAACCAGCACTGACTGTTGACGGCCTGCTCATGGGCAAATGGCATCTTGTCTCACCTTCCCCTTAGGGGCCATCCAAGGATGCAAAACAAAATGCAAAAGAGGCAGCCTTTTACTCGGTACTTAGAGATGGCTCAGAGCATCAGCTTTGGGTTAGCTCTGATCCCTCCAACATCCCAGCACATTTTCCATACCTTGAATGGCGTTCCCCATCTGCCTGCTCACTCCGAACCCACTCAATCCTCCAGAATAGCCATTCACAGTGATTTATCCTTCTCTGAACGTGTGCAGTATTGTCAGCTCTGCCCCAGAGTTTACTGCCTGATTACAAGTTTGATCCTGCTGCGTTGTGGCTGTGTCATGTGTAGTGGAGTCTCACCTGCACCAGCGGGTGCCTCGGAGAAAACAAGGCACACTTCTTTAATTCCTCCACAGCACCTGGCTCGGTGATGTATTAAGCACGTGGTTCTGTGACCACTCGCGAGACTTTTGCTGAATTGGATTGAAAGGAGGAATAGCACACAGGGACCATCTTTTGAAAAAAAAAAAAGAGCTTTAGGATCCAGGAATCTTTGTAGGAATGAGAACCCATGACACGATTTGTGTGGGGCCTACTATGGGCCTAACCTCCTACTTGGTGTGGCCCACAGTCGTCATTTCTTCACCTTGTGAACATCAACAAAAGTTTTTGAAGAATAAATGCCATCTGGGAAGAGCACTGTACACTGTTACTGCCAGACATCACTAGGTCAACTCCAGTTGGTAGAAAACCACGCAGAAAGTTAGAGCTCTGTGAGAATGGCCTCAGGAAGAAACAAAGGTCAGATCTGTGGAGGCAAAGTCACTCCTGGACGAGAACAACACAGAAGGTGGGAAGCAGGAAAGTAGGAATGCCAACAACGGAAGTGAGAAAACCACTGCCTTTGGGGATGTCTCTTGCGTATACTTCTGTGACGACGTGAGCATGTGGAGATTGCAAACATTGCATTTCCTCAAGCAGGAGGCACCAGATAACACATCTGCTTACAATCTAAAGGAGCCAAGGACTCTCCTTGTGTTGTCCTGATGTGATTTGGTACTCTAGGCCCCAAGAGAAGACTGATGTCTTACTTCGAAGAAACTGCTTTTGAATCATCCATCTCTTTCTGTAGATCTATTACAACCACGGTTCTCTAAGAGGACTTACTGGACTGAAGGGATGTTTGAACATCTTCCCCTCATGAAGTTTCCAAGGGTGGGAAGTGGAACCTCTGATCTGCTCAGCCAAGGATGTGCTGCAGAGTCTGTCCCAAGTGTGTATGTGCTCACGTCAGGGTAGAGCAGAAGAGAAAGCATTTGACTGCTTCCATCAGAGTGTGTCTGAGGTTGACTGTGAAACAAATGTAGGCAGTTCTGAGCCAAATGTCTATTGCTGTCCAAGGCATCTGCAAACCACATTTGTTTTTTGGCTGTGATGGAAAGGGGTTGGCTGCCTGTCTTGTCTTCCTTTACTTCCCTGATCCCCTGAGTTGGAGGAAGGTGTTGCCACTGATGTCTTTCCCAGGTACGGTTTGTTGTTTTTCTTTGTAGATTTTATGCACTGACAGCCAAAAGCCTTGAGTGAGGAAATGATTCTTTAGGAACAAAAAAGCTCTTTTGTCTGTGACATTTAGGACACCAGGCAGAATGGTCTTTCCAGATAAAGTTGGCCGGCGATGGGAAGAGTGGCGTCTATGGGTCACAAAGCACCATGTCTGTACATATTTCCTGCCGACAGGCGCTCACTCCGCGTGCCAGTCCCATGTGTTAATGTCACTACTTCCTTCTCCGTGTGGCGTCCAGGTCTCTTTGCTGAATAGTTCTGCCTGTGGCAGTTCCGCTGGAAGAGCTGGGAAGGAAGAATGCACTGACCTGAACATCTTCTTGAATGATTTGGTTTTTTTAGTTGGCTATTTCTAAATATTTAAAATTTTCTAAAAAGCAAGACAAAAAGGTAGGAAAAAAGGAAAAAAAACCAGCAGCTAGCTATTAATTTCTTAAAATTGGATTCAGAGCTTAGAATTTGAGTGGGTATTGATGGACTCTACCACTAATGCACATGTTTAACAAACGTTTTAGAATAAAACAATAGAGACAAAAAGACCTGAGCCCCCAGTGGTACCAGAGGTGTCACAGAATAAGTGAGCGTGAACATTAGCCAGCGGTAGAAAAGGAGCATCTTGTCAAAGGGACTTGACAGTGGATGGAGACCTCTGATCCTTTCTGTTAACCTTGTCATGGCTCCCCAGCTATGCGCCCCCCACCCTGGGGCATTTCTTTGATCTTTCATGTCCTGCGAAAATATACACAGGAATCATCTTTTTAAGTCCAAACTGGAATTATCACCCAGGGATTTGGTAAAAGAAATAGTTTGAGGTTCTACTTTTTAGTGGGTGGCTGGTAAGGGGCAGGTGGCGAGAAGAAAGGATCACAGGAAGAAAGGGTGTTTTCCCACCTTTTACTGACACTGTCTGTCTTGTAAGAAGGGGAGAAAAGTTACAGAAAAGTGAGAAAAAAGATATGAGCTTGTCTGACGCACCTCTTCCCGAAGATAATGGGCAGCTGTCAATCGGAACCAAGCCATGAGCGAAGGAAGTTTCATCGCTTTCACTGATCTGCATAGTGTATCGTTATGATCAGTGATTTTTAAAAATTGTTCTAACTTTTAGCTGCTTTATAACTTTAGGTTAGGTTTCTTAGAATAAAATGTAGGGCAACAAAAGGAAACCGAAAATGTGTATTTTCCTCCTTAGGTAAAATCAGTGCGAATCTTCATTAATATTTACCCAAAATATGTCACATTGGAAATTAGTCTATCTTTGGAGCTTCTCTCTGATGCTCTCCTCAGAGTCCACAGCTCAGAATTGTCTCAGTCTAAAAATACTTCATAACTCTGAGGCTACAAGGACAGAATTCAGTCTGGGGGTAGAAGAGTCTGAAGAAAGATGTAAGATGTGCTTTCAATCACAGGGACTATTATTACATGAGGGGTGGTGATTGTATGTTCTCTGTTCCTAATGATGAGAAAATGAAAGAACAAAACCCTGAATAAAGAAGAACTAGCACACAGTGAGGCTTGCTAAGAATGAGAGAGAAGGAGGGGTATTTTTGCATCTCCCTTCTTGTGCAGCGTCTGGATTACAAGCCCAATATCCTAGTGGGGGTTTAGGAGATTCTCACCTCGGTGCAGGGGACGGACGAGGACCTCCAACTCACAGAGTCGAAGTAACCAAAACACAAAACCAAACAAAAAAACAAAACAAAACAGTGCAAGTATGCAAAAGTTTGGTATCAGGAAAAAAAGCATTTGGGGAATTAGTTCAAAATCTCTTTCCCACAGCTCATTTCCAGAAATGGCAATACAACGAGCGGTTGTGGGGTGGTGTCTGGAAATCTGTATGGATTCTGAAGCAGGTCAAGGCTTGAGGAGTACAGATGTGGTGCTAAGGCCTCTGGCTTAGGTGCCAGGAGCCTGGGTTCCTCCCCTAGTCTGTCCCTAATTCATGAAATGGTCCCGTCAAGTATCGACTTCTTTGCCTAAAAAAATCCATACTTCATTTGGTCCTCCTGTCTGATGAGAAAAGAGCTGCAGAAGAGATTTTCTAAGGTAGAAGACTACTTTACCAATCTGATGGCATATTCTTTTTATCAACTCTTACATCCCTCATTAATCACTCTCCCAAATTAATCAGAAAAAGCCTTCTGTTCCCCAAGCTAATTTTACTCATGGAATTTCAAATCCACAGACACTAATTAGGAGCCTGTCCTGCGCGCAGACCTAGAGAACCCAGTCTGCTGCTTCCCACTTTTGCGATCACAGGCAAATTATTCATATTATCTGAGTTTCTATAACCTCATTTGTGAAATGGGGGTGCCTTTACCTGCCTCCCTGGCTGTCATGAGGATAAAATCTGTAACATCCCTGCTACCTTCTAGGAATCTGATCACTCCCACCCCCAAGTCCTTCCCTTCCTCTTTTCCCATCTCCTTCTCCTACTTTTGAATATGGCTGCCTCGTGACAGAGACTGAATGGAGACACTGGACTGGAAAACATAAGGTTCGTAGAAAGCTACCCAGAACGAATAGAAATGAGCTTTTTATTTTCTCCAAAAGCTCAACAAATTTCTCATGAAATGTATGTGTACATTTAAACAATCTCAAAATGGTATTGTCCTCTTAATAACACAAAATACAAAGCTTAGAACTGGATCGCTTGGCCCCTTCTATTCTCATCTCCTCCCAGCTCAGAATGCTTGCATCTCTTAATAGCCAGCTTCTCTTAGATCTGCAGTTGGGCTCAACACATTCACGCCTCAGCACAACCTTCTTTGTAGTTTTAGCCCTTTTCCAGATAGATATATAATTGTATAAAATATAATATATATATATTAAAAAACACATACACAAATATCTCCAGAAATGAGTCGGCGGTGCCTGTCCTTGGGCGTGTGGTGAGGGACACAGAATCCCCTTAGGGCTTCTGCAAGGCCACAGTAAACAGAACACATGGAAGTTCCAGAGGCTCCTGTCGTGGGGTTTAAAAAGCAAACAAAGGTAAATTTAGTGGGGTCTTTTCTGGCCTCAGCTCTGGAATGATTTTTGTTCTCTTGCTAAGAAGGAGCTCAGGGGCGCAAATAGCTTGTGTCAGACAGGAGAACAAGGGAGCCATGTTTGGGTGGGATTTTGAGAATTACAGTTATGGCACATTTTATCCAGAAAAACTGCTGGCATCAGCAGAGAGCAGACATGGCACATGCCTTTGGGTACATTAATTTTCTTTTTCTTTTTCTTTTTTTTGGCGGCGGGGTCGGGGAGCCCTCGCTGTTTCGGGTCCGTTAGTGGGTGTGTAGCCTGGTGCTGGCACAACTGCAGTTCTCAGAGAGAGCAGAACACCCAACCAGAAACCGCCCACTCTTTTCCTGCAGGCGAGCGCAACATGATGGGAGAAACATCCTTGCAACTTGCACCTGACAGTGTCTTTGCAGGAGGTGGTGGCATGGCCATCCAACAGTCAGCTGAGCACCTGGGCAGTTGCCTTTGAAGCCACCTTCATATCTTGAATGCTCAGCTGCAGAAGAGATCCTGGGGCAGAGGCTGGCCGGTCACCTCCCTGAGTCTAGGGGTCTAGGGGTGTGAAAAGTAATTGGACTGAAGCCCAAACTCCCTACCGTGACACATGAGGGCTTTCCTGATACACCACTGGCCTGCCTCTCCAACTTCACATTTGCTCCTGCCCCCTCCTCGAAGCCACTGTACCCCCCACCCACCACACATAGCTCCGTGCGCCACACTGGCTGTGCACCCACTCACCCAGCCATGGCCTGCTTCTCTTTCACATCTGAACTTTCACCCCACTTTTCCCCTCAAACCCTCCCTAACCACCTCGCTTCCCAGGGGAAACTCTCCTCTGTGCTCCACGTAACACTTCACTCACAGGTGTATTTGTCTATCTACGTGTCCTTCTCTCCCATTAAACCGGGAGCTGCTGAAGGCAGAGTTTATGCTTTATTCATGTCTGTTCTCAGGACTAACACTTAATCAAAAGGGCTCAATAAATGTTATCCAAGTGACTGACTAATTGAATGAATGAATCCTTTCAAGCAGCTTCTTAAAAGCAAAAATCCTACCCTCCCCTGCTCCCACCCCTCATGACTCTACATATTGGAAGCTAAAGCTATATAGTATTTTACATTTTTCTAGAACGAGGAGATATTTGGGGTAAGGATTCGCTGACAGATGGGCCTTTAAGTTTATGTGAGAGACTCTAATCCCATCCCCCACCCGCAGATATAGGGTACTATAGACTGAACTAGGTGTCCCTGAAAAATTCACCTGGAAGCTCTAATCTCCAAAGTGATGGCATTTGGAGATGAGGCCTTTGGGTGATAACTTAAGAGTTAGATTAGGTCCTGAGAGTATCTCCTGATGGAATTAATATCCTTATGAGAAGAGGAAGAGACAAGACACCTTCATCCGCCGGCTGCAAACACAACCAGCCCCTTGATCTCGCACTTCCCAGCCTCCAGAACTGCGAGAAACAAACGTCTGTTGTTTAAACCACCCAGTCTACGGTATTTCGTTACAGCAGCCCGAGCAGACAAAGACAGAAATTGGTACTGATCGTGGTGTGCTGCTGTAACAGATACCTAAAAATGTGGAAGTGGCTTTGGAACTGGGTCAAGGGTAGCAGCTGCAAGCGTTTGGAGGTGCCTGCTAGAAAGCGCCAACAATGCCACGAAAGGGTCTGGAAAGCCAATCTGGCATCTGTTTGCAGTTTGAAAAAAAGAAATTTTTCAATGGAGAGAGAAAAGTCCTGGGGGAGAGAATCCTGGAAGAGACCAAAGTGGGGAAAATAGAGAGAGAAGGTCCAGTAAAGGAGCTCGTTTGAACTTTAAAGGAGGGCCATCTTGTCCTGGGGGTTTTTTAAGAATTGTCAGAGAAAATGGCTCAGGCCCACGGCCACTAGATGAGGGGCTCTGGATGCCTTTGCTAGTCTTTCCTGCCACCAAATCCCACCCCCCAACTTGTTATAACACTTGTAGGCATCCGACAAGTAGTGACGTCTCTTTATGGCGCATTCAGCATGGTGCTAAGTGGGCTGAGCTCTCTAGAAGATGCAGGAGACACAGGTGTACACCCAAGTAGCTTACAGCCTCACAGAGGAAACAAGGTTCATTCATGTGCAAACAAGCATGCAACCCCCCCACCCCCCCAGAACACAATGCAGCTAGTACAGTTCGCAAAATGCTCTAGGTGGTGGCTCTTTGCTGTGAATTAGAATCAGCTGGGGAACTTTAAAAAAATCTTGAGTCTAGGCCATACCCCATATAAGTGAAATCAGAATCTCTGGGAGGGGAGCCCAGGCATCAGTATAGTTTTTTCATTTCCCAGGTGATTCCAATGTACTCCAGCCAAGTTTGAGAAACCACGCTGAAGAGCGAGCATCCGCTCTAGCTGAAAGATGTCTGAGCTGTCCATTCATTAGCTCTGCAGCCTGGGGCTGGCCAATGAGCATCCTGGAGCCCGGCTATTCCAGAGATTTTTTTAAGTCCTATCAAGGGCACTTTAAGTCTCCAATGATTAGCATAATGACTGACACACAGGAAGTACCCAATATAGAGATATTTATCGGAATGAATAACATAGGAAGAGTTATTTGATAAGCTTGCAAATGTACTTATTAGTAATGGTACGATTTGCTAAAGATAGTTTAGTGATAATATTGTTAATAATGGCTGTGCTAATTCAGGTTCCAAGGTACACAGCAGAGCCAAGCCCCGTGTTTACCATGGTGACTGTATATAATGGTGTTCCACTCATGTGTGCTACACTGAGAAGTGCCCTGGGTGGATTGGAAGAATCAAGAGGAGAGCTTTTTACTTCACCTTGGGAAATTGCCTGCTTCACTGCTCTGGTCTCTGTCCATCTGTCCATGTACCACTGAGATGCCAAGCCAATCAGCCATATGGCAGAAGTCTGGGAAAATATAGAGGATATGGCGGGGGTCGGGGGGCAGAGAGAGCACAGAGGAGGTGGAGGAGGAGGAAAGGGTTCTTGGGAAGAAGGAAGAGGAGGGGTGTGACGACAGTGATAGGAAGGGAAGGAGAGGATGAGGGAGGAGACAGTGAAACACTGGGTGGGCCCAATGGTTCAAGGCGATGAGATGACAATAAAGGTTTTGTTTGATGATGATCTGAAGGTCCCAGGAGATGGGGCAGAGGAGAGAGGGGGTTGGACTTGTAAAAGGAGCTGATAAACCCTAAGAATTCAGAGAACATGGGTATAATAGCCCACCAAGAGCATGTCGAGTTTTACTTTCCTGACAGTTTGACTGTCTGAAGGTTGTTAAGTTGCCTCCATTCCTGAAAAAGCCCAGGCTGGCCGCTCCCTCTGGGACTCACATTAACCCCTGTGCTCCACTGCCAGAATCCTGAGCTCACTCCACTCATCCATCTGCAGTCCTAGCAAGCATGATCAAACTTTATGAGGCTTGTTACAAGAAAATTACACAGGAAGCTGCAAAGAATTGGAGGGAGGGGGTGGCGGGGGGGGGCCCAAGCACACGGCCAGGAAAGGGGAACAAGGGTGGGGATGCTGGGCTCAGCCTTGACTTGGAAGGCATCGGAGCCCATCACTGAGCAGCTGGCAGCTCGTGCCTCCAGGGCCCCATTTTCCAAGCGAGGACTCGAGCGTTCACACCTGCACTGGCTGGGACTGAGGCCCTCCCTCTGCAGAGTTAATGGGGCAAGCAGAACCAGGAACGCTCTCTCGCCTCCTTGGCCCCACCTTCTCTACTGGCAGAGCAGGCTTCTCTCCAGCTCCATCTGGGCCTCTCTGCTGCTGAGGTGTGCAGATGCCCCTGGCTCGGCAGCCTCAGAGAGACCCGCTCCAAGACACAAAGGAATCCCACCCAGCCCACTCTCCCCCTCCATGAGCAGCTGGGTCTCACCCCATCCCCATTAGCCTTCTCCTCCGTTCCCAATGTAAACACCCAAACTATTACTATTTATTTGACTTTTTCTCTACATAATACAGCCTTGGACAATTCTTTCTCTCTCTCTCTCTTTTTTGGCTTCCCCTGGTATATTCTCCTGGAAATAGACTGGGGATGGAATAACTAGAAATATCCCAGGAGCTGGGTTTCCTGTGGCTTAATGAAGCTCGTACGGAGAGAAGTAAAAAGCTTGTGCAGATAATTTTGCTTGAATACTTTCCTACAACAACTGCCCCTTGGAGAGTCTCCACAAGCAGGGCTTCTCTCTCTTCAGCGCCACACACTTTTGTGTGCACACACACGCACACGCCCAGATGAACACAGGCTCGCTCAGAATCTTGCTGCGACAGAACCAAATCAGAGTGTTCAAACAGCCTTATGGCTTTTGGACAGTTTAGGAGATGGATGCAGGGTGAGTTCAACTTGGGCAGAGATTTGGACAGATGCTTTAGACCAGTCTGAAATGCAGGAAACCAAGGAAGCAAAGGAAAGATGCTATGTGAACGTTGTTCTATAAATTTTCTCTCCCAGCACAGACCAAGGTGGTTAGATGCCGTTTCTATCCAATGGGAGCTCCTGAAGCTCTCCCGCTAATGCTGGAAAAACATTCACTTAACAGGCTTGTCCAAACAATTCCCTTTTTAATTCAGACATGATGAACTGCAGGGGGGAAGCAGAGCCCCAGGGCTGTCCACCTCAATACCATCACTCCTGACAGGGCACAGAGCCACACGTTCACCTCAGCGGTCCATTAAAAAGCCTGATGGGGAAACTGTGTTTATAGTCAGGTTATAGAACAGGCAGGAAGCAATTAATGCCTTCCCCATGGCCCTGTGCTGCTGTCTCCTCTCCTTCCCAACGCCCACACAGCACATGCACACAAACCCAGCTCCATCCCCTGCTCTGATTTACACGCTCTTTCACAAGCTCCTTTTCTGACCCACCCATCTTCCCGCACAATGGTTCTCTCCAAGTACAACCCTCGGGAGAAACCATACTCACACGTAGACTGCACACTCACACTCCATCTCAGATCACAGCTAGACCCCTCAGCCTCTTTCTTGTTTTCCAGCCACATTTTTTTTTTCTAAACCCATTCACTTGCCATTTCGTCTCTAACCTTGAACCTGCTCTCACCCTCCTTTCATACACAGTCCCGCAGAAAAACACTGCTGCCTCACGCCTGTTCCCCACCCCAACCGTCCACCATCCTTCTTCTCTCCACCTGTCAGTGACCAATTCAGAGCTGCCCCCCTTCCTGGCACTCCAGGAGCTTCCACGTGAGGCAGTCTTATGACTATCTGATTCCTTCCTCTCTCTCTCTCTCTCTCTCTCTCTCTCTCTCAATATATCCCTGTCCTTCCAACTGAACTAGATTCCTCTGAGTTAAAAACCTGACTTTGGATTACGTAACAAGTTCCTTGGAGAATACACGAGGATTCAGCCCATCACTTAAAAGTAAAGCAAATCTCCAAAAAAAAAAAAAAAAAAAAACCCACACAACTATTTTAAAAATGGCTAGTTTACACAGGAACCCAATTAAAGAAAGATCTAGTTGGTGGAAAGTATTGGGAATCAAGGCAATTCTAGGTTGGGTAATGTTAGATTCTTGTCCAACAGCCATTTTGCAAGTGTTAACAAGATAAAAAAAAAATGCCATTGGAGAAAACAGGCATCTCTGAATGCCTCATATGTGTTTCATGAGCAACTGAGTCAAATATAGCAATATTCACTGTAGCAATACAAAATATATACCACAAGTGTGATTAATTAGCCGAAGACTCTCTATACCATGTGGTAAGGAACATTCACTATTATGTTGAAGTTTAATAACATCACACCTCACACTGTGATTAATATACATCCGATTATTCAAATATGGCTGTGCGGATCGTTTCTTTGTAAGAAATGGAAATCATTGTAACACATTTCATACACGTTTCCATATATAACTATTTTTCGGTGATATTTCAAAAAGTTGGATGTCGTCCCCATGTGATTGCTCAAATGAAAATGCTCAAACGTGTACACTGAGTTCCACTGGCAGGCTGGCTTCCAAAAAGAGCAGTGTTGAGATGTGGGAGGGGAGGCGTGCGGGCGGCCGAGGGGCGGGGCAGAGCCGGAGAGCCAGCGGGAAGGCTTCGCACCTGCCTTTGCAGCCCTGGCCCCCTATTTACCAGAACAGATACACAATAACCAGTAACTGCTAAGCACTTCTTGTGGGGGAAATTGAAACTACTAAATCCAATTGACAGGTTAGCGTGTAAGACTGCTCTCTAATGCAGGGGTCAGCACACAGCAAATCTGCCAGGAAAGGGGCAGATAGTAAATTCTCTTGATCGGAGGGCCATATGGCTCTGTCACACCTGCTCAGCTCTGCGGCTGAGGTGCGAAGGCAGTGGTGGAGAACGACCAATGCGCAGAGCTGCTTTCCAAGATAACTTTATTTATGGGCACTGATATTGGGATTTCATATAATTTTCATATGGCCCAAAATATTCTTCTGTCAATTTTTTTTCTGCCACTTAAGTATGCAGAAATGAGTTGGAGCTTGTGGGCTGTACAGACAAGTGGTGGGCTGGATTTGGCTCCCGGGCTGTGGTTTGCTGACCCTGATTTAGAGTGTTTTACTGCAGACACTACTGACTCTGTAAGTCCCTTCCCACCCTGCCTTCTCCTCTTCACCCCTCTCCTCCCGCTTCCCTCGCTTTCCTTCCTCCACCTCCCAGCTCCTGCCTGCTCCGCCTCCAGCAGTTACTAAGGCCAACCGGATCTGCCAGTCCACTCTCTCTGTATCCATGGAGTCCTTGTTTCGTTTTGTTGTCGTTTAGAGTGAAGATTTCTGTTACTTCTTCTAGAAAATGCCACTGCAGAAGTGCCTTTCTGGATACCCTGATCAAGGAAGCTGCTGGTTCTCACCTCCAGAGGATGGGGGCTCCTTATCCCCACCGGGGAGTGGGTGGAGGAAAAAGGCTGCATGGAACTGATGCCCTAGGACTGACAAGGTGTCTGTGTTCCCACAAGACAACCACAGCCAACCATTTGGGGAGCATGTGGAGGGGGACGGGGACTGGGTCAGTCATTTGGGCCCGCGAATAGGGTCTCACCAAGCACAGGTCTAACGCCCACCCCATACCAATTCCACTTTCACATTCACTCTGTGCTTGTGAGCTGGAGGTAAAAGGGAGACCTCCAGAGGCTGGCTGCATCTTGTCTCTTGAGTTCCTCATCCAGGAGCGCACTGTTGAACTTGGAATTGGGCCTCCAAGGGTACTGCATGTGAACATGGCATGGGGTACACTTTTGCCTCGGGCCAGTCCTGACTGCTACAGGCTATAAGCACTTACCAGAGCTAAACAGTATGTGAGAGGCCAAGCAAAGTGCTCCGTTATCCCCAGTTTACACAGAGGGACACTGAGGTTCAAAGTCAGTAAGTAATAGGTCCACAATCAGAACAAGAGATCCAGCTGCAGCAGAAAATCACAAAGGCTTCTATCACCAGGCTTTTGTCTCCATGGCAGGGGTCCCGCGTGAGTATGTGCTAGCTTGATCTGTCTTCGGTGAGCATTCTTGGATTTCTATGGCCGTAACATTTGCCAAAAGGCACCCGCACCAGCTAAATGAATGTCATACTGTAAGCAGCCCCCACATCCAGCCCCAGGTTCTGGGGGTGGGAGAAATTCGACTAGATCTAAAACAAGCAAAACTCCAAAACTAAAGACAAGCACACGCTGCAAACAAAGTCTTAGTCCCTGCTCTGGTGCGGTTCTTCCCCCGGTGACCCATGTTTCATGATAACTCGCCTGCGGAGAAACCAATTAGCAAAGGGAGGTTCCTGAGAGCTGGAGAAAGTCTGAAAGTGTTCGTGGCGTTTTATAAATCTCTCTACAATAGTCTGAAACATTGTCTGATACCACTGCAAGCCCACACTCTCCCTCCAACTAGTTATTTTTAACAACAGCAAAACAACAGCAGCAGAGCCGTAGGGGTGGGCAGGCATGAAGGGCTGCACCAATCACCAAACATCCCTTCTCCCTGCAAGCAGACAAGCAAAGCATCCTTCCTTTGCACAGAGAACGCATCCCTCCAAGGACCTAGAATCCCTACCAGTATTAACCAATTGGTCACATCGACTAGAATGGTGGGGAAAAGCAATAATGCCTCGCTGCTCTGCATTGCAATTGCAAGAGGTCAAGGCAGATTTAATAAAAGATCGCAGCATGTGGGCAAAAGGCAGGAATCGATATAAAAAAATAAAACTGATATGTGGAAAGGGATAATGATCAGCCAGTGTCTAGCTACTTTGAATCAAAACACACGATCCCACGGAGAGCAGCTAGGACTGCCAAGATACATCCGCGAAGACCCCAGCAGGAGTCTGTAATTATATTTCTCTAAAGTATGAGTCCTATATTAAGCAAATGGTCTCAAATATTTCATGAATCAAGCTATCAAAAGCCAACTGTTGACCTTGCGACTTTCCTTTAGAAAGAGCCAGAACCAGAACGTATGATTGGTTCAGAGGCCCAGTATTCAGGACACTGGGGACGGGAGATGGATATACCCACATCACAGCTTAAAAGCTTTGCGAGGCCAGTTGCACAGAGGTAAGCTTAAGCAACTATTTAAAGAAACAGTTCTAACATTTAAGACCCAAATGAGAACGCAGTTTACTCTTGAACAACATGGCGCCCCGCTTACTCGCGGGGCGGTGAAAATCCACCGTTATAGTCTGCCGTCCGCATCCGTGGTCCTGCGTCCGCAGATTGTGCAGAACTGCCTACGTATTTAGTGAAAAAAATTCACGTATAAGTGGGCACACGTGGTTCAGTCCCATGTGGTTCAAGGGTCCACTGTACGTCGCAAGTTCCTCCTGGGAACCATTTCAATTGATTTCAGCTCTTCAGAGCCCGTGATGAAGAAAATGTCGACGTGAACCACCAGGCAGGCAGAGCCGACCCACGCCCTGGCCCTGGGGGAACGCACCGGGACTGACTGCACATGCAACCACTTTCACAAACTCACGTGGTCCTTCGTCCGGCAAACACTTACTTGAACACTTTCTTTGTACCAGGCTTTATGGGAGGGGCTGGGGAAAAAACCAAAAAAAGAAAGTATTAACTCTACCATCAGTTAGCTTACAACCTAATACGGAAACCGGCATGAAAATGAACAATTACAACACCATTAGATAAGACCTATAAAGAAGGTGTGTAACAGAAATAGTTACTACTGTTGGTGTCCGGCTCAGTAGGTGACTTAGGGCCAGATTACTTGCATTATTACATAAAATTACAAAGGAGTGAGAGTCTAGGACAAGTGCCTTAACCTTCCTAGGAAGGACAGGGAAGGCTCTTCAGAGGAGACAGTACTTAGATTTTTCACAAAGGCATGCAGGCTGCATCCTAGACAGAAGAGACAGCACACACAACGGCCTGGAGACACGAGAAAAACACGGTGGACGCAAGCACTGACCAGGAAGTCGGAGGCTTCTGGAGGAACTCAGCAAAGCGAGAATCTTCCCCAGATGACACCCTCCTCTAAGGAGATAAGTGATTCTCAAAATTCTGACTGATCTTCTCCAACGGGAGGCATGGATACCCCAGCTGACCTCTTGAAGATCCATGTACCAGCTCTCCACACCCCCTTTCCTTACATGTTCTGCCCCCTTACCATGCTGGTGATGATCCGTCCTGACAGGAGTGACAGACTGCACTCTGGTTTTGTTTTGTTTTGTTTTGTTTTAAATTGAAGTATAGTCGGTTTACAATGTTGTGTTAGTTTCTGGTGTACAGCACAGTGATTCAGTCATATATATATATATATATATATATATATATATATATATATATATATATATATACACACACACACACACACACACACATATTCCTTTTCATATTCTTTATCATTTTAGGCTATTACAAGGTACTGAATATAGTTCCCTGTGCTGTACAGTAGGACCTTGTTGTTTGTCTATTTCACATATAGTAGTTAGTATCTGCAAACCCCAAGACGCACTCTGGTTTCCCAGCCAGCAGGCAGACAGGCCAAGCAGAACCTCCAGGAGACTGGCCTGCACAGCCAGTGGTAAACACACTCCGAGGTCCTAGGGTCCAAGCATATCTCACTGCTGCTGTGTCTAACCTTCACTCCTAGATACCCCCTGTTTCTGCTGATCAGAAAAGCAGCATTTTGAGACCCAGTCTGACGCAGTGGGAAGAACACTGGAGGAGAAGTGAGGGGGTCTAGGGATCTCTGTGAGCCCACCGCTCATTAGCGTGGCTCTTCTGCCACATCTCTGAGCTCTCGGGGCCTTGGTCCCCACATTTGCAGAATGGATGGGTTGGAGTCGGTGACTCTGAAAGTCCTTTCCAGCTCTAAGTCTCGGAGTTATTGCTACTTAGGGCACACAGTGAGTAGAGGTCGTCACCCTACTCCCAGTTCAGCCACACTCTGTGTCATGGAAGGTCATTCTAGAACAAGGGCTGGCAAACTACAGCCCATGGGTCATATCTGGCCTGCGGCCTGTTTTTGTACAGCCTATGAGGTAAGAATGGTTTGCACATATTTTCTAATTGGAAATAAAAAATAATACATGACAGGGACGACTTGTGGCTCACAAATCCTAATGTATTTACCATCTGCCCCTTTACAGAAAAACTTTGCTGGCCTCTGCTCTAGGACACCCAGAAACTGCCCACAGAGGAGGTCTTAGCCATGTTTATTCTGACAAAACAGTGCTTCCTAACTTCACCTGGGCTCTGTGGCAGATTATATATGGTCACAGTGTTTTTCCATTCTTCCTATTGGTGTGTGTCCCCACCCCTGGGCTCCGGGTGGGTTCTGTGAGAACTTTGTTCAATAGGATATGAAGGAAGTGCACTGAGCCAGTGTTGGGGCCCAGGCCTTGAGAAATTGGCAGTTCCCTCTTTCTATTTCTTGGGAAACTCTCTCAGGGGGCCTGGGGTTGCATCCCAGGAAAGGTGACAGATGTGCAAAGCGAAGCCATTGTGGCTCCAGACTGGCTCATCTGCTAGCTGAATGCACCAAGGGACCTCGGTCAGGACCACATGGAGCAGAGGAATTGTCTGGTCAAGCCCTGCCTGAATCTGTGACCCACAAAACCTGCACATGTAATAAAGCGGCTGCTGTTTGACCCTCTAAGTTTTGGTATAGTTTGTTACACAGCAAGAGGTAACTGGCATAGGACAGGCTGCTCTCAGCTCCTAGAGGTCACCCATGTTCCTCAGTCCCCGGCCCCTCCATCTTCCGAGCCGGTAACGGAGAATCTCCCTGCTGTCAACTCTCTCTCACACTTCCAACTCTTAAGAGCCCAGTCCCTTTTAAAGGTTCCTCTGACTAGGTCCGATTTCTCCAGGATTCTCTCCTTTTCTTATAGTCAACTGATTCGGGATCTTAATTACACCTGCAAGGTCCCTTTACAGCAGCAGCGAGATTAGTGTTGGCTTGAGTATGTGGGAGAAGGTACGTGTACACCTGATGATGGAGGTCTTGGGGCCCCTCTTGGAATTCTGCCCAGCACAGAGCACAGAGCAGGAGCAGGCTGACGAATGGAGGCAGCTTCACAGGTGTGTCCTCTCACAAAGATTTCATCTTTCTCTGTATGCAGAGGCCCCAGTGGAGAGGGAGCCATTCTAGAACCTTAAGGCAGATGATTATATACAGCGGTTTCTTAATCTGAGAGTGAGGGTTAGAGAGGAGGGAGCGATGGCCCACGAAACAATGACTCTGCATATTAATGTGCTGTACAAAAGTAGCGAGGCTGTGAAGAGTGGTACCCCATGCTGGTTCCCTGTCTTCCTCCTCTTAATAAGGTCTCTGTGGAGAGCATTCGCCCCAGAGGTATGAGCCGGGCAGGGTCTGGGTTTGCCTTTCCCCCACAACCCTGCATTCTCTGCAGAATCTGCTGCTTTGGCAGGAGAAGTTGATTACTGAATAATGAATTATAATTCCTTTTTCATTTTCCAGCCCTCTCCAGAAATGTGCTGCTAACTTTTCTGCTTTTTGGGGCTTAAAATGGAAAGAAAAAGAAGATTCTTCTTTCATCCAGAGGTGGGGGGAACCCACAATCTTACCTAACAACCCCATCTCATTCCTGGGGATATGATGGTCATTAATTGTTTTAATCAATTCAATTTCTAACTTTGGAGAAATTTCATTTCTTCCTTGACTGGACAATAATGTCTCCAACGAAGCTAAGCTTCATGAGATAATTCCAGGCAGGGCCATGGTCAGATCAAAAATGTCCTTGCCCTCTTGGGGGGCTGCTTTATCCCTGCTAGGCAGGGAGGGGGTGTATCCTGGAAATAAATTCCATCCAAGAGAACAGAGGTGTGGCTGCGTCGGAGACCAGAGGGATGCTCGAAAGTGCTCCCAGGGCCGTGGTGGAGGCGGCTCTGAACACCAGGGTGTGGGATTCCTGCACAGGATGGAATTTATTCTCCCGGGAAGCAGAGTGCATACAGAGAAACTGTCATGAGAGACGAGGCAGGTAGCCAGAGGAGAGGAAAAAGTAATGCCGTCCACAGACATCTGGATGAGGGAGGCTGGAATTCATGTACAGCAGGGTGAGCAAGAACCTGAAGGAAGCTTCAAGAAAACAGACCTGTGACCCAAGACCAGACCTGAAGTTACTGCAACCCCAAGTAGGAGCCTGAAGGACGGAACAGCTGACAAACAGCTGATTCTGGGACATGACTGCTTCTCTGAGGGCTGATTATAGTGAGGTCCCATTGCAGGGAGGGATCTCAGGATGTGTGAGAGCATGTGAGTGTATGTGAGTCTGAGTGTGTATATGTGTGAGAGGGTGTTGTGTGGGTGAGTGTGTGTACATGGTGCCAAAAGGAGTCATGACATAAGCCAGGTTGCCTGAGTGACCTTTCCAACAGATTTAAATCCCCAAGCAGAAGGAACGGCAGGCCCCGGCAGGGCAGTGCTGGGGAGAACTGGGGATGGATTCAGCACTTAGGAAACAGAAACAACCGAATGGGGAGACTGGGGGAGGGGAGGGGCAGTGGGAGTCAGGAGAAATCTGAGTTCCCAGCTTGAGCAGCTGGGTGAATTGTGGCCCCACTGACATGGGGAACAGAGAAAAATGGGAACAAGGTTGATAGGGCATCAACTGAAATGAGTATATGCTTTTGAGGAAATCACATGGGTCTTCAAGAAATACTTTCTGTTCTCAGAGTCTGCAAAAGCCCTAGGTCAGTCACCATCCACAAAATGAACTTCCAAGAATCTTATTTCATGCCTTCATCACATTTCCTGTCTCTCAATCTGCCTTCCTCTGTGTCTACCAAACGTTCCCTCCTGTCCTGGTTTTTGAGTTTTGCTTTTTCCACCCCCCGCTGATCCTGTGCACCCATCCTGTAGAGCGAGCATGATCTCCCCATCTTGTGAGCTGGAAACGGAGCGCCTGCACAGCTGGCGCACCCAGGAGATGCCCCCCGCTGTTTGCGGACTTGAACTGCACGTAACTAAAGATCCAAGAGAGAGTAAACTTTTCCCTGGTTTTTACATTGTTTAAAACTTCCTCGCTTGATCCCTGCTAAGGACGCTCAGGAACGTAACAAAAATAAATAGAAATTAAAATAAAAGCAAAGGCTTCTTTTATTTGTCAGAGTTCTCTCCATCATCAGCTAATTCAGATGACTACCATCAGTAGAACCTGGCCTTCCCTATGGGCTGGTAGCCCCTTAGGGGGTTAAAAACTGTTGGGGATGGAGGGGCAGGGAGATGGCATCAGTTAGAAACCTCTGGAAAAGGACAAGTGATGACAAGACTGAGACTAGGGAAATTGGAGAGGACAGCTTCCGTGAAAGGTGGCCAGGCAGGCATGTGACAGGACACGTGACATGCTGCCATGTCTCAGGAGGCTCCAGCCGAGAGAGAGACTGCCTTTTCAGATGGTCCATTACTGGAGGATTACAGTTTTAAAAATTAACCAGCCCCCTTATGAGAGCGACCAGATTGAAGACAATATGCTGCTTTGTTTCCTAGTTCTCTTCCACTGCAAACAAGGCTTTAAAAATGCTTCGCAGAACTAAATCATGAATCATGCAGGAGAGAGCTGTAAAGTCCAGATGAAGGACAGGCTGCTGCAATAAACTCCCAACACACCTCAGGAAGGGGACCCGTGGGCAGGCGTCGCAGGGTAAAACGTTCTGCGGCAGGAGTCGTGGAAATGTGTAGAAAGACAAGGGCAGGAAATCTGAGGACTGAGATAACTGGGGCGGGGAGGACCTGGTTATAAGTAGCAGTGAGAGGGGCCAGGCATCTCATCCTAGGAATTGTGAAGTACCTCTGTCACAGGTCTGGAACCCGGGGAACTGGTGTGCCTGGAAGGGCATGTGGGGAGCTTGCTGGCAGACACAAGTCAAATCAGCCTCGGGCACCCCCAGCCTTTTCCTGTGGCACCCAGATCATCAGTGTCACAGAGATGAGCATGCTCTCCGTCATCACAAAAGCAGAACTCTAGACGGCCCAGGCAGGCCGCGTGAGTGAGTGACGCCAGCTAGGCAAAGGAAAAACCATTCTTTTGGATCTCTTGACTGATGGAAGCATGGAGACAGACACATATTTCTCTACCATCAGGGAATCTACAGTGTGAGAGGAAGGTCAAAGGCCCCCTGGCACTCAGCCTCAGTGTCAGAAGCCTGAGGTGGCGAGCCGGTTCACGGTAAGGGGGCAGTCACACGTCCTACAACCCACTGCCAGCAAAGGGGTGCCCCAGGCCGCCACGTCTGCTTGTCAAAAGAAGCTGTACCAATTTTTATATGACATCTGCCAAGTTTTAAATATGTAGATTTTTAAAAAGATACAAATAAAACACCTGGGCAGGTTGCATTCAACCTGCATGCAGTCAGTTTAAAATCTCTGATCTGGTTCAACAGTCTCTCATTTTATAGATGAGAGAACTGAGGCCCATGGTGAAGTGTCTGGCCCTCTGTTATGCTGTGAACTCGGGCCAAGACTACAGCAAGGTCTAGGCAACAGCCTAGGGATTCCCCAAGTCTAGGCCTCCTGCCGTCTCCCGCCCTTCCAGACCGCCTCCCTGGATGCCTTATCATCCCCTCTCAGGATCTGCTGCAGCCTAGGATCCTGTGCACCACAGATTCCACCTGCCGAAAGGAAACAAAGCAAAATCCCTTACTTGTCCCTCCAGGACCAGTAGTGGGCTGAATGGTGGCTCCCAAAGATATTCATGTTCTAACTCCCAGGACCTATAAATGCCATCCTATTTGGGAAAAGGGTCTTTGGAGACGTAATTAAGTTACAGATGTTGAGATGAGATCACCCCGGGTTTACAGCGTGGGTCCTCAACCCAGTGATGTGTCCTGATAAGAGGGTGGCAGAAGATGATCCCAAAGACAAAGAGGTGGAGGCAGTGTGACCGCAGAGGCACAGATTAGAGCGATGTGGCTGTAAGTCAAGGGATGCTGGCAGCCACCAGGAGCTGGAAGAGGCAAAGAATGCATGTCCTCTAGGGCCCCCAGAGGAAGTACATCCCTGCCAAACCTTGATTTCAGACTTCTGGCTCTGCATCAGTGAGAGAATAGATTGTAATTTGTCACAGCAGCCACATAAAACCTGACACAGGACCCTTCCTTCTGCTAGGGAAGACGGATTTCCTGGGAGACTAGGAAAGGTACTGACCACCATTTGTTGATTGCCCCGTTTATACCAGGCCGTCTGTTTTCTGCACTCCTCACATCACTTCTTTAAAATAGGTGTTATAGCCTCTCTCGCCCCTCTCGCCCACCCATTGCACAAATAGGGAAACTGAGGCACTGAGAGGCCACACAGACCCTAAGCGGTGGAGCCAAGACTTGAAGCCCAAGCTTTTTACTCTCACCACCCTACTCATCTGGGACTCCCTGGAGAAAGCTCTTGTAACAGTGAGCTTCCATAGCTCAGAAAGCAGCTCTGAAGGTGGGAATCTGCCACTGTTAAAACAAATCAGTGCAGGTATATATATATATTTTGAACAATGGCCAAGTTTTTTGGTTTTAATTTTTTAAGCTAATGTTGTGTTAACACAACATTGCAAACCAACTACAATTAAAAGTTTTTTTTTTAAGAAAAGAAGAGGAAATATTTTAGGCTAAATTATCCAATATTAAAGAAAGAGCTGAGCCTGGTGCCCAGACCTGTGGGCAAATACACATTACTTGCAGATGCAGGCACTGCCAGACTATATCCTTAGATGAATCACCATGAGGAGAGACTCTGTTCATGCATTGATAATCTCATTGTTTTCGACCTCTGGGAATGACCACTGCACGAATGTTATAAAGTCAGGAAAATACAACTTCATACTAATAATGCAGATGCAAAACATAGGTTGACCAAAACTGGAATAGGCTTTACTAGAGGCAAGGGGAAGTAGCTGGAATTGTATGATGTTTAAGTAACTAGAGATATCTGGGGGAGTACTCTGGTCCAGAGAAATCAGATCCAAGTGTGAATTTTAAACAAGTAATCTTGAGCAGTTAGATAATTGAATTTAATCTCTTTGAGACTCAATTTTCAAATCTGTAAAAGGTAAGGATGGAAATGATGTGTGCATATCGTATGTGACACACATCTGGTTCTCAGTCAACAACGGTTATTAAATTATCATTATTGCTGTTGTTAACCGTCCTGACTCTTCCCTGCTTTATTATACAAAATTTTAACTCAAATATTCTGTTAGGGGATATTACAAAAATTATCCAATCACCATTTTAATTTCTCTTTTTATAGTTATATAGAGAATTGTAATTCCACATCAGAAATAAACACCCTTTCAAATTATCCTTTAAAATAACTTGTTGTGAGCATACATAAATTCACTGCACGTATAATATTCTTTCAATTGACTTAGAGATGTGAAGGCAGACTTGTTAGAGGGAAAAAAAAATCTATAAAGGCTGTACTCATTCATCCACTAGATATTTATGGAGGAACGTCTCCAGAATCAATGCAAAGTGCAATAATTGCCCTAAGAGCTTTGAGTATAATGCTGTGACATTATAAACAGAAAAAACACAAATTTTATCATTAAAAAATTAAATGTGAATTTGGAAGAGGGAGAATTCCCTTCCAGTTCCCCAGGGATGCGGGGTTGTGGGAGGGGCGAGAGGCACGATGGGGAAGAAAGCGTAGCGTAAGAAGCTGCTCTGGAAAGGAGGCAGATTCTAGTTGGATCTTAACACAGCAGTCAGGTTTCAACCTGGAAAGCAAGGGTCTCCTATACAAAAAGACCCTGAAACATTCTAAGTGAGCATGAGGATCAGCAAATAAGTCTGTTTGGATGAGGCAAAGGGGATGTAAAAGTGAATATTTGATTTAATATTGGAAAGGTAGGTAATAGAGACCCCACATATGGCCAAAGCATCTTAAACCTTATTTGTTAGATAGTGGATGTTATGTTAACATCGTTCATAGAGGAAAGATATGATCAGAAATGGGCATTTTGTAACTTGATGGGTAGCCAGTATTGGTGAGAATGGAAGCAGAGAGAGCAGTCAGGAGGCTAGGTGATAATCTAGGTGAGAGGGAAGTGAGTGATCAGCTAGGGAGGAGAGAGTGGGATGGGAAGGGAGTGAAAGACAAGAAGGAGTTAGCGGAAGGGAGTGGTAGGCCAAGCAGGGAGAATCAAGGATGACTCTGAAGTTTTAAATCTAAATGCCCAAGAAGATCTTCTGGGAGTAGCTGGAATAGGGAATGCAGAACAAAGAGTAGACTTTTCTGGAAGAATTGATATGTTTAGTTTGAGATGCACAGAGATGCCCATCATACAAATGAAAACAAAACAAAACAGAACAAAGCACCCTTAGTGTAGAAGAAAGCTTGGCCCTGGAGACTGACAAGGGTATAGAGTTCTACAAAAGGTAATGGTTTATAGCCTTGAGAAAGCTTCAGATTACTAACAGAGAAGATAGAGAGAAAGAAAAGGAGGAGACAAAAGACAGACTCTGGAGGGCAACGTCTAATTTCACGAGGTAAGAATAAAATAACACCCAGAAAAAGGGCACTATGAGAGGTGGAAGGAAAACAAAATATGTCTGGTGTCTCTAAAGTCTTTGAAAATGAAAAAGGCAGAGATACTTTACAGACCAAGATCTAAGAGAAAGCTGTGCTTTTGCCAATGCTCTTCCTGTCTGGAATGCCTGCTTCACCCCCACTCCCCTCCATCTAGCCAATTCCGACTCATCCACAAGGCTCAGAGTGAAGGCCACCTCCTCTGGGAAGCCATCCTAAGCCACATCCTAAGACACATTGACCCTGTGCTCTCTGTCTTAGAGGAATTTTCACTCTACGTGATCATTGCTTGGAGTCATGTAGTCATATGGTAGACCTTCTCCACTGCTTGTTGCTCAGTGCCAGGGCCAGTCCTGAAGGCCTAAGAGAAGGGGCTAGGCTAGTCTTGGTCAGCAGGAATGACACTTTTCTTCTAAGACAAGGGACAAGGGAAGACTTCTAGGCTTAGTATCTAGGACCTACAGGCTTTTCAAGAGCTTCAAAAATATTTGGGACTTCGACACAAACAAAAGATCCCTCCAAAATATGAAAAATTATCTGAAAAGCAAAATTAATAAATATTTAAATATCTATAAATGTTATTACATTGAATAGTCAACCATAATTCAAGTCAAGTTTCCTATAATCATGGAGAAATGTGATTTCATGTGGGTGTGGGTGCATTAAGCACATACATACTAGATAAACAGGTTTGATATGGTTTGAGGTGAAGCATCCAACCGTACGCATGCCCAGAACCTGGGAAGACCTTAAACCATCCTGAGAGGAGGCCACTGGAGGAAATCTGGAGTAGAGAGGACAAAGTAACAGTCCACGCTTTACAGGCTGTGTGTGCAGGCTGCTTTATTTCACACACACTGTGAAAATAAAGGTGTGGTGTTACGGTAAAGACTGAGAAACGAACCCAACATGCTGTCTTCCAGGAGCCTGGGGTTGCCTCCAACTCATCTTTGTTTCATCTGCAGCAATGACTGACAGGGGGGCAGGTCTACCAATCATGGCCTTGACCTTCAGGACCAGAGAACAGCCATTGACTATCCTAGGGGTCTAGTGATCTCGGCCCAGGCCTCACAAACATGCATTTAATTATTATAAAAATGGAAACGATTAATAAACAAACATAGGCAAAACAAGCTCTTTACATCCACAAAGAATAATGATGATGTCTTCAGAAGCAAGCCCTGACTTGCCAGGCTATTTGCTGGGCAACTTTCAGGCTACAGTAAATCTGTACACTTAGTTTTGTTGTCTTTACAAAACACATTAACGAAGTAATAGAAATATGGCTGCTGAAAAGACGTGATGTCTAGGTGAAGCCCTAAAGGGATTTTATAAAGTAAAGTGACCAGATGAAGGTAATGCCTTTTTCCTTAAAAAAATTTCAATGGATCTTTTTTTTTCTCTTAATTTCAGATTTAAGAATTAAAAGTGGAACTATATGCACAAAATATAATCTCATTTGTGAAAATGACAGCCCCAAATCCTATTTCAAACCCAATTTTCAGTACATGGAAGTTGTTCATGAGCATGTGAGTCATATTAGGACATTCTTGGTAAAATTACCAGTCTGTGGAGAAAATTAACTTTCTGAAGTATCCCATAGGTGCAAAAATTATAGGCTTTTAAAAAAAATTAGCATTCAGTTTTCTAAAATACATTGCTGGGTCTTCCTAAGACTGTACATTGAAATTAAACAGGCACCATACATATTAAATGTATATAACTTTAACGTATATACTGTTTTTAATATAATTATGGTCTGATAATTTCATATTCTATATGTGACATTATACCAATTTCTGTACATAGGCATCTTTCTCTCCAGTTATTTAAAATGAAAAATCTCACTGGTGTTTTATTAATGGTCTCTAAGAAGAGAAAGGCAGAGGCGGCCGCCTTTCCTGGCAATCCACCGCTGCCACATTCTTCTCACATTTTCATCCTGAAATTCCACTTATGAAAGGAAGCAGCTGTGGGAAAGGGGAGGGGTGAGTATTATAAGAAAGTGAAGTGAAGAGGCAAAGATAAAGTCAGAAACAAATGGTCATTTCGAGGGGCGAATATACAGCCAGACTTAATGCTCTTGGATAACCAAGCATTATCTCAACCTCTTGTGTGTTGTCCTGGATAGAAAGCTACAGCTTGGAATACCTCCCTCCCCTGAAACCACATCAAAGCGTCAAGAATACATGTTGTTGTCCTCAAACTGCTCTGGAGCTGGCGAAGTTAGCAGCGATCATGCAGACTGGCAGGGAGAGGCAGGCTGGCAGTCTTAATTGCCCCATTTGCACTTTAAGGCTTCTCTCTGCTGACCTCCATTTTGTAGAACTTCTATTAACGATCAACAGGCTAGGTACAAGCTACTTACAGGGCTTTTTAAACTTTTAAAACTACTTAGAGCCACTTACACACTTGGAAAGATTTCCATTTGCAGAAACCAAGCTCTTACATTAGCTGGGTGCATATGCATTTTAAGGATTACATATTAATGAGACCAAGCAAAATTTGGTCATTTGAACAACTGACCAGGCAGGCAATTGCTGGGACTCTATATACAAAAAGAAGTTCTTAATTGGGTCACTGATTTACATAATTGAAGCAATTCCCTTGGTGCTCTGCTTCAGTCTGAGGATGAAACTCGCTAGACCGTGGGAGGAGGGTCAACGTGTCAATCAGAATGAGGACAGACCTTCACCCTTCCTCTGCCCGAGTGAGTTGCACTTCCAGGTTATGTGACTATCTGCCCTGTAGTGAGCGGTAAGAGTGGACCCAGTGTATTAGATCACTGAGGGTTTCTCTCTTGTGTACAGTTTGGAGAAAGAGAGTCAGAGTCATTCCTTTTGACAGTCTTGATTTCTTCTCTGTGCTCACTGAGCTCAGAAAAAGGGTATGGAAGAGAGGCCACAAGAGCGGACCAGGTAGAAGTTAGAATAGGTTTTCGATCTAAAGCTTGTGGCTACCTCGCTGTACAACTCCCATCAGTCATGTCCCCTCTCCAGCCCTCAGAAGACCCCAGGTAGAATGACCAGAGGAACCAGGGCGAGGGCCAAGGGCAAGGGTATGGATTAGGTAAAACCAGTTCCTAAAGTCTGAATGTGGCCAAACTCACCCTAGTAGGTTCGGGGAACCATGCTCAAGTTATTAGAATGAGGCATTTCCTGGGACAAAGTAAGTGGCCATTTTATATGGTTCAATTTAGTTATAAAGTGTGTGTTTTGCTGGAGTTTCCTAGCTGGGTTTAGAGGTTCTGATGCTGATCTCTTTCAATACATTCCATTTCCTCATCTAATGTTGGCTTTAAATAACAGCTTTATAAGTAAAAGCTGGTATAGCATTTAATAGCTTATGAATTTCTTCAACACATTTAATCTGATTGAGTCCTCATAGCCTTATCAGAAAAAAAAAAAAAAACCTATTATCATTCTTGGCTTCCAACACATAGCACTATTCTGTTTATTCTCCCATTCGTGGCCCATTCCTTTTTTAGCTTCCTAATTGGCTTTTCTGTGTTGGCTGCTTATTTCAGGGTAAGTATTTTTCAAGGTTCAGGCCTCAATCTTCTTCTCCACCCCAGAGACGTCATCCATTTTTATACACATGACCTTCACATTTTTACTTCCTACCTGGACCTTTTCCCTAAACTTCACTTCTACCATTCAAAGTATCAGCTGGATACTTGGTACTTAATTTTCCAGCATCGCCTCAAACTCAACAACTTTATAGCTGAATTCATCATTTCTTCTCCCTCCTCCCTTCATCCCTTGTGGTCCTTCCTCCTGACTTTTCTACTCCAGTTAATAGCGTCATCATTCTCCCAGGAACCTAAGTTCAATATGCTTATCGTCTCAGGTTCCTCTCTCTCCCTTGTCTTCCAATTTCATCAGTCATCAAGGTTTTCTGATTGTTTCTTCATAATTTCTCTCCACCCACAGGGTCAGAGGATAATTTACCCATTACGACTTGAATACACTATTACCTCACTAGCCCAAGGAACACATAGAGAAATTCCTCCAGGTTCCATGACATGTGTGCCCTAGACTTTCCCCTTCGAGTGGTGAGAAATATTTAACTCAAGAGTGTCAGGTTAAAAAAATAAGTCAACAAAACCTTCCCTGGGGCTGTTTGGCCTGGGGTTGCTGGGTTGGGGAACTGAGGTAGAGAGTGGCTTTTGGACAGTTTACTTGGGGGGATCCAGACTTTAAATTTGCAACACTAAATAAATGGGAAACCCTGAGGAATTCCAAGCAAAAGTAGAAAACTACAGAGGAAGATAGATTTGGCTCTGAGATCCCAATTTGCTGTAATTTCGAACATGATTTTAGCCCTCGGGACAAAGAAGGTGATACATTGCAACTGTCAAAACAGCAACGAAGAAACCCCTGCTCCATTTTCTTTTCCGTTTCTTCTTTTTGAGCAGATGTTGAGGCACAAAGTGCTAATTTCAGACTGGGCTGATGAGAAAAATAATGTAAATTTTTAAATAAGTTAACTAAATTAATTAGATGATTAGGAACATAGTGTAAATGTGACCAAGGACACAGCAGAGAAAGAATGTTCACCATAGGGCTGTTCAACACCCTCACGTTTCCGCAGTTTGCTCTAAAATTGTTATAATAAGCAAGTTTACGTACAATGTGCGTAAAGATTATAGGGCGAGAATTAAGTCAGTGGGCGCAAGGGCTGATATGTGCATGAGGGAGAGCAATGACGTGAACGCGATTAAAACTAGGTACGTCCGAGAGGTGACGGTAGCCTTCACACATACACTGGTTCTTTACGCCCAGGGGGTGAGAAAGCAGAGGTTCAGAGAAGAGAAATTCATACCAGTCAGACAGAATTTTTTTTTCTCTTCCAATTACCATATTAGTTAGTTTTTAGGCTTCAACTTCTTTATCTCTACCACATGGGAATTAATGACGTCCACCTCATAGGTTGTGAGGGTTTAATGAAACTGCATGGAAAGCACTTAGCATTAGTAAACTTCGTTATTATTCATAGCTTTTATTAGTGTTATTGTCCTATTTTCATGTCAATAGGCACTGAAGAATCAAGTCAAACTGTGGACCGTGCTGTTGGTTTAGGCAAATATTCACAGTTCTTAACCTAGAGTCATGGTCACATAGGTGGAACACAGATGTCGGTGAGGTGGTAATAGTTTTAGTAGGTGAGTGTAGAGCTCTTTGGTATTTAAGCATGATACTGTAGTGTATTTGAACAGCCTACAGCACATTTCAGCCAACTATCATCCATTTTGGCTTGTTCCACTGTGGAGTACTCTAACAAAAGCATGAGGTTTGTCAGTCCTAAGCCTGAGGGTGAGACTCATTTGAGACAGAGCAATGGTTGGTGTGCAGCCAAAGCCGGTCTCCCCAATATCTTCTACAGAAATGCCAGCAGTTCCCAAGGAGAAGACAAAAGGATGAATGCTTCAACATGTCTACTCGAGCTGCCACAGCAGCAATTCAAAGGGCATCCCAACAAAATACATGTAATCCAGAAGTGGGGGGGGGGGGGCTTCCCCTGTGTAGCCTTCTCATGAGATGGAAGGGATGGAGGATTCTCTTTTCAGGGACAGTGTTAGGACACCAACATACTAATCATCCAATAGGTGAACAAGGTGTTGCCGAGGGGACCATAAAACTTAAGCGTTTTACAGGAGAAGGCTCACCAGAGGTTAAAAAACTTTTTGAAATTATAAACACATTTATATTATTATAGTTTATGCCAGAGATCAAAATTCGTTAAAGTTAAATGAGCAGTTAATGGGCTACTTTGTGGTTTATCTTTGTATCATCATTAAATTGGAGCGTGGGGACGTGCATTCCCTTAAGTACACTGGGAGGCAAGAGGACTTCCAGTTTTTTGTGTTTATTGTTGGTATTGTTCTTTCATTAATACTCAATGAATTATTCCTAATGAATTATCAAAGGCACTAATGGTACCCAGGTTCCTCTTTTCCACTAACTATCTCAAGTGTAGAAAACTTTGCATTTTCTGGAAAGCTTTAAAAAAAAATAAAGAAAAGAAAACTAATTTCTTTGGCCTTCAGATGATCTCAAATTGATCCCTCCCATCCTCCAATGAAGCTTTAGAAGAAGAAGGAGGCTGAGAGGGAGTGAGAAGTTTGGAAGGAGGTAGTGATGATCACAGTCCTTACTTGCTCCTGCCCAGCAGAGGAAGGAGCTCAAATAAGCAAATCAAAACACCACCACACCTTCTGTCCCTTTGTCCTTTTATATACAACCACCTAAATTAGCTTGACGTTCCCTGAAGGTAGAAATAAGGTCTATTTTCAAACTGTGTTCAGGATCTAGCACCTTGTTTAATCAATGTTAAATAGTAACAGTGCATTTTAATTGGCCTACTTTCAGAGCATCAGATTAAATTATTCTGCTAATTAATTGGTTGATCTCATATTTCACTTATATTGTCAGGTTATTATTTTTCCCTTAAGGGCTCAAGACACCGCTGACAGTTCAAATACTTCTTCATTAATTACCATGTCTTAGATTCGGCATAATCTTACTATAATTATTTTGATATCATATTTATTGAGGACCAGCATGTATTATGAGCGATTAAGAACAGAGAATGAGTTTCACCTCTTCTCACTAACATGCACATTGGTTCATTGCTCAAAATCCAATGGAAGGTGCACTTGGCTTGGCAGAGGAGAGCCTTCAATTAGGTTTAATTGGGCAGACATTAAACTAGTTTCATGTAAGTGATCAATAAACATTTTATAACATCGGATCAAGTTTCCTTTTCACCAGCCAAATGTTTCCTGTTAATCGGCTCATCCTGCCTCCCCTAGGTAGCTGTGATATATAACTAAACCAATCACTGCACTTTAAGAGAGAACTAGGCAAGCTGGTAGTTTTTAAGAGAAAAGGAAGCAAGAGAGAGAAGGATTTGAAAGTCAATGTAGGTCAAATGGTTAAAGGAGCTGTGAGTGTTTAGCCTGGAAAACAGAAAATGTGGTGAGACACAAATGCTACATGAAGCATTTAAAGAGCTTGCGTAGATGAGAAATGGGTTAATTTCATGTAACAGAACAAAGTCCAACGGATGGATGTTACAGGGAAAGAAAACTCTGCACAATGTAAAAAACTAACAAAATGTTAGAATAAAATATATACGGGGGATCCTTATACAGACACTGTCACTCAAAGAGGTGCTAAAGATTAATTTTTAAAAATTCAACAAATAATTCTGAATGACTACTATGTGAAGTATGTTCATAAGGAGAAGTGAACGTATCGGAGTATGGGCTGCCAAGGAGTTTTTAGTGTGTGCATTTGGGGGGGGCGTATGGTGGTTTGGGGGCAGTCACAGAACATAAGCAGTTAGACTACTGTGCCTCAGGTCATGGAATGTGCTCGGATGTCAGGAAAGTGAGGTCAGAGAGACAGTGTGGGCCTAAGCATGCCAGGGATTTATGGGGCAGGGTGGAGAGGCAAGTTTTTTTTTTTAAACTATCCCACTGGATTTTTTTTTTTTATATTGAAGTATAGTCAGTTACAATGTTGTGCCAATTTCTGGTGTACAGCATAATGCTTCAGTCATACAGGTACATACATACATTTATTTTCATACTATTTTCATTAAAGGTTATTATAAGATACTGACTATAGTTCCATGTGCTATGCAGAAGAAACTTGTTTATCTATTTTATATACAGTAGTTAGTATCTGCAAATCTCAAACTCCCAATTGATCCTTTCCCACCCCCTGCCCCACCGGTAACCATAAGATTGTTTACTACGTCTGTGAGTCTGTTTGTTTTGTAGATGAGTTTGTTAGTGTCTTCTTTTTTCTTTTTTTTAGATTCCACATATGAGTGATATCATGTGGTATTTTTCTTTCTCTTTCTGGCTTACTTCACTTAGAATCACAGTCTCCAGGTCCACCCATGTTGCTGCAAATGGCATTATTTCATTCTTTTTTATGGCCGAGTAGTATTTGTGTGTGTGTGTGTGTGTGTGTGTGTGTGTGTGTGTGTGTGTGTGTGTATCACATCTTCTTTATCCAGTTATCTGCTGATGGACACTTAGGTTGTTTCACTTCCACATCTTGACTATTGTAAATAGTACTGCTATGAACATGGGGGGTGCATGCATCTTTTCAAATTATATTTTCCTCCAGATATACGCCCAGCAGTGGGACTGCTGGATCATATGGTAAATCTGTTTTTAGTTTTTTGAGGAATTGGAGAGGTAAGATTTTAATCTAAGTGCAGAGAGCTTTTGGATGGTTTTAAGCTGAAAAGCCATGATTTGATTTGCATTTTTATTTTATCCTATCTTATTTTTTAATTGAAGTATAGTTGCTTTGATTTGCTTTTTTAAAAGCTCACTCTGTCAGGTGTGTAGAGAGTGGATGATGGAGGAGGAAGATGGAAGCAGGGTGCCCCTCTAGGAGACCACTGGAGTGAAGCAGGTGAGAGATGTCGGGGACAGACGGGAAAAGTTCCAGAGGTGGAGCTGCTGCTAGGTGAGAAGTGATGGATGAGGGATGAGTGGAAGGAGGTGCCCATCTCCAAGTGATGCTTGATCAGGAATTCTTGCTTTAAAGGGGAGGTTGGAGATAATGGTCTGCAAAGGCCCCTTCAACTCTAAAGTTGTAAAATTATATGGTAAAGTTTGGGTGTGGCAACTCTATATCCTCCATCTGACCTTTGTTCTAATGCAGAAGTACTTATGTGAGCACCAACACTGATTATGGGACTGAAAGGAATACAACATCTACGAAAGCAGAGATGTTCTACTGCTTTCTTTGCACTCTACTGCCTAGTACAGTGCCTGGCAAATCATCCGAATCCAATAAATATTTGGTGAACGAATGAATGAGTAAAAGGATAAAAAATTTGTAAATGAATATGTATATTTTAAACCTATAGTAGATATTAAAATGAATTCATTCCTATTGTTTTTTATCTCTATTTTATTCCATATCTTGTAATAACCTTTAATGAAAAAGAATATGAAAATGAATGTGTGTGTGTATATGCATGACTGGGACATTGTGCTCAACACCAGAAATTGACACATTGCAATTGACTGTACTTCATTAAAAAAAAAAATTCATCCCTACTAAATCTACCTTGCTCTTGCTGTCATGCAAGAGTTGTACTTGGTGCCAACACAAAGACTAAACAGTCATTTCCAGACAAAGGTGTCAAAGCTTAGCAATTAAAATGGGTCAGTCTCCTCCTCTCTCCCAAACTCACAAATCTTTTAAGTTGTCTCTTCTTCTACAATGATGCCAAGTCCTCCATACAAAAAAAAATTAAAAATAAAAATGGAAATAAATACCATGCTAATGTTAAGTAAAACCACTCGAATAGTATGTTTATGCTTTCAGGATATGTGTGCTATGTGGACACGGGGGAAGGTCTTTGCCAAATTGTACTTATAACCACAGGGCTCCTAGCAGGCCCTCAGTAAATATCAGAGGATTCCCAAAGTCTAAATTCATTGAGGATGAGAAAAAGGTACCAGGTGTGGTTCTACAGCCCACCCTGAAGAGCTACTCAGCTCTGCCAATGAAGCCCCCTCTTAAAATTCTCGTAATTGGTCCATCGTGTCAAGGTCTCCACATACCTGCCTTGAAATCACTCTAGATGAATTGCTTCCTGGTGTTAATGGCTTTTGTTAAATGTGTAACTACAGTGGGTTCCAAAGTCCAACAGTGGTCTTTCTAGAGGTTCTCTGCGCCTGCTCTTCCCTATTTCCTGTCATCGTTGGACTGCTTCCTCTGTTTCACCGAACCCACGGTTCATCTCCCCCTCTAGGACTAGGAGGCAGAGGGGAAAACAACAACCCAACACTAAACCGCGCTCGCAACACACAGAAGTTGTTGCCAAGGAAACCGCACCAGCGAGTCCTGCGTCCAGCCATCACAGCGCGAAGGGAGCTTCAGATGCGCTCGCTTGAGGGGCAGAGGGACCCTTCAGGAAACAAGCTGGCCTGATAAAGGAACCAGGGAGTTACTTTTCCAAGTGATACCCTTTTCCCTTTCTCAACAAAGAGAAGAACCTGTGAAAGCCCTGAAGGACAGACAGGCTGGGTAAACTAGATGGGGCTTTAGAAGATCGTGTTCAATTAATCTGATTGTGGATAGATCGGAAGAGTTGTGCTTGTGGGTGCACACAGAGGGAAGACTTGAGGGCAAGGAGACACAGGAAAGGGGACAGGGCACTACACACACCTCTGACCCACTGTGTACTCTCTAACAGGAGTGACCGCCTTTATTTCTTCAATGCCTTTTGTCCTGGACCCTGCAAGCACAGCATAGACATTGTCTCCCTGGGCTTCCAAACACCCCTGTGAGCTGCGGATCAAGGGCAGGGATTATTTTACAGATGGGAAGGCTGGCACTGCAAAGCAGCATATGTGCCAAGGCCCCTTCACAAGCCAGTGGCCCAGCCAGAAACAGGATGCAGGTAAAAATAACAACAATAAATTTCTTTCTTTCTGCTTCTTCTTTTTTTTTTTTTTTTATTGCTTCTTAACATCTTCCCTGCTGGATCAAGACCTAGTTCACACAATGACTTTAAATAGCCAAAGTCTCCCTTTCTTCCCAGCGCAGTGAGCTTACACACCCTGAATGCATTTGTTCAAGGCCCTGACACCATGGCCTGAGAAGAGGGTCAAGCGTGGGCTTGTGGACAACAGGGATCACGTTAAAGTGCCCCCGGACAGCACTGCAGCTGCTCTGGACCTCACTCTCCTGGTTTACCAGCCATACTTTTAGGGGATTCATTTCAACACCTCCCAACCATGTGGATTCTCAATCTGGGAATCTTAATCAATCAAACAAATGTTTATTGATTGCCTACCAAGTTCAGACCTAGTGCTGTGACCGAATAACAAGAGTTTACTATGGTATTCACCTGCCAAAATACACTGTGTATCCAGCACAGAGCCTTTTACAGAAGAAGTACTGAAAACGGGTAGTGAACAGTCAATAAACGAACAGAAAATGAACATGAAGACGTCAGAGACCATAAGGCAGAAGCAGAGGGTGCAAGGGAGTTCTGAAAAAAGCAGAGTATGGGGACGTGAAGCCAGGGGAGCCTTGATCAAGGAGGGGCTCTTGAACTGTCTGCCAAAGGCTTGTTCTCTGGATGAAATGATACGGTGGCAGCCCCAGATGAAACAGACTTACACACACATCGTTTCAGAGTACCCCTCACGTGTGCTCCAGTGACGGGACCCAGCACGCCGTACTGTACGCATTTACTTACCAACTTCAAAGTCTAGTCCTTCACCGGATTGGGTCCTTCTGAGCAGGGACCATGCTCTACGCATCCCAGTAACCCTAAGTGCCTAGATCAATGCCTGAATAAGCAATATATCAATAAATATATGATGAATAAACGGATGGATGAATTGAATAAACCAATGTCCTGAGACCACCATCATCATCATTTAATGCTCTCTTCCATGCAAGAAATCATAACTGATATTTAATAAATAAGTTCCCATACAGTACAGAAAACCAGTTGAGGAGTTTGAGTCTTGCCTCTGCCATTTACTACCCTCATGGCCTTAGAACAAAGCTCCAAGTCTCTGTATCCTCTCTTATAAAATATGAATGAAATAATTGTATTTACCTCAGTGGTTTTGGTTAGGATGAAATTGGATAATGCATGCAAAAATGCTTTGTGAAGTGTCAAGCAGTATACACATCTCAGTCATTATTGCCATCAGTAATGTAATTTGATGTATCATTAATTTACGTCATCCATTACATACTTTCCCCACCAAACTACTGTTGGGTATCACAGGCCGTTCAAGATGAATAAGCCAAAGTCGATGTAAAATGATTTCTCCCCAGGCCCCACAGCCAAAAGCAGAGCCACGTCTCAGACTCCTGGTCTGTGCCCCTTCCATGAAGCAGCTCCTAGAAGGGCCACTTGGCAGATAAGCCGTGTAAGGACAGAAGCTACACGCTTGCTTTCCTCCCTTCTCTGTCCTCACCCCGCAGCATCACCATGTCGAAGCAGAACCGGAAACGTTCTGTCGTCCTTTCTTGTCTCTGTCCTCACTCACGGCCAGGTGCTACTCCTCTTTCCTGCAGATGGTGACTGCACTTGGTCAGCCCCCCAGCTCAAGTCCCTCTCCCGTCACAACCCAACCTGGACTCTGACCTTAAATCGTCTTCCTCAAGCATCCGGCGAGCAGGTGACTGCCCTTCTCAGACCCCTCAAGGAGCTTCTGCTTGCTTCTTTTCCTACAAGTCCCCTTCATGGAGCCTGAACCTCCTAATGCACGCCCTCGCATGCTTGCAGAGACCAAAGGTTAGGTGGGGCGGGACTGTCAGTTATCACTCTATTGACTGGCTCTTTGCATAGGACCAAGCCCCCACTAGGCTCTCAGTATGATTTTATTAACTTAGAGGAATCACACTGAATCCTAAAGAGTAAACACCCTTCCAACATCCCCCTCAGTCCTACACCCAGGTTCACAGATTCCCAACGAAGTCTCATATCCACAGATTCTATGGAACGTACCCCATGACACTTGATACAGGCAGCACTGCCAGTGGGGGGGGGCATTTGTGACACTTACCCTTCGTCTCCCTTCTTGTCCTCTCATTCACCACCCCCACTCACTTCCCCCAGCTTGGTGGCAGGAACCCCCTCCCCTCCCCATCTCACACACACTTTCACTACCCTTCACGCTCTGCACAATATACTAGCCATCAAACCCGGCCTTTTCCCATTCATAACTGTGCCCAGAGTCCCCTTCAGCAGGAGCCCGCCCCCCTCACCCCCAACACCCTCACCATATCTTCTTCCACAGGGTCTATTTCAAAATGGAATTCTCTTCAGCGGCAGCCAATAGGTACTGAGTCCCTGCGATTGACAGGTCTTAGTATGAGAGGCCAAGCAAGTTACCTGATGTGTGTTTTAGTCCCTGCCTTCGGGGACCTGATGATGAAGGTGGGGAGGCAAGAAACGTGCATCAAATAGTTGTATGGCTTACAAGGCCCTTGCATCTGCAGGCGTTTCTTTCCCACCCTGCCGTGTGATCTTTTTATACAGCTTGGGCCAGCCGCCCCGGCTGTTTCCATGTCTGTGTGCCTTCTGCACCGTGCTTGTCTGGGGAAGTCCGAGTGTGCCACTTACGCTCTGAGGTAGTCTGTATGTCTTTTTTTAATGTGTGCCCAAGCTCTCCTGCTGGAACATAAGCTGGGGGGGGTGGGCACTGAGGTCCTTTCTGTCACTCCACAGGCTGCTACATGCAGTGGCTTTCAGGAAGTGCTAGGGATGGGGGCTGGCTGAAAGAGGTCACCTGGCCCAGTTGTCACCATTACACACACACTCACACACACACACACAGATCTGGAAGTACTGACCTTAATTAGAATCTCAATGCCGCCCTTCCCAGAGGAATGTCAATCAACCATGTCAACTTCCCTGTGACTGAGAGACTCTAGAACTTAACCTGACACCCGCTGAAAACAGAAAGGACTGCAGCCAGGTACGCAGGGCCACAAAAACTGCACCAGCTCTGCCATCTACCACAGTGCCTCCAAGAATTACGCTCGCCACTCCCTGCTGAACTCGTGCAGCCTCTCCCATGCTCCCTGCGTATGATATACACCGCCTCTTATCATGGATTGATTCATTCTTTCGTTCAGAAATACTTGCCGAGCATCTCTCTCTACTGTATGCTGGTAATAAAACATTACGGTAGCCTCTGCTTTTAGACAGCTTCCTGTTTAATGAGAAAAACAGGCAAGACATGGGAAATCACGAAGAGCAAAGGTGAAGGTCCGAAAAGGGTAAAATAAGAGGGTTACCTCACCCACAAAGGGCTGATTGCCTCAAAAAAAGTAACCTCAAAGTTTGACCCGAGGATGAGCAGGTCTTCAGTGAGACGCAGGTGGAAGGAGGGAGAGGAACACCTGCGGATGCAAGGACTTTGTAAGCCGCGTGACTGTCTGATGCATAGTCCTTGCATCACCAACGACATCGTTAAGGTCCCCGAAGGCAGAGACTAAAACACACCATGTCGCTTCCTGGACACCTAATACTAAGATCTTTCTGTAACAGGCGCTCAGTATCTACTGGCTACTCAAGAGAATCCCTTTTTGATGTTTCAGGTGTCACATTCTAAGGAAAAATACTAGCCCTTAGGTGGCACAGCTTACGCATCCACTTGGCTTCACTGATGAGAAGATAGTCATAAACATGCAGGTGGTGGGGAATCGCCACTCTTCCTTCCTCGGAGACTCTCAAAGAGAATTAGATGTCTCCACTCTCAACTAGTCTCCTGCACACTGTCGATTTCCTGAGGCTGGGAAACCCAGCTACATCCGAAAGCGCGGGGAGCCTGCATGAAGCCCTCTGGAGGCCCCTGGTGTCTGGCACAGGGCCTCGTGGCTTGAAAGAAGCATTTAGCAGGGGCCCATCTGCCCGTCCTTAGGAACCCGGTTCAGAATCACATCTATTACAGAGAGCTTTCCTTGAATTCTCATGACGAGGAGGAGGAAGACGGAGGGTGGTGGTGGTGGTGACAACATTCAGACAGGCTCCTCTGCTGACCCTCCCAGAGCAGGAAGAACCAAGGAACAGCCCAGGGAGGAGCCAGGAAGCGGCCGTGGGGCATCAGAAGCCCCCATTATTCTCTCTACTCAGCCCTCCCTGCCTCTTTACCAGGTCAGACCAGAAGCACTGCCTGCTCCAGCCCCAGCCTACCCACGGCCGGCCACTCCGATGATTTACTCACAAGCCAATGATGTAAACTTTGGAGTACACAGATTTTCAAACGCTTGCCTTTTCTGAAAAGGCCTGGATAACGTGAGCTGTAAATAACAAGCACTCAGCAAGTAAAACATGCTCTCTGAACAGTAGGATGCTGCCTCCTAAGAGCTTCTACCCATAAGTCTCCCAGGCCTCCTAGGGCAAGATTCTGTGCAAAGTCATCTTCAACTAAGCTAGGAAATCTATGGAGAGAAATAGAAAAGACACATGTAGGGGCAGCTGGGAGTAAATGGGAGTGATACAGCCTCCTTGTCTCCCTGTTCGGAGCGTGGGCTCTCTACAACACATGTACCTCCAGGCCAGTATTTTGTTGAGTCATTACAGAACAGAGCAAACAATAAGATGAAAATTAAAAAAAAAAAAAAAAAAAAAACCGGGGGGGGGGGGGGGGAGCGAGCAAAGGGAGTTTAAGAACAGATAAAATACAGACTAGAAATAAAATCAACCACCAGAAACTTAAAAACGAGCTACAGACAACTAAAAGCAACAAAAGAAAGACTCAAAATTTAGGCTAAGTATTTCAAAGGTTTCAGGGTTGAAAAAGAAGGCGGAGCCAAATAACTGGTGAGAAAAAGAGAGACGCTCCGAGCTATCCAGTAAGAGATTAAAATGTGGAAGTTAAAAGATTTAAGACTGTGATAAAGCCAAAATCCAAAGGCAAACTTAGAGCTTTGGGGAAATGAGGCCAAGAATCAACAGAATCAATAAAAGAAAGAACAAGGGTGTGTGCGGAGAGGTTGTGGGGGGAGGGCCGAGAAGGAGAGAAAAAAGGAGCACGCTGGTGGGGAGAAGACAAGAGGAGAGGGTCTGATGGAAGCGTCTTGAACCCTCGGCTAACTGAACAGAGACGAGGCTGCTGGGGCCACAGCATCCCCGCTGCACACAAGAGACAAAGGCATCCAGAGTCCAACACAGCCGTTTCTGTCTCGGCCCTTCAGAGTGCTTCTGGAGAGTTCTGCCCCGAGACGAGGCTTCACTTTCGCTTTTGCTGTGGGGAAGAGGAAAGAGGCATAGGTCCGCCAGAGCTGGGCAATAGATAACTACCCTTCTCAGATCCCAAGAGCTTTGATAATGTTCCCTTTTCCCAGAGGACGAGCTCTCCTCTAGGTCCCCCGTCAGCCTTGCATCAGAGCACTGGACTGGGAGTCAGGAGTCCGGCGTTCATGACCCTACGCTGTCAGTAGAGAGTGACTGCTCTCAATCCCCTCATCACTCTGGCTTTCATCATCCCGTCTGATGTAGGAAAAGGATCAGCAGTTAAACGACACCCAGCCCACCAAAAACCGAGCTGGACCGAGGAGATGCTGTCAGGCAGAGCCCCTGGGATCTCCCGAGGTCCCGTCTCCCAGAATCCCCTTTTCTGCTTCCCAGTTCTTGCCCCTGTTACCTCTGGAGACTGACTGGGCTTGTCTCTCCACCTCCCAGCGCCGTCCCACCATCGGACCCTGCTTTTTGGATCATTAACGGAACTCAACGTCTTTCTGGGGCAAACCTGGATGTCGCGTAGCGTTGACTTTATTTCTACGTAACGCTGGGCAAGGCAGCTTCTATTTCTTCCGATGACAACATACTCTGATTCTTATTCCAACCAGCTGTCCTAGAGCATCGGTCACAAGAGAGATCAGGAGAAAGTGTGTGTTTTGTTCCACATAAACCCATCCTGACTGCTAGATAAACAAAGCCAAACACATGCTGTGTGAAGAATAAGTCAGTGGCATCGGGTTCCTACATGAAGGGCAGGCCAGTGCATTTTCTAAAATCAAGGCACTTCAGGGGGAAGCAATCTCTCCTATTTCTCTTGTTCTTCGCCCTCAACTAATTCTTTGAAATGTAAAGACAGCTGCATGGGAGAAACAGAGCCCGGAGCTGCTAACACCGAGAAATCCCGGGAAACAAGAGAAGGTCTTGTTAGCACTGAGGTGATGTCCATTCAGAGCTGTCATGCCCGACATTGCTTCCTGTCTCTTCACCTTAATAACGACTTGCCAGACACCGAGTGAAGGCTCCCTGAGTAAGGCAACAGGAGAACACATCTCCGATGCTGCAAGCCACAACGAGGACCGATTTTCATGTTGCTTAAAGCACCTGACGTGCCTGTAGCACCGCAGCTCACAACACCTGTGCCTGGAAATGCTGCTGGAGGAGCGGATCAGCTCCAGAATAGCACATCCTCCTCTTGATAAACTAAACTTGCAGATGGAGCAACTAATTAGGTCCCATGTGCTGAATGCAGAGGGACTTCCAAACAATCTTTTTTTCTGGGCGACCTGAGGCTGGAGAAAACAACCAGATATTTGATGTAGGTGACTGTGAAGTGCTGTCTCGGGCAAGGGCTCCACGGAGGGCGCTCAGGGTGAGTGCTCAGCCACCAGGACGGGGTGGGTCAGGCACGTCCTGCGAATGCTGTGCTTGGCCAGTGAGGACTCCACAGCATCCTCGTCACAAATGCTGACCTCCTTTGGAGATATGGGTCAAGGTGGGGCAGGGAATAGTTCTGTTTGTATTTCCCCTAGGGCCGGATTAGTGTCCTTTCAAAGAAAGAGTTGCGGGGGGGGTGGACCCCAAACCCAGGAGTCAGTGTGTCAGGTTATCAACTGAGGGCTCACAGCTTCACAATTCAACAAAAAAGCAGTCACCCAAGGGAGGAGTCAGGTAGGGATGCAGCCTCTTCTGAAATCCCCAGCTTTCCCTTTACCCAGCAGCCCGCAGTCCCGACTTTCAGGACAGCAAACGCACACTGAGACGCCAGAGGGCACGCACCACCGTGCTGCATGGCCCCTATATGAGATACAACTCTCTCTGAGGCTATAATGGTAAGAAACAAGTCTTATCATCTATTTGACTTTGGCACCCATGAAATTGACACATGCCAGGGTTTTGACAAAACCTCCATTTCTCCTTCTAGGCTTTTCTGCATGTAAAAACCTAGAGCAATGCCTCAATCTTCTCAGTGACTCGGGGATCCAACTCCATCCTGTCTCAGTTTTATAGAACCAGTGCTTAGCAGAGCCCGAAATGACTCCCCTCCCATCCTCTCAAAACTCAGCCGGGAAACATCCCTAAATTCCGTCACTAGAACATCCCCGAACCTGTTCCTCTGCAGATATGGGGACAGTCAACGACTCTCCAGCGTCCGTGTCCTCAGGCTTTTGTGAACATACTCTCAATCCTGTGTGTCATCTGTAATGAATCACTTCATGCCTTCTGACTCATGGTCTTCCTGAGTGTGCTTGAATTCATCTTTATGTATCTTCTCTTCTTCGGAAACATGAGGTAAGTTTTTCCCTTCACCTCCTAAGTCCAGGTTCCACAGGTGCACTTTCCTTCTATAAAGCGATTTTCCACCAGCAGAAATACATTTCCTAGTTATCATCTCAGCACAGATGTTTTAATAATTCATTTTTTTTAATACCTACTGACCCAACAGAAGTGAGGCAAAAAGTGGGGATTCTTAATCCACAAAGAGATTTAGGTTTAGGGAGAATCACTGAAGACGATCAAATGATCAAAGTGAAAGACAAATTTAAAAAATCAGTTAACACGGGGTAAAATGTTCAGATTGCGTGAGCATTCACTCAAACTCTCCTTTTTAACTCTCAGTGCTGTTCATAAGTCACTTGATACGGAGTGACAGGACGAGAAAGAGGCAGGTTGAGTTGAGGATGGTAAACAGTTCAGGCCCTCACGGTGAGCGACAAGGAGAACATGAGATGAGCCTTTTAGGAAGCCTACTGGAACACATCAGCTGGAGTGTGTTATTATTTTTTTTAAAGAAAAGAAAAAGTCAAGTAACTCAATTTACTAGTAGGGATTTGGCCAGGGTAGCTATGCAGCCTGGGGACATTTATTTTATTTTCAGATGTATGTATTATGGAAAGAGTCCACATGAGAGCCATGACTGTTACCATAATTCTTAAAGGAGCCATCAGAGAGAATGGGCCATGGAGCTGGAGGACGGATGTGTACGTCCTTCGAGCAGTGCCTCTTATGAACCACGTGACAAGGACTGAAGCTGCTGATGTAACTGTTCGCATATTAAATGTCTCTGTGCTCCAATATTGCCGGCCTGCCTTAAATCATCCTTTCCTGGGTGCCTACCCCAAAGGCTTCTCTGCTCTTGCCCAGCTTCTAATGGGCAATCTAGTAAAGGTAACACATGGAGACACCTAGAATTGTGGAGCTGAAGGAAACCTTACAGATACTATGGTAACCCAGTTCTTATTTAATAATCGGTTTTCCCTCAAATTATAAAGCTGACACGTGCTCATTTTAAGGAGTATGAAAAACAGTATGGAGATGAAATAACCTATAATTCACTTCTTGGAGTTCTGAATTTCTTCTTAGTTTTTTTTGATGGATGGATGGCATATACACAAATATAAATATTTGTATAGATGGGTGAATATATACGTGTGTGTGTGTACACACCCCTACATATGCACACACTCATACACACTTAAATTTACAAAATTGGAAATATACTGTAAGTTCAGCTTTTAACAATATGTACATGATGTGAATTTTCCCATGTCAGTAAATATTCTTTAAAAACTACAATTAAAAATAAATAACTTATTGAAGTGAAATTCACCTACTGTAAAACGAATCATTTTAAAATGAACAATTCAGTGGCATTTAGCACATTCACAGTGCTGTCCCACCACCACCTCTATCTGCCTCCACAACATTTCTCACTCCAAGATAAAACCCCACACCCATTAAGCAGTTTCTCCCCATGCTTCTCTCCCCACCTGCAGCCTGGATACAACCAATCTACATTCTGTCACTATGAATTTACCTGTTCTGGATACTACGTATACATGGACTCATACACACATGACCTTTTGTGTCTGGCTTCCTTCCCTGGGCATAATGTTTCTGAGGTTCATCTATGTTGCGCGTACATCAGCACGTCACTCTTCCTTACAGCGACAAGCAGCCCACAGCGTGTGTATACCACAGTGCGCTTTGCCATCCAGCTATGAATGGGCATTTGGACTGTTTCCACCTTTTGGCTATTGTGAGCGGTGCCGCTGTGAACGTGTGTGCACGTGAGCTGCTTTGAGTGCTTGTTTTCAATTTTTTGGGTATATGCCGAGGAGGATTACAGGGTCACAGGGTAATTCTGTGTTTAACTTTTAAAGGAACTACCAAATTGTTTTCCATAGCTTTTTTTTTTTTTTGGATCTTTTTATCTATCAGCAATGTATAAGGGTTCTATTTTCTCTACATCCTCATCAGCACTTGTTACTTTTTGTTTTAAAAAAAATATAGCCATTCATTCAAGTGAGTATGAAGTGGCACCTTACTATGGTAAAACCACAATTTTTTAATGTCATCTAGTTTTTCCATATGTTAATGTCCCTACCCTATTGTTGGCATTTAGTTGTTTTGAAATTGTCCCTATTGGAAACAGCTATATGATGACATCTTTACACAATACATGAATCTTTAATTAAATCTCATTGTTTCCTTAGGGGGCAGTCATCTGATTTTGCAGATGAAGAAGCAGAGTTAAGAGTTGGTGAAACAATAATTCGGACTGCCTATCCTTCAGCCAGAGCTGTACTTTGATTTTTCTTGATGAGGTTTGGTCAGTGATTCGTATGTCAGATATACAGCAAATGAGGTGGAATTCAGTGGAAAAAACAGTGAATGCTTCCGTGTTGGGTCTGAGGCTCTGCGGCTTCAAAGCCACCTCTGGCACTATTTTCACTCATTCTGTTGTGCCCTGAATAGAGAAGGGGCTGTAAACACAGCAAAACGCTGTGTGCTCACACACAGTGCTGTATACTGTGTACCATCAACACGTATCACCTTGAACAAAGTCTACCGTAACTCCATCAGTTCTGCATGGGCTACAGTCTCCTGGTGGCGTGTGTTCCGCTCAGTCACACAGGATCAGGTGCCCTGCGGTGACATTGCTTTTCCACTTCTATGGCATTCTGTGGGTGGGCAGGAGAGTGACACACAGATTTGTGCTGTCATTGGTAGACCTCTGTTGAAAGGATATTTTCAATGAGGTTCGAGTTGGTGAGAGAGTGAGATGCCGTGATACATTCTGAAGTTTTTAGTGAGATCCCAAAAAGAAATATATCCAGCCACATACAGTGCATAAAACTACAGTCTGTTTCCCCTCTAATTGGTAATAAATGTAAATGTTTAGTTATGCCTGACTAGGGAGCTATGAACAACACATCTGTCTGACTGCTTTCTCAGCCTTCACAAGGACTGCTGCATTTATACCATCTGTAGCTTGTGAAGAAAGAGAGAGAGAAAGCGAGACCGAAATTGAGAGAATGGATATTACTACAAGCGCATAGGGAGTTGACTGGTTCAACAAATATTTATTGAACATCTACGATGGCCTGGGAACCAGGCAAGGAAAGAAGGGTACTGTTGATTTGAGGGAGACAATAAGTAACTTCCCTTCCTAAATTCTAAATCAACTGAAGGGGTGAGGGTCAGGGCAATGAAGGTATGAATGTCAGATCTGTTACTGAAAACAAGTTCTCTAGAATCCATTATTGGGTTGAGTGGGTTTCCTAGCAGTGAACTCCAGGATTAAACAGGCCTGCCTGCCCAGACACAGGCAGCCCTGGGGGACTGCAGGCCTTACCCGCAAGGGAAGAGCGCTGACTGCCTCAAGGGCTGGCCAGGAGCAGAGCGGCTCTCTGCAGGTCAGCAGGGCTGGGAGAGGAAGAGGGGGCAGCTGGCTACAGCCAGTCTTCCGCTTACACTCAGTCGGATGAGTGAGGGGGCAGCTGGGAAGGACCAGGACATGTTCACAAATGCTCTGGTTCTCTGCCCTGCCTGGAGGTTAGGGTTGCCTGGGAACTTTAGCAAAACCTAGATTCAGTCCCCAAACCCAGAGACTCTGATTCCATTGGGCATGGATTGGGTCTGGGCACGGGTATTTTTTAAAACTCCCTACATAATTCTATGTGTACATCCAGAGGCTGAGACTCACCTAATAGAAACTGAGGGGATAGGAGCCCCCCATTTCACAAAGCCCAGCACATACAATGATACGTGAGGGCCAGTTCCTATCTCCCCGGACCTCTCACCCTCCCGAGAGAGAAGTCATGACAGCAACCATGGTGCTATTTGCCGAGTGCCACGGGTGGAAAGACCAAAGGCTCAGGGTTCCAGACCCCTTCCCAGGACCGTGGGTGGCCTGGGTTTGGACAATTGCTCTGGCAGCTGTAGAAGAGGCCATAAGAGAGGCAGATGACCAGGCGGCCCCCATGGGAAGTCACGATAGATCAAGAGAGAGAATAAAGTAAAAGAGGAAACAAGGTAGCTGGAGACACAGATTGCTCATTAATTGGCATCCCCCAGGGGTCAGCCTTGGAATAACAAGCCTTCCTTCTAGAGCTGTGGTCTGTGCTGGCCATATGGGCAGCCTCGGTGGGGGGCTGGGGGCTGCATGAGGAGCTGTGTGTGGTCTGTAATCTTGGGGTTACACAGAGGAATAGAGGAGAGGGCGTCTATCAAATACACAGCCCAACACCTGGTACAGAGTATGTCCTTACTAGCCGTCAGATGCTACCGTTGTTTGTTTTGAGAAACCACAGAAGCTGCAGCAACAAGGTCTTTCTGTGGCTTGTTTGCTTCAAGCTCTGATTCACCTGCATGAAAGAGGAGGTTTCAATATCGCATCACAAACTGTTTTGCAGAAATTCCAAATTTTCTAGTCCTTTTTTTTTTTTTTTTTTTGGTTCGAACTCCCAAAGAAAAAAGGGAAGAAAATTGCTGTGGATTCCTGAACCTTATATCTTCTTGAGCTTTACTGATAACAAAGACCCGAAGCCAGGATTCAACAGCAAACAAGTGTTGTTTTTCTTTTCATTTAATCCTCATGGCTACCCTATGAGGTGCCTTTGATAATCCCATTTGACAGATGAGAAACTGAGGTCAGCAGAAGTTAAATAACATTTCTATTGTCAGCTGTTAAGTAACAAAGGAAGGATGACAATCGGGGCTTTTGGTTCCATCTCGGGCTCTGTTTCAAGTATATGACACCACGTTAACAGGGCTTACCGCCTTCAGAGACAAGGAGGAAAAGAAATGTATGATTCTTAAGTCCTCCGAAGTGCTGCCTACAAGTTGCCTTCGCGGTATGTAGCGCTGGGTTTTACCCGTTTGTGAATTCTTGCTAAGCTCTACTTCCCAGAATAGTCACCATTTCCCTTCCAGACACTGGAAAAAGCCCTTACATGAAGGCGAAAGTAAAATAACACTCACCCTCTCTATGAACTTGTTTTTCAAGGGGCCTATGGCAGGCTGTGAAGACTACGGAAAAATGAGAACTTTCTGAACTGAGTCACTCTTTTCCCCAATTTAACTGCATGCCACGTTCCTTAGACTAGTGTCCTCATTTTACGCTTTATGCGCCTGCAGACAGTCCATGGGAAGTATCATGACAAATGTTGACCATATATTCCTTAAATTTGCACTTGTGACTCATGTTTGAAGGATGACTTTTGACCAAATGAATGAACGCATGTTGGGGAAGATGGATACTGTTGGATTCAAAAGGTAGCAGAGATGCTACGCTTTACTTAGGGAATATTTTAGAGCATCTGAGGGTCCAACCAGCTGGAGTCTGACAGCACAAGGGGAAGCTGAGAAGGGAAGAGAGGTGTCCCCACCCCTCCCAGGGCCTGGTGACAAAGCCTTTCGCTATGACTGTGAGTGTTTGATGCTGTTCCTCATCTTAATTTCAAATGGACTCTCCTACTTTGAACCAGTTAGACACGGTGTGTTCGCAGTGCTGCATGACACCGCTCGTGTTCCAGGCCTTCCCAGAGGTCGCATCTCGGCAGCCCTTCCAGCTGATTTGCATTTATCGTCACCCAGCTTTTAAAGAGGCATCTGACCAGGAAATTCACTGTAGAGAGAGAGTCGCTACGTATTTTCCCACGACTGTCGAAAAGGAAAGTGGTGCCTTCCAGTAGCTTCGCCCCACTTGGCAGCCCGAGTTCAATTCAGCACACATGTATGCGGATCATTCTTTATGTGGGACACTGTGACAGAGACTCCCAGGGTCTCAAGGAGAAATGAGTCCTCAGTCTCATCTTCCAGGTGGAAACGCTGGGGCAGGCAGTAAGACATGTTACATAAATAACAAGGGAACACTGGAGTGGCTACCGTTCGATGACTATCCACCGTTAGAGCACACGGAGCTTCATCACCTCGTCCTTGGACATGTATCTACCATCATCTTACTGAATACAGCTGTAGCTCTGACTCCCCTACGTCCCCTGAACCCTGCTACGGCGGCATGAGGAATCATAATAGAAGTGGTTTTTAAACAAGGTTTGAAATATCAGGAACTATGAGTGATGGAAACTACAAACACTTCGTATAGGAAAAGAGCGATATCTTGATGCTATCTTAGGTCTAGGGCACCTTATCCAGAACTCTTAAGGCTTCCACCTCTTAAGAGGGTCTTTTGGATCAGCAAACATTTGTGGAACACCTACCATGTCCTGCCCACTTAGCTGGGTCCCGGGGAGTAGAAATTAAAAGACATTGCCTGCCTTGAAGGAGCTTTCAACCTTGTGAGGGGCGCAAAAACATATTATTTCAATAACTAATGTTGGGAGGTTAGGCGGAGAGTCACACAGAGCACTATCTTAGCAGAAAAGGAGGCGGGTGCATAACCCAGGCAGAGGGCTTGACAGGCGCCCTGAAGAAGCGGTTGCTCTCCTACGCCTTGAAGGTTGGTCAGGTGATGAAAGGTATGAAGGGAAGTCCAGACAGAGGGAAAAGAAAAGGCATGAAGGACAGAAGTGCATGGCTTTTGAGGGGAATTCCTACTTTAATTTTTTAGAATTAAGTACAAGTCAGGAAATGGTGGATGCTGTGGGAAAGGTAGACAGGTCAGGTTTAAGGAGGTTTGGGCGCTGTGTTAGGAAGTTCAGGTCCCATCATAAAGGAGCTGCCCTGGAAGACACCGTGACTCCAATGCAGGGAACGGGGTTAAAGGAGCAACACAAGGGGTGGGAAAGTGGGGAACCCAGTTCAGGAGGCGACAGCTGAGAGGTTTTTCAAAGTGTGAGCTAGGCTGTAAAGGCGAGGGGAAGGGAAAATTTCAGAGCTGGAAATTGGATGTGAATATTCAGGGAGGAGAAGAAGACTAATGACCTTGAAGTTTGGTGCCTGGATGACAGGGCGGGTGGCGGCACCATTTAGAGGCACTGGAGATAAAAGAGAAGATTAGAGCAGGTGAAAAAAAGCCCAATTTGGCTTATGTGTTGAATCTGAGGTACCTAGGGGACAACTGCGGGAGATGCCAAATAGGATACTGGATGTACAAGACTAAAGAACAGAGAGGCTGGGGCTAGAAATACAAGCAGAGAACTTGTCTTCCAATTCTCCTCTCAGATCAGAGCTTGGGAAGTAGGAAGGAAGGAAGGAAGCATTCCAAGTTGAAGGCTGACTGCTTGGGGGCCATAAGGTAGAGATATTTGCCATAGGAAAGATGAGTAATGAAAATCTTTTAAGATTTTCTATGCCTTAGATTCTGCAACACAGAAAAAACACCTTAGACCAAGACAGGAGTTGGCTGTTAATGCCAGCCTGAAAGCTTTTTTTTTTCCCCACTACTTATTTTTGGAGTCATTCAGTTTATTTTTAGACACCATTGAAATTAACTTTGGAGAATCTTCTCTTGAAGTTTGTCCAGGGGAAGTTGATCTGGATAGTGAACTATCTGGAAATCCTTTCATATGAGGATTGATTTAAATACTTGGAGATATTCATCCAGGAGAAACACACACACACACACAGATATCTGCATACATAATAACGATGTCCTCCAAATATTTAAAGGACCATCACATAGAAGAAACAATAGATTTATGAATATGTCTCCAGTAGATCAGTGAGTGGAAGCTATATGCAGGTAGAGTTAACATTTATTTGATTTACTCAAATACTTATTAAGGACCCACGTTTAGTAGGCACTGTTTCTAGGTACAGGTACAGTGATCGAATGAGGAACGTAACAGATAAATTTCCTTTCCTCCTGAAGTTCATGTTCTGGTGATAAAGAGACAGGTAATCAAGAAGATAAATGACTTCGATACTGGTAAATATTGTGACGACAGAAGCGCAGTACAAAGAGGGAGAGTGTGGCCAAGGGGGAGCGCACACGATGGGGGACCAGCTCCTGAGCCTGGGTGCTGGGGCCGCCCTTCCAAGGAAGTGACCTTGTAAGATCAGGATGACAAGCAGCAGCCAGCCTTAGGAAGGGCGTTCTGGGCAGGGGGAAAATCCAGCGGGAAGGCTGTCACTCAGGACTGAGCCTGGGCTGTTGAGGACCAGGAAGTAGACCAGTGTGGCTGCAGGAGGGTGAACGTGGGATGGGGTGTCGGATGAAGTCTGATAGGTAGATGCAGAAAACTCATACAAAGTCTCTTCAGGTTTTTTTTTCCCCCCAAGTGTGATGGGAGACTGTGTACTGTGTAAGTGTTGAGCAGGATTTGTCCAGGAAGTAAAGTGATCCAAATCATACTTTAAAAGAGCACTAACCATACAGCATAGAGTGGAGTGTGGGCGAGTTAATGCTACTGCCAACTTCCAGGGCACAAAAGACAGTAGCTTGACGCAAGGTGGTAAGACTGTAGCAAGAGAAAAATGGAGGGATTCCAGCAACATTTATAAACAGAAATGGCAGGAGCTGCTGAGGAATCGGATGTTGGGGGAAGGTGTCAGTGAGGAAAATGGAGGATTGAGGCTGACGCTTGGGTTTTTGGCTTAACTACTCAGCTTGATGGCCCTGCCCTTTATTAAGATGGGGAAATAATTGGGAGGAGCAAATTGTGGGACAATAAGCAGGGTTGAGAGTTATGTTTTGGATTTATTCTGTTGAAATCCCAGTTTGTTCACAAGTGGCTTTATCATGTAGGAAGCTAGATGCACGCGTCTAGAGCTCACAAGAGAGGTCATGGCTGGAGACACAAAAACTGGGAGTCGTCAGCACATAGATGGCACATGAGCCGTAAGAACATGGGAACAGGGATAGAAGGAAATAAAAGAGAACCTAAAACTGAGATTTGGGTGCTTCCAATGTTTAGAAATCAGTTAGAAAAGGCAGCATCAGTAAAAAGGGGGGCTGATGAGATAAGATACAACCCAGGAGAGGGTAGAATAATGAAACTCAAAAGAAGAAAGCATTTAAAGAGGAAGTCACTTCATTTATGGGAAATTCCATAAAAATTAGATTTTTTTCCTTCTATGGAAGGAATCTCAAACAGTCCCCTGTGAAGACCTTACTGTTCCATCTCTCTCCTCTTCTGGATAAAAGCAATTTAACTTTACTAGCAGGCAAAGATCACTCAGGCCAGGACTGAAGCTAAAACAGAGAGAGAGATTTATTGGTTGTTCAAGGCTTGGCCTCTGGACACTCTTGTTAGAGATATGACTGCGCTCTGGGAGATCGCTTTCCTAATGCTGTGCTCCGCCTTGTCCTCAGGTTTTGGTTGCCTATTTCAGGACTTTACCCTCTAGTTAGAATCTGATTCTTGCTGTCAGACGTCACCACCAGCACCATCTTGGTCCTCTACAACGGCCTCACTTTTCCAGTCCCTTCACCTGTCACTGTAACTGTGGTTACTTTCTGATCACAGACCAACTCTCAGACTCAAGCCCATGCATCTTGTATAACCAGAGCCTTGACCTCTGCCCAGCCACAGATCTTTCTGGATTCCAGCACTAAGTTGCATCTGATCTGGGACAATTCACAGCACCAGAACCCGGTTATGATCATCCCGCGTGGCCAAGCTTAGGTGGGATGAAGAATGTGGCCCTCCACCAAAGAGGACACTTGCCCTACGTGGGAGTGTGAAATGGATGGCCTTTGAGCACCCTTCCAACACCCAAGATTCTGTGGTATCTTCAGATCCAATGCAAAATAATGAATCCTGGGCTCATTTTCAGGGAATCATTTTGAAAGCAGACATTTAATGAAATAAAATTGCATTTTGTGTTCCCTTGCATCTAACTACTCTCATTCTGAAATTCTGTTTTTCTGTTTCTCTCATATGTTTTGTTTTGGGCTGAGGAAGCCCTTGTTTTGCTGGCAGGATTTCTTCCTTGAGGCTAGCACACTGCTTCTCAGGCATAATTCCAAATGACAAGGTTATCCATCAGGGAGTTCTCATCCTTCTGGCCCAAACTGACCTCCTAATTATTTCTTGCACATAGTAGGCACTCAGTAAATATTTAACGAGTTGAACAGAAACCTTTTTGAAAGTGGCTTCCTTATGAAAGCAAATGGCTTGTGCTGGTGTTCATTACCAGGACCCGGCAGAGGATGCGGAAAGGAGTTTTGGGAAGCACATTTCTGTTTCTTCCCTCATCTCTCCTCCCGTTGATGTGAAGATGACAGGTTGATGCTTTCCTATCTGTACCAACAATGTTGACAAGAAATTATAAATTATAGATTTGGGACATCTCAAACTATTTCTACACTTACCTAGACAGTGGCATTGGCTTAGTATGTATGAATGTGGGGGGTGGGGCATGTGACATCGTCTTGTCCCCTGTGCCCATCCCATGGCCACACTCACTGCAATTTCCAGGGTAGTGGGGAGAATGGTACCTAACACCTAACACCAAAGTCTTCAATGCCAATTCTCCATATTTAGGTCGTTTGACTGATGGAGGGTTTCTAAAACATTTAGAAGCCATGCGTTCTCCAAGTCTCATTCTTCTGAACTGCATCATTCATTCTTGCTACCTGCTAGCTCTGGGGATGCTTTTCAATGTGCAAAACGGATCTAAAACAGGATAGAGAGGGAAATATGGCAGTGCTTATAAACTGTCGTACACAGATTTTATTTGGACTGCAGCAGTGTAAACATCGCAGAGTTTTAAGACAGAAACAAATGTAAACTATAACAAGCTGGAATGAGAAAGGGGCAGGCAGAAAGCAGCCTTAGTCCTTCTCATCACTGCCCCTTTACACACCCTCTTGTGGGACTGTTCTGCCTACCACCAGATGGCCCCTGGGCAGATCCTTATTCTTCCTGTCACTCTCAGGCATTAATAATTTAAAAAAAAAGAAACCTGGCTTTTAAAGTCTTTAGACTGTCCAGTCCAGCCTGAGATCGAAGCTCCAATCTCTCGTCCAGCTCAAGTGCCCCACCGCTGGCCCCGCACAGCAGCTGGGGACTCGCTTAGGTCCAGGAGCCCGGGTCGAAGCCAGGTGAGATTAGTTTCTTCACTCTTTGTCCCGTTCTATTTTTCTTCTCCACTTTTTTCCAACTCTCTAAATCCTGTCACTGCCCTGCTCTTGGGCTGGACTCAGGGAAGAGTGATCAGAGAAAAGGCCACGCTCTTCCTTTGCTGGAGTGTTTGCGTCATGGCCGGAGGTCACATCAGAAGGCCACGTTTAAGTCTCCCCCTGACAGATCTCTTTTGTGTGTCCTTTACACAGCTCCCTGCTGGAGGCCTCCCATCAGTGGGCAGTAGCCCCACCAGCAGGCTTTTTATTACCTCCCTGTCATTCCTGGATTCTGACGCATCAGCGTGGACTTTCTCTCCTGGCAATGGTATTCATCTCTCTTGACTGTCCTACTGGGAGAGTGCTTTTTAAGAAGTCCCAAGACTACCTACTTTTTTGTGGGGTTCACATATGACCCACAGGGGGGAAAAATCTTGAATCTGGTGATTCTGGAAGCACAAGCCATTCCCAGTGAGGCCCTCTTTGTCTTGCTGCTACCAACCGCCCCACGCAGCCGTTCACCTGTAGACCCCCTCAGGTGCAGCCAGGGAGGTCCCTGAGCGCCCCACGCTTCAGGGACTCCATGCCAAGCTTCCCAGGGGAAAGCGTATGAAAACTTTCCCTCACTGGCTTGGAGTGGAGGGGAAAGCACCCCTCTGTTCTCTCACGTCCGAGGGAACAGCAAACGGACTCCCTTCCAGAATTTTGCACTCACTACTGACTTCTCCTGTGTCGCCTGGGGTTGGTTGATGGGCTAAGGCGACAAAGCAGGTTCCGGTCTGCCCCTGTCCAAGCCTCGCGTAAATGATACCATGCCTCACTTCAGAATTCAGAGATACTCACCATCTATTATTCTCAGATTTGGGGCCTGAGCAACAGAATAAGAGATCTAAGTACTCTTTATATCCTGAGTCAACAAAATAAAAATTTTCCTCCTACCAAAAGCCAATCAATCTCTTTTCTTGGACTTTGGATCCTGCTCCCTGTTGACTTTTACAGGCCTCCTCCCCTCTTTCTGCACAGCCTCTCCCTCTCTATTCAAACAGGCCTGCCAGTATCAAACAAGCTCTGTAACTCGCTGTCTTAAAAAACACCGGGTAAGTCTCCCTCCAGCTCACGTACTTCGCTATTATGGCAACATTTTTCTGCTCCTCTTCACAAACTTCCTAAAAGGTTTTTCAACACAAGCCGTCTCCACTCTCAGCAACTCCAATTTACTCTTCACCCAGCATCTGACTTCTGGCTCATTACTCAACTGAAACTACTCTTGTCAATGTTAACAGCCTCCATGGTGCCAAATGCCATCAACTCTGTTCTCTCCTCATCTCTCTGAGTGTTTCACCACCATTCAACCTGACAGACTCCCTACCAGAAACACTTTCCTCTTCTGTCCCCACGACACCCAGCTCTCCTGGACTTCCTCTTACTCACCTTTGTCAGGTTTCCTCCTAAATCTTTCCTCTTCCAATTGACCGAGATCGTTAGACTTCCCCAGCACCTTCTTCTGGGATGTATTCTTATCTCCAGTCTTTCCTGGGGGATGTTCTCCACCTTCATAGCTATAAATATCATCCATATTCCCATGGATACACACTGCAATCTCCAGTCCAGACCTCCCTTCCACCCTAGCCTTGCATATTCCACTGTCTATTCAACATGATGTACCACGGCCGTCTCGCACTTAATGTGTCCAAATCAGAAGTAAGTTTTCCTCTCAAAGCTATTTACGTCTTCCCCATCTTCTCAGAAAACAATGCCCTTCCTCCCTGTTGTGAACACCAAAAATTCGAGAAATGTTTTTCTTTTTCCTCCTCCTTCCAAAATACAATTTAATCACATATTTTTTGAAGACCTATTATGGACCTAGTCCTAGGTACCCACATTCCATTCTTCTCCAGTCGCTATTGATTCTACCTTCAAAACGTATGGCTAATGTGGGTACCTCCTTCCCATTTCCTCTGCCACCACGTGAGTCCAAGCCTCCATCGTTTCCAGCTCAACTCTCACGACTGCCTTCTAACCGACCTCCTCGCTTTCACCCTGATCCCGATCTCACACCCACCCGTTTTTTCACCCAGCCTCCATAGCAATTTCTTACATGTGATAATTTCACTAAGTCTAAAACATTTCAATGTTTTGTAATTAATATAAAATATAACACCCGCCTTGGGGTGAGCACTGGCCACCCAGCCTCCGCGTTTCTTTTCATTTTCAGGCATGACTCCCATCCCTCACCCACGACTCTCTGGCCAGGTAGGCCCTCCGCTCTTCTGAATAAGCTCACCTCTTTCCTGCCTCAGGGACTTTGCACTTGCGCTCCTCTTTGCCCTGCGCTGCTTATCTTATTCTCATCGAACAGGCCTCAGCATAGTGTCACGTCTTTAGACCTGCTGCCCCCAACCAGCGTCTAGTGTTCCCCTGCCATCCTCTGTCCTGGTTCTCTGTTGTTTTTCCCTTTATAATTCCCCTCATAACTTGTAATTATTTGTTGCTCTTCAATGTTTATGATTCCCACATGGTGGTAACTTCCGTGAAGGTAGAAAATGTGTCTGGCTTGCTCACAGTTGCTTCCTTACCGACTATGGGGTCTGACCGATAGAAGGCAAGCAAGAAAGGTTAGTTCTACCAGTGAACAGGTGGATATGAGCATGGCTCATAGACAGACATCTCACCCCTATTGTCTTTCTGATTGCAATGGTTTTGGACATTATAACAGGGGACCAATATGCCAGAATATTGGAGCTATTAATTCATTCCACAAACGTTTAAGAGATCTGTATTTACCATGTGCCCAGCACTGTTGTCTGTACTGGGAATGCAGTTAGTAAGGTGTAAATGTAGTCTCTGCCCACGTGGAGCTTTTGTTCCCATGGAAGAAATAGATCACAATATATCTAACAAATAAGGATACATTATCATGTCATTTCATAAGATATAAGAAGTAAACCAGCCAACAGGATAGAAAATAACAGGAATGGGGCCACTGTAGACCAAGTGGATGGTAAGGAAGTCCTCTCTAAACAGGTGACATGAGCAGAGATGCAGGGAAAGAGTATGTCTGATGAGGAAGTGGCAAGTGTAAGGACCCTGAGACAAGAGGGCGTCTGAGGAACTGAAGGAATGAAGGGAAGTCTGAAGACTGTGGGAGTGGAGTCAGATAAGAGGAAGAGAAGATGATGTTGGAGAGGTGGAAGGGGGCTGAGCACAGGGGGTCTTAGAGGACACGGTAGCATGTTGGAATTCTATTCTGAGTGTGACAAGAAACTTTGCAGGGGTTAGAGCAAGAGAGGAATGTGACCCCTTTGACATTTCAGACAGAGTCTCTCTGGAAGCTCTCTGGGAATTGACCAGAGGCAACAGGAGCAGTCGGGAGATGGATTAGAAGGCAGCTGAAGTAGCAGAGGTGAGGGATGAGCCATAGACATGGAGAAAGTGCACGGGCCAGGGATATGCTTTGAAGGTAGGATCAAGACAACTGTGGGTGTGAGGCAACATCTGGGCAAGGCTTTACTTTTGGGCTTGAGCAACTGGGTGAATATTGGTGCCATTTACTCCGACGGGAAGCCTGAGGGAGGGCACACTGGGCAGGGGTGAATAAAGTGTTCTCTTCTGGCCATGTTATGTTTGAACTGCACTGAAAACTGACGTAAACCCGTTTGACAGTGCACAACTCTTAGGTTCATTGTGGTACAGAACTACAGCCGCAGAAAAAAAGTTGAAATGGATAAATCAGTCAGTTGCCCCTACAACTTCACTACCAAGTTATAAGGAAAGCAAGTCTCAGATCAGATTTTACCCCAAATGCAAACATAGCAAGTGGGCACAAAGCACTTTATATATCTGCTTTTTAAGCCTGAGGTAGTCCCAACTCACTGGACTTCCAATATTCCAACCACTCCATCGCACGAGGCATTCACCCAGCAGAAGATCATATCCCAAGGCAGTCAGACATAAAAGAAATCCTTTGCCCCAATGGCTGGGAACAAAATTGCTCAAGAATCAAGTTTAAGGATCAGGTAATGTCCCTTAGGGTACAGTCTACTGGCCTTGCTAGATTCTTACCTCCTATTTTCATATGGGAAGAGACTGTCCCTAAAATATTTTCGCCAATTCCCACATCTTGATTACCTCTAATTTGACCTAGGAAAGCCCATTTCTAACATCCATTATGCTGATTAACAAGCCACTAATTTCACAAATGAAAACCTAGTTTTGACTTCAGCATGCTAATTAGTAAAATGTCTGGGGTTGATCAGAGTTAAAGATAGCTGGAGTGCTTGTAGTAGCTGCCTCTGGAGAGCGGCCTCTCTGTCATGAAGCCAGCTGTGGTGCAGATTCCTGATGAGAGCGACTGCTTTGAACTTTGAAGCAACTACCCCACACTTTTGGGGAGCCCTCTCTCTGCTACAGTATTATGAAGGAGATGACAGACAGTATCACAGGCTGCCTAGTAGACATCCCCATGGAGGTATCTTGCAGATGGCCGGATACACAAGAATGATGCTCAGGACTGCAGCAGTACATTGGAGTCCTCAGCATATGAATGCTATTTAAAGCCATGGAACTAAATGAGCTCATCCAAAGAGTATGCACGACAAGGAAAGTGGTCCACTGGTCCCTGGGATGCTCCAACTTTCATTGGTCAATTACAGGAGGAGGATGCAGCCAAGATCAAGAAGTGGCCAGTGATGTAGGGTGATGGCCAGAAAAGTTTCTTGACATGAAAGCTAAGTGAAAAATGTTTCAGAAAGGAGCAGTGGCCCAATGTCTCAAATGTTCCAAGAGACTAAGTAATGAGACCGAGAACTGACCATTGAGTTTACCCAGACTGAAATTATTGATATCTTGATAAGGTTAGTTCCCATACAGTGGCAGAGACAGAAACCTGATTGGAGTGGGTGAAGGAGAAAATGGGCAGCAAGGAAGCAGAAACAGAGTTTACACAACTCTTTGGGGTCGCTCTCCTGTAGAAGGAGAAAGAGAAATGGAGTGGTGCTTGGAGAGGACAAGAGGTCTAAGAGGTGCTTGGTTTGGTGGTTGTTTCTGCGACATGAGATCCTGTAGCATGCTTGGATGTCAGCAGGAATGGTCCATTACAGCGGAGCTATGAAGTGAGGTGGACACCCCATCTTGACGCTATGACATGGGCGGGACACTGTTCCCACCCACTATTCCCATCCCAGTTAGTAAGTTCCCTGCCACCAAGCAAATTTCGTCCTAGAGTAGAGCTGTGGGAGCTGCTTGGTGGTTTATTGTGGTGAATTTTTTTTTTCCAGAAGACTGAGAGTTCTAAAATAAAAGACCACTAAGGAACCCACACTTCAGTCCTTGCACCGCTAGACCAGGGGCCAGGAGTCGATGAGACACTTCTCCTCTGTTACCCATCGGCAGTGGGTTTTGCCTGAGAAATGTTCTGTTACATCAGCCTCAGTGATTGCAGAAACAGCCTCTGGTGATAAGATCCCGAATCTGCATGCTGGGGTGAAAGTGAAGAGAAGAAACTTCCAGCCACGAACCAGAGAGATGAACTCCACGCTCCACCGAGGGTGCTCAACCTCTCTCCATCCCCTCTTGAGATCATGAATTATTATTAACTCAGAAGCCTCTGTGCAAAGGCTAAAAGTGGCAGACCCAGACCAGCCTGAGGTCTCCGGTCCTCCGGTTGTGGGGTTAGATGCCTGCACTGCTGGCCTCTCTCTCCCACCCAGTCAGCAAAGTCAATCAATTCCCGTGTTTCACTGACCGCTGACAAGGAACTCCAGGATGAAATGTGACCTCACAAAGGCCCCCTCTTCTTGCTTAGCTCTGCATCCATGCCCAGCGTGATTCAGCCAGGAACTCAGTAGCTTTCATCTGAAACTTTCTGCAGTCTCTTTGCTGCTAGCCTCTCCATTCTTCCAGTTAATTATCCTGAGAGAAACTTCCAAATGGAACCTGTCATTGCTCATCACTGCCTACAGACTGAGAACAAATACCTTCCAAGGGATGCAAGACCCTTCCTAGGCTGCCCCGATCACTTTTAAGCCCTCTTTGCCTCTTTCCACTTCGCTGCCACCTACCTGCCATCACAGGTGCCAAGGGTTTCTGGTCCTTGGGCAAAGGCACAAGCTGTTTCCTTTACCGGAAATGCACTTTGACTGTTCTCTGTCCAGTGAGCTCTTATTTATCCGTCAGTACCCAGCTCAAATATCATTTTCCCTCTGAATCCTACTGCTGTGGACTTCGTTGGTTACTTACCCACCCCGCGCCCCCAGCATCTATTTTATTCCTCCTTTATACCACTTCCTATACCCTGCACAGGGCTCAAGAGAAGTTAATTCCAGGGGAGGGGCTGTTTTAGCTAAAGCCCATCATGATAAATCCCTACCCCCTTAAAACGTTCCAGGTGAACGTTACTGTCCCAAGAATGGGTTATATGACTTGAAATGACTGAAGGCAAGAAAGTGTCTTCCACAATTTGAGCAGAGATTTTTCTCTCTCTCATACTGGACGCTCACCAAAGAAGCTGCTGGCCGTCAGCTTGCAGCCAGCTAGGGAAGCTGAGGTCAAATTCAGCCCCGACAAGAAGGCAGAGCAGAGAGAAGAGCAGAGAAATGGAGCTGGTGCCCTGGCCATACCGTAACTTTTGCAGACCATGACTTGGATGGTGTGTTTTTGAGAGAATTTTCCTCTTATTTAACTCAGTTTGAATTGGGTTTTCTGATCCTTGCAGTTGCATGCCTCCTACCTAACACATCTACTCTCTCTCACCTGGACAGAGTTAGCATCCTTTGATGCTCCCCTCCCATGGGACTTTGTCATAGCACATTCATAGATGATAACTTCATCAATACCTGTGTATCTTTAGTGTCTTGTACAGTTCCCAGCACATCACAGGTTGATGAATGTAGAAGGCATAAGCAAATGAATGAATAAACCCCCTGGTAAGCCCAAAAAACTAATCCAATGAATTACAAATTATGAAGAAAAAGGTAACAAATAAGAAACAAAGAGAGGGAAGAAGAGCCTATTCCAAGAGAACAGGCTAATAACTGAAGAGATGTCAATTTTTTGGATTACTTAGTGTCTTTAAACCCAGTTTCCTATTGTGGCCCTACCTGCAACAGGGACAGGAAATTGCAGTAAAATCAAGGCAGGTGAGTCCACCTAAGAGTTTATGTAAACTACAGATTTCTTGTGGGATCCAATGCCGGCCCCAGAAATTACAGCAACTGGCTTTGTGCAACCTCTCTGAGCTTCACTTTCTTCTCTATGATATCAGGGTAACGATATGTCACAGGGCTGCTTGAGGTTTAAACAAGGTTAAAACAAAAAAGAACATATCCTAGTACGTGGGTCAGTAAACACCTAAGCTCGTCCAGGGAAGTGTGGGAAACAGGGAGGTCGTTACACATCTGTCTTCACTGAGAAAGTTTCCCTTAACAGAGAGGCCCTCTACTGTCATTCCCTTAAGATCCTTGCTTTCTGCCTCTATTTGCATCTGAGCTTGGCCCAGATACAACTGTGGAAAGGAAGGCAGGACATCCCTTATGCTGTGACAGGAGCACTGTAGCGTGCTAGTTAAACTAGAACAGAAGTAGGAAGCGCGAACAGGAAGAAAAGGATGGCCATGGCTCTTCGCTGGGCCCCTCTGCTGGTGGGGGCAGCGATTCCCCAGCTCTGCATTCAGTGATGTGGGCATCCTCAGGCCCGTCTTACAAAGGGCTCCAAGACCCAGGGAGCAAAGGAATTTCCCCAAAGTCACACAGCTCATCAGGGGCAGAGTTTCTAATCCAGGGCCATTTGGTTTAAGAGCTCAAAATGGGAGGCCAGAAAGCCTGAGGACTAGAGAGAGCCTGGGGTCTTAGCACACCAGAGTGGAGTCCCAGGGAGCTGAGACCACACACCTGGTCTATTTGCATTTTTTTCTGGGTCCCGAGAGAGAATGATCTGTTAGTCATTTAATCCATTCCCTGCGGTCGGTGCAGTATGATTCTCTGACAACCTGCATTTAGGCCAGTCCACAGGGGGACCAGGAAAAACGAAGCAGGGCTCTCAGAAATCATGTTCCGCACATGAAAATAGATCAGGCAGTGGGAGGGGGCGAGCCAAAAATAGCCTGAGGGAGTGAGAGACGAAACATGAGAAACAGCGAAAGGGAGGCTGAGACAACTGTGATGTGGTGAAGAAGGGGCACAACACGGGGAGAGGAGCAGATGAAGGGACGAGGTGGAATGGTTTTCTCTCGGGATTCTGTTAAGCCATCCATTCATCCCCTCAGGCAAAGCACTGCTAAAAAGACAGGGTATTTTAAATTATGCCAACTTAGTTAAAGTACTACTTTTTGGGTAGTCTATCTGCCCTACCAGAACATCATTTTCTGAAGAATATAAATAAATAGACAGACAGATAGACAGACAGGTAGATAATATTTCCCCCAGATGTGAATTTAATATATATTTATTATATAAAATTTAGAATGTACAGAAAACCATGATGAACGAAATCACTCATCCCATCACATATTACTAGCATTTTATATGTTGAGCCCAAGCTGTATATCTCTCTCTATCCATTCAATCTATCCATCCATTCATCCATCCATCCATCCATCCATCTACTATCCATCTATCCATCCATCCATCCATCCATCCATTTATCCATCTATCTATCCATCCATCCATCTATCCATCCATCGATCTACCTTGAGGTAAATCCATATTGCTGCAAAGTAGCAAACAGAAACATTTATGAATCTCTAAATTCCTGAACAGAGAGTCATATGGCTGAGGCTCCCAGAGTCTCTGGAATTACCTGTGTTCTGATTAGCATCAGATTCTTACCTTCTTAAAGATTTTTCAGCCTTCATTTATGCCCTATCTCTTCTGCATCATAAAAATAGATTTCAACATATTAAACACACACATCCCTCTACCTACCACCTCGTTTCTCATAACCATCTCTCAAAAGAATTGTCTTCATAGGTTGATGCCACTTCATTTCTAATTCATTTTTGTTTTAAAGCTACTGTATATATAATAGATAATTTATATTGTCATTCATTTTTGTTTTAAAGCTACTGTATATATAATAGATAATTCATATTGCCATTAATTCATTTTGTTATTATTTAAATAAATACACTTGTTGATTAATTATATAATTATGTATGTAATTAATAATGTCTAGTTTTAAAATTTTACTTCATGTAAACTTTTACTTCGTATACCTCCACGAATTCAGCCCCCGCTGAACAGTTTCCGTAGCTCTTTTCTTGGAGTTCATTTAGTTTCTCCAGAAAAGACTACCGATTTCTTCTCCAGACCTGTCAGAGTTCTGGGAGATAAATGAGGAAAGAAGGCTGGTGCCTCACTTTGCAAAATGCAGACTTTTAGTCATTCCTCTTGTTTTTGCAATCGCCTCGCCACCTCTGCTGTTCATGCAATTGGAGAGAAATCTGGCGGGTCTGACTGCTCTTCACAGGACTTCCACACAGTTCTCTCATGCTTAGCTCATCCTCCCAGTCCTGCTGTGGTACATGGACCTAACTCTTCATCCATGTTCTTTGCCATGTATGTGGCTTTGCAGTTCCTCTCACTAAAGATCAGAGTCTGTTCCCCCATCTCTTAAATTGAGGCTTGGCGATGTGACCTGCTTTGGCCAATCCAATGGGGTATGAGTGACAAGTGTTCCAGCTCTGAGCCTCATTCTTAAGAGATCTAGAATTGTTCCCTTGTGCCCCCATGCCTCTGCGCTCACCAGGAGGAAGGCGTGACGGCGCTAGCACACTGGCCTTCAGAAGAGGGTGACAGACACGTGGAGCAGAGCTGCCCCTGCTGGGAGCTCAGCCCAGCCCAGCCCAGCCTCGAGAAAAGCCCCCAGCTGACCCACAAGTGTAGGAGCAACCCAGTCAATCTTCCGACGTGTGACAGATGTGCAAAAGGTTCCTCTATGCCACAGAACTTTTACGATTGTTACACATTTTTATTGGGACAGTACCTAATCGATAGACCTTGTTCCTCCAATACTGCAGGTTTTTAGGGGCCAGGGGTGGGTGAGCAGATTATCTCTTTGTCATCTTTTTTCAACATTTACTACTTCCCCATTTGATTCAGCTAATCTTCATGTTCCACATTTGTCAACATCTCTCTCTCATTGTTTCTCACTCATTCTCTTTGCCCTTCTCAACTTCTACCTTTATTTTTACTCCTCTATTATCATTTTAAAGGATTATTTAAGGGTTGAGGAAATAAGAAATGCATGTGTCTAATCAGAAGTCTACCTACCTATCCATCCATCCATCTACCCATCCATCCATCTACCCATCCATCTATGCATCTATCTACTCTTTCCTAAAATGCTCTGCTCTCAGTATGACGGAAGCAATGCTATTGTTCACCAAATAATTTTTAATTTTCTCCTAGGTATAGACCTTCTCGCACTTGCTTGCATCTAGGTTCTGGCCAAGATGACTAGCTCTGGCCAACAGAATGTGAGGAAAAATGCTATATGCTACCTTCATGGCTCTGTCCTTTCCCCGCTATCCTAGATACAGTATATTTATAGTAACTTGTTACTTACTCTTTAGATTACAGAATATCAAATGGCATTTTGGCTGTGCGGGGAAAGGAATGAACATCTCCCACACACGGATATGTGGGATTTTGCATTGGTGACACTGTTGTTCAGAAGTTAGATGTGGACTGAAGGGTGTGTCTGGACACTGAAAATCCAAAGGAGTACGCGGTACCGAGTGTTGTGTATTAAACTTTGTACCTTTGCTGCCACTCTCTGCTCTTCTTTCTATTTAAGGCTGTAAATTTTTTTTCAGACTCACTTAAAAGACAGTTTTCAGTTGGAGTCTGCTTATCAGAGACACTACCATGACTACTGTGACTCCCTCGGGAGGTTGTGAGTCCAAACTCCACCCGTGCTAAGGAGTGGGCGGACACCACCGAGAGGCACTGTCTTCTCCCAAATCGTTGTCGGCCATCAAGCCAACCAGGTGACTCAAGGGAACCTCCAGTACTTGAACCTTATGCCCTGTGATGCTGAACATCTGGACCTAGACACCTTGCCATATGCTTTTCACGTTCACCATGCCGCTCTGTTCACCTTGAGTGCAAATGTGTGCATTGCACAATCACAGCACCATGGTGCAGGAGCAGTATGGAGGTGATGGGGTGACGCTAAGGTCCCTGCTGAGATGACTGGCCCCAAGTATGGGACAGACAGTAAGAACACTTCTAGAAGAAGAAGAAGTCCCTGATCTATTCAAAAGGAAACATCTGAAATCATCTGACAGCATGGGGGTACATAGTCACTGAATTTGAGTACTTCCAGAAGAATTGTCACCTGGGCCATTCTGAGTTCTTCGGTGTGGTGACCTCCTCAACTAACCTGTTATGATGCTGGGCTTGCTGGTTTGTACTGGTTATTCTGGGGAGAACTTGGTACCCATTTTAGTGTTTGCCTACTTCTAGTGACTTGGGCAAACTCTGCTGGATCACAACCCTTAGTACCCACCAATGAAACTACTGACAGTGAATCATAGGACAAGGGACTGAGGAAGCCATGCAAGATGTCTCTTCTGTCTTCGGGAGACACTGGAGGAGGCTTGAAAGTAATGCTGCCAACTTTAGTTAGCATTTTCTCAACCTCTGGGCAACAGCTGCAAATGCTACTGACCCAGCTACACTTCTCATCTGAAGGATATGCACCCCCTAGCTGTTTTTATGCATTAACTTCTTTGTGTGCCTTAGGTGAAAAGGACCTGCCTCCTGAGGATGATCAATTGACCACTACTAACCATCTTCCAGTGTCTTTTAAAGCAATGCCAGGGACTAGTCTCATAGCTCTCACAATGAAACAGTATAAGTTTCTGATAGTGGGATACAGTGCGTACACACAAACTCAGAATCAGAAGGCAGACTGGGAGCATCTCCTGCAGGACCCCAGCAAAGATCCGTGGAAAGTGGCTACAGCCCAGGGCTTCAGTCAGTCAATACTAGTCAACCAAAAGGCCTGGACCCCAGGAACCTTGTCAGACCAGGGGAGGGTTTGATGCTTCTCCAACCAAGAATGCTAATGGAGGAAATCTTGCCAGTAATTCACCATGTCAGACTGTTGCAACTAAGTCTTAGATCCCAGTTCCCTGTTCACATCAAGAGCGGGGCTAGTTCTTCATGAACCATAAACATGGAGCTAACAGAACTGGGCTAGAGCAAAATCCTGATACTCATGTTCTATTGAATAAAGGCCACTGACTGTGCCCAGTGAAGGGCTGATGGTGCCTTAGTCAGACAGCTGAGAAGTCCCATAGCCCAAGGGCTGAAGTCTAGCATTTGACCCTGCTAAATTTCTGGGCCTTGACCAAGAATGCAACCAGCAACAAGAAACCTGAATACTGGTTACGATGCCTCTATCCAAGAGAGATTTTTTTCTTCCCCCAAGAAATGTTGCTCTGACAAGCCTAGCATGGTTGCTGGCTTGCTGTTTGCCCTGTTTTGCATGGTCCTCAGTATTCAGCTGTGGTCTTTTTCTCTCCCCACACTCTCTTTCTTGAGGACATCATCAGCTTGCATGGTTTCCAACGTCATCTAGATGCTGAGGGTTCTCAACTACATGCTGTACTCATACCTTCAACATCTCTGAACTCAGGAATTGCATCCCCAACTACTCAGGTGCGCTATCTCCATCCGAGTGTCTCACAGACTTCTTAGATTTGCTGTGTCCCAAACTAGAACATGTCTCTTTTTCTCCTCTGCTACTACCCTTTCCTAGGCCATTCTTCTACCTGTCGCATGGATGCTGTCATCTCTCACCTGGAACGCAGACCCCATCTTGGCCCTCCTCTACCACATTCTTATGGCAGACAAGGTGATCTTGCAAAATGTAAACTAGGTCATCCTATTTCACTGCTTATTTGTTTAATAACCGAATAAAAGCCAAATTTATACGATGTAAAAGGGCCCCAATGACCTCCATGCTGACACAACTCATCCTTCAAGACTCAACTTGAAAATCACCTTTTCTGACCAGCCTTCTTTACTAGGTTATCTAAGATACGTCCTTAACCTTACTCTTTAACTGAGTACCTTTCACGATTTGTAATCAGTTTGTCTGTTTGCTTAATTGTGAGATGAGTTTGATTGTTCCATTAGCTCCACAAGGGCAAATATGGGCAAATGTTATTCACCATCATTGTCCCAGATCTGGGACAATGGCCAGTACATCGGAAGTGCTCAGTAACTACTTACAGAATAAAACAATTTAAATTTCAAAAATACCTAGTATGTCTTTTACTAAGCGTATCTTCACAGCTTTACTTGCCTTTGTTGACTTTTGCTACTGTTTTCTCTCTTAATTGATAGCCATTTTAAAGACAAAGAAATAACATATTTTACTCTAGTTTAGTGTTTACTCAGTGAAGGCAAACACTGCACATAGGAGGATGCAGATGCTGTAGAGCTGATCAGATTAGCTACCTCACTCTGTGATGCACGCCTTAGCTTTCAACTGCAACACAATTTAAGACGGCTACATATCACAGGCCTTTGGGATTGCTTAAAAACAGAAATATGAACTCTACCAATGGCAAAGGGTTTCCCTATGCGGTTCTGTATTAAGACATGTACTTGAGTAATGACTGCTCATGTAATTATTACAAATTCATTAGTTACTTGGGGAATGTCTTCAAGTAACTTTTTCAAAAAGATTAGTGGGTAGTAATATTAACTGGTCCTATGTGAAAATATTTTGAGTAACTGTCTGGTTGGGTATAATATTTGGGCTACTAATCTTCATCCTCACAGCACTGAAAATTCCAGATGTTGCTCCACTGTCTTCTAGCATTTATTGTTGAAGGAAATTAGTTGTCAGGAGTCTAATATTAACACCTCTGTAGAAAACCACTCCATTTGTTTTCTTCCTTTTGTTAGAGGTGCTCACAGGACACCTTTTCCTCTTTACAGGTCAAAAAAGTGTGCCTGCCTACATCTGGGTGTAGGGATCATGTTTAAAATTTTTCCTATAGAAGTGAGCAGGTTGGTTACCCCAATGTGAGATCTTTTCTTAAAGTCAAGAAACATTTTCAGGAACATCTTTTCTAATTTAATGTGGTTCCCATAGGTTGATTTTCCTTTTCAGAATCACTTCTAATTATCTAAAAGCTGCTGCCTTCTATCGTCTGCATTTATAATTGGCTTTCTCATTTTCCCATTTCCTCTGCATATCTGAAGAGCTTCCCAAGTTACTCTTGCAAACTGTGGTTCACTTTTTTTCCCCAGCATCAATTCTAAGTGCCTCTGATGCAAAATCAAGTCTTTCCACCGGAGACCCCGACGTATAGTAACTAGACTTGTACTTCCTCATCCCCACAATTTTTATGATATTTCTTTTCATGATCTATTTAGATTATTTAGTAATGATCTAAACTGGTATTAAAGATGATCTAATGACTGGGAATGACACCATCACTAATGCTACTGCCATGCTAACTCAATTATCACACTTGGTTAGCTGGTGAGGTACATCCTGCGAACACGCTTGAGCTGTGAGACTCTCAGTCACGCAAGCTCTACAGTGAGGCTCTAACTGAAACAGAAGAGCAAAGGATGGGCAGAGGAGAGCTGGAAAACAGGCATTTGCTCTGAGGGGACCATTAGAGAGATGCGCTGCCCCTGGGAGGACCTAGCCTTGAAGATGAGCGGAAGGTACCTTTGGTTGGACACAAACTTATGCCAAAGAGCACGGCTTAGGGAATGGAACAAGAGCTGGATACCAGCTCTATGGTGCCCCCTTGGCTGGGCACCTGTGCTGTGCACATACCGTGCAACTGCCCACGACAGCTCTGGTCCCAGGGTTCCCTAAGGCCAGAGCTAGCATTTCACAATTTGGCTGTATGAGTCAATACATCCATTGTTTGCTTGAAAGAATTCTATCACTTACAAGTAAATAAAATTGGTTTATCTGTACATATATTTATTCCTTCAAATGTGAAAAAATAAGGTGCAGAAAGTGTTGGAGTCAGTGACTGTCTGAGGCAGAACAGGAAGTCTGGGAATAGCTGTTGCGGATAAAGCCTTAGGTGGTCTGACTAACGGACACGGAATCTGTTAAGGTGTAACTGTGAGCCAAGCGCACACATATTAGTCAAGGAACTGGCTCTCAAGACAAGTGAGTCCCTGAGATATTCTCTCACAGCATCGTAGGGTTGGGAATGAGGGCCACTTACTTGGTTACAGGGACCACGTTGATAAGAAAAATTACAGTGTATTTGTACCATCTTGAACATTCAGAAGGGAAAGGACATAAAAACAGTTCTTCCAGTCCACAGTGGAGACCTTCCTGGTTACTGCTTAGACCCAGTGAATCAGTCTAGTCACTAGGCCCCTGCCTTTTCCCAGGATGGGGAGGACCATCCTGCAACAATCCAGCCTACCCTCGCTGACGACAACTGAAAGGAAGGAAGGGAGGAAGGAAGGAACTGAAACACTCATGATAAAGTTTAAATATTGGTATCAGGTTGAAGTGCAACTTCTCTCTGAGATAGTTATATTAAAAATAAGGGGGGAAATGCCAAGCTACTGGAATTAAGACAAAAAGATAAACTCCTTGAAGGAACTAAATAGAGTCCGTGCCTAGCAAAGCACACAGCATAGAGTAGATGTCCTGAGTAGGAAAACCCACGTTGAATGCACCAGCATGAGCTCAGGGAGAACTGTGGCAGGGGGCTCAGTCCTCTGGAGACCACGCCTCCCCAGGGAAGCTGCCCACGCCCACGTCTCAGAGGCAGCTGGTTTGCCCTTTGTGTTCTCCACAGACGCACACATGTCCATCAGCACTTATGTCTGCTGTAATATTACCCTCGGTGTGTGTCCTCAAGAGTTTGAGTTTTTGCCTTTATGTTTGTATGCTCAGCACCTGTCTGCTAAGAGTGAGAGTTTATTAATCTTTAATAAATCAACCAACAAACAAAAGAAGGGAAGGAAGGAGAGGGAGGTGGGGAGGGAGGGAGGAAGGAAGGAAGGGAGGGAGGGAGGGAGGCTGCCCGTATAAAGAATTAGCAGAGTTCAGGGAGCTCTGAGAGTTGAGATGTGGAGTTTGGGGCTGCAGCAGCTAACTCCAAGCACCCTTCTCCCAAGTCTGTGAAAATGAGAAAATGAAAGCAATCTATTACATTGGGAAGCTGTGACAGTTTTTTTTGTGTAATAAACTACCCCCAAAATTAATGACTTCAGACAAACAAACAGCCATTTATTTAGCTGTCAAGTTTGCAGGTTGACTGATCTAGATTGAGCTCATCAGAGATGTTTGGCTAGTCTTGGCTCATACCCTCACATGCCTTTGGCCAGGTAGGGGTCAGCCGACCTAGGCCAGGTAAGGCTGGGAGAGTGTCTACTCCACGCGACTCTAGAGCCAGCAGGCTTGCTCATCTCATGATGATGGCAGAGGTACAAGGGCAAGCCTAATCATGCAAGCATCTTCAAGGCTCTGCTTGAGTTACATCCACTAACATCTCACTGACCAGAGATGGAGAACTGGGGCCATTAACGCAATCCACCTAATTGCATTAATCTAATTGACTAACCTAATGAAGAAGGCCTTCATCCTTCTGAGAGCAGATAATTATTTTAAAAGCACATTACGGACATACCATTGTTTGGCACAGATATAAAAACTTATTTCTGGAGGGGAAAAAAACTTCTAAAGCTTTCCTAGGAAGTCAAATTACCAATCACAAAGTGAAATCTCTTTTTTATAAACCTGGAAGTGGTAATACGTTGATCAATAATTTAACAGGTCTGAGATTTCACCCTGCTGGCATGCTAGCAAGTTCGCCTGCCATAGTTGCATGGATACTGGCAGAAGACGTGAGACGCTTAGGTCAGAAACAGAGGATGCTTTACTACTCACAGCAATAGCAACAACCAGAGCATCATCATTTTTGCATCAGTTCCCTGAGCCCAGCTCCCGTAAGGCTTGTTTAGAGGGCCAAGTAACAGCTGTGTACTCAGTGCTTTGCATTCCTGGAGAGGGAAACTGAGCTTAGGGAACCCAAACCTTACATAACAGATAGTATCTCTTTCCCTAGCAGGGCCAGGCTTACTATCTCCCTCTTCCAAGGCTTTGATTATACACCACTCTGAGGACAGCCAGGAGTAAAGGCAGTCAGGGCTTCTTCTGACAAAACTTATGGAAATGCAAGAGATCCATGAAGAATTGCATCCCAACAAAATAAAAGCATCTTGGCTCCTCTGTGTGGGCCTTGGCCACAGCCAGGATTCCACACAGGGCCTTTAATTTCTATTTTTGGTATATACACGAGCTGTGGACCCAGGTTCACACGAAAAGACATGACAGTATAGGGCAAACATCATTCACTTTTATCCTGCGACCCATGGTCACTCACTCCATTTAAGTCCACACTCCAGTTAGGTCCATGATAATTAGAGGCACATGGAGCAGACACTCCCCTAGGCTTACCCAACCCAAGTCCATCCCAGAGCAGGACAGCGGAAAGCAAAAGCTTGTCTTTGAGTCTCAGTGACCCCCATCTATAAAATAAAGGGTAGGGTTAACACTTTCATTTACCTGCTAGATCCTCTATCCTGGGTTGTAGCACGCTTTCCCAGAGGCTGCGAGCGATGGCTGGTGATCCTCTCTGGGTAACTGCCCACGGCCAGACAGAAGCTGTCACACCCAAGATACTAAGCCATGCCCACCTTTGCCCTAAGGGAAGTCAAAGATTGTCTGAAGGGAGGGCAGTGGGCAAAAAGAAAGCCACCCCTTCCCTTCCAGGTTGAACAATTCCATGGTGCAATTTATGCTCCACTTGGTCTCCAGTGAAATCAAGCTGAAACCAAATGCTTGCTTAGCTCTTTCCCCTGGCCTATCTGGCTTCCCTCTCTCCATTTCTCCTGAGAACATCCCTTTTATAAATTAAGTGTACTCAAATCTCTGACCTGGGCTCTGATTTTAGGGAACTTCACCCAAGACAGAGAGTAACAGCTGCCCCACAGCCGCGTGATGAACTATAGCTCGGTGCAGGTCAGAGGTAAAAGAGTTGTAGTCGTTTTCCTACCATTTCTGACTCAGGCCCACAGAATTATCTTGTCCTCTAACTGTCCTGGTTTATGTGTCTTCCCACTGGAGTTGACCTTTCCTGGTCTACCAGGCTCAAAAGTATTTCAGACCTCGATCTCCTGTTTAGAGGGTCATGATCCATTCTAAAGGAGGCTACATCATGTTTGGTGGTGACCCGGGTCAGCAAAATTCCGGGTCCTCAGGCAAGCCTTCTAGGCTCCAGACAAAGCCACGTGATCTGCAGCAGTGTGTGCGTGTGTACAAGAGGGAAAGAGAGAGAGAAAGACCCTGAAATCTGCCTTGCCACAGCAGTGCATGTAGCCACAGTAAATACAGCCTAAAGTAAAAAATAATTTGCCAGGTTGAACCTGGGAATAACGTCGGGAAAAACAGTTATTCACTGAGACTGCTCTTAGCTTTCAGGTCACTGCACTTACCTGCTGCTCCTACAGAAATCCACGCACATACGCACTAACAATGCCCCTGGCGATGCCAGCGCCCAGAGAGCTGCCTGCCATCTTCATTGGCACCGATGCCACCATTAATGCTAGACTACTGCTTCTGGAGGATCAGCTTCCACTTTGGTGGCAGAGAGTCAGCCATTTCTTAACCTACGCAGTTACATGCTTGGGTGTAAGCACCAAACCAGACACATCCTACCAAACTTGAGTCATTTTTCCAGTCCTTTCATTTCTGTTTCCAGCACTACACGGAATTCCAAAGTAAGTTCATATGACCTTCTTTTTGTCATGATAAATAGCTGGTCCTTCCCCAGAAATCGTCTTGTCTGCCACATTTCTGCCTAAAAATTGCTCTTTTGCTCCCCTCTCCACTTCCTTTCAGTTAGCAATCTCTCTCTTGAGTTCAATCAGCCCATTAGACCCATTAGACCTTTTTCCTGACATTTTTTCCATCTAAATAAAGACAATTCTGGACACAATGTACTGAACCCTCCAATATGACACTCTGATTGGTAGCATTTTTGATTAGTAGACAAGCCATGTCCCTAAGGTCAAACTAGCCAGGGATGAGTCATGACAGGCCAGCTCACATCAGCAACTTCATCCTGGCCTCCACACCCCACCCCCCATGTACAAGCAGAGCTGTGTCCAGTCTTCACTGGTCAAACAAAACACAGAACTGGCAGGATCATCTAGATGTTTGGAGCAAGGCTCATCTCTCATATATAGCCATGTATTTCCAACAGGCTCTCAACTTGAGCACAAATAAAATAGCAAAACGATGCACATGGAATCACATCCCACCCAACCTAATAGATTTGGGAAGCACATCTGATTCCTCAGTAGAGTCCCATTTTAGAAATGTAGCAACTGATCACCAGGAGGCAAATGCTTCTCCTTAGGATGTTCTTTGACTCAGTAAGGCAGCATCTGCACAGGAGGAGACTTGCTAAGACTTGCTAGCACACGTTCATATCAGAAGAGAAGAAGAAATTTGTGCACAATCGGTGTTGAGACTCATCTTACTTCCCGGTGCCTCAGAGGCAATCAGGGCTGTGGCAAAGAAGACCAGCACAGATACGGCGACAGTGCTTCCGCATTTAGAACATTCACAGCATCAGAACACAGAGATGCATATATTTGCTGCTCTGAATCGCTGGGTTTTTTTTTTTTAATCTAAAAATACTTACTCTTTTGTCAGGCTTTAGAAAATCAAGTTTTGAAAGCTCCTCTCCCCCCTCCCCCCCATTCCTATCAACATTCACAACAATTTACAAGCAGCCAGGGATGAAGAGATACATAGACTATTCTGTGGAAACTAACACGGTGACAAAAGTTTCAGATTCTAGGTCTTGCAGTCAAGGAACAGAATGAAAAGTACAACAACCGCCTCCACATCTGGTAAGGAGGCAAGGAACTGTCACTGACGAGGCTGTCTCAGAGGCATCGACACACAGTAGAAAGGCTTTCCTTGAATCTTATCTAACTCTGGTGTATGAACACGGCTAACACCCAAATTAAGACATCTATTTACGCCACTAAGAAGAAGACGTTTGTCTATATCATCCTGAAGACTAGACTGGATCATGAAATATCGATGAGACTGTAATAATAGAAGGTAAGAGTTTGCAGAGTCCATAAAGCAGAATAATAATGTAAGAGTGTCCACCACTGTCCAAGAAAAAAAAAATGACACTGTAAATGCTGAACACTATAGTCAGTACCTGGAGAGCTGTGCTCTAGGGAAAAGTAAGGGCAGTGTGCAATTCCTGCCCAGTTCCCGTGTAATTCCACCCACTCTTATGGCTTTGTTTATAGATATGCTGATGATTCTCAAAGCAAGCTCCAGACCTGAGGGACATTGCCACCTGGATATCCCCCAAAAAGCTCACAATTCATAAATCTAAAACTAAATTCAGTGCCTTCTCTTCCACGACCAAAATTTGGAGTTTCTTCTCCCTCAACTGCCACAGCCAATCAATCAAATTCTATTAGTTCTTCCTCTAAACTATGGCTCAAATTCCACTTCCACTATGAATCTTTCCATCATAAATGCTACTACCTCAGTTCAAGTCTATCTCATGAATTATTTCAACAATTTTCTAAATGGTTTCCCTGCCTCCAACTTTCTCTTCTTTAAACCTCTCTCCCCCCACCCACCTTTTAAATGACTAGCAAAACCACAGCTATGATGATGTCTTTGCTGGCAATGATTCATTATTGCCTTCAGGCTAACTCCTGAATGCTTTATAAACCGTCCCCCCAGCCCGCCCATCCACCCTGACCTCTTATCATTCCCCTCCTTGTAGTATACATTCCACCATGCTGGACAACAATTTGTGGTTCCTTGGAGAAGCTACTCAACTCTTTTTCTCACCACCTGCTCTGGCCCCTCCCTCTTCTCTTTTACCTAGCTAGATGGACCCCATTCATCGTTCAAGACTCAATTCAGGCACACCTGATTTGTAACATCTAGCACTACTGAATATTATGCATCATGTATTATAAAGGTCCTCTCTGACTAGGCTAAGCTTTTGAAGATAGGTACCATGTCTTGTGCGGCACATAATAATGGCTCAATAGGAATATGCCTAATTTAAAAATTCTCGTCTTTTGTAGAGTATGTGACAGTTCTTCCAAAACTTCTCAACTACTTTTTAGCAACTTCAAATTCAAATCCCTGTACCCTGTTATCTTGATACTGGGAAGAAATGTAGAGGGTAAAAGCATCCTTAATACTATTAATGTTTTTCGTTATGAGAAATAATTTGAGTTATCATTAAAACTCTATGCTTAATCACTCATCATCTATAATTCTATAATTGCTTCCCTGAGATGAACTGATGAAGGAGGCAGGCTAAAATGTCAAGGCAAAGTCGCCCTTTTTCCTTTGTGCCTATATTTTGTTCCTGTACTGTACTGTATGTCCCCAGGACAGGCCACGTGACCCTGCCAGATTATTTTTTTTTTACTGGTTTGACCTGTGTCTTATGGCTAACTAGCTTTAGATAGCTGTCATCATCACAAAAGATGAGATGAGGCTCTGCTTAACATCAAGCAGTGAGAGAAATGGTGACTAGAAGGTGGAATGAGCCTTCCGCCCTCACCTCCTCTGGAAAGTGTTCAGCAGTTTACATTTGATTTCTTACTGATACAACCAGGATCTCTAAGTAAATACCTTCCATTCCTCTCACAGATGTTCAGTCAGTGGGAATCTGTCAGATACAATGGAAGCCATCTGTCTTTTCCACACATGACTGTCGTTAGGAGATCTTGAGGGTCCTCTAAGAATTCTGCCCACTATGCCCACAGCGACACAACAGGGGTAGCCTTTCTGGATCTGACCCTGAACACTTGGAGAAAGTATTAAAGGAAACCACAAAAATGATAAAAACATAAGCTTATATGCATCAAAAAGATAATGTCTTCAAATGTAGCAAATTGGCTCACCTACCAATGCCACGTCTCAGCCCGGGATTACAGATACATACAGACAAGAAGCCAGCAGCGTCTAACTCTACTTCTTACAGAGGCTGAAAAAGAAACATCCTACGTTGAGGGTTATTAAATATTAGAATGATTCATCCAGAGTGAGAAATACAATCTCTTATTCTGAAAAGCTATAAAAGGAGAACTTGGGCTGCCAACTGTTTACCTGCCTGAGGCAGGGGAATAGATTTTATAGGCTCTTAGTTTCCCTCCTGGCCCCACAATCCTATAAATCTTTCTAATAGAAGATTGTCAGATAAACCAAGTGATTTGTGTTCACTTTTTCCTCTAAGTTTAAAAAAAAAAAGTAAAAATCACTGGCAGGTGGTTCATCTAAGGGCCAAGTTTTCAGGAGAAGGGACCCCCTCCCTCATCTGGATAATGTCCAGTGGCCATCCTATGGACTTGACTTACACCTGCAAAAGAGAGCCTAGAATAGAACTATAGATCAGGAGAACGTATCTGGAGCAGCCATTTTTCCTAACAGTGACTAGGAACAGACTCCTGCCATCAGGCAACCTGGGCTGGTGCATGATAATAATAATAATGTATTTGCTGCTAAAAGTTTAACACTAAAATTCTGGAAGGTGAACAGAACTAAATACAAAAGACAGTAGGAAAATCAATATAAACTGCCCCAACTCACACAGGGAGAAAGGATTACGCCCAATTCTTCTACTCTAAGGGAAAAACCAAGAAGAGATATTTCTGAGAGAAATCTATTGGGTGAAAGTGTGACGCTCTCATTCCAAAGCTTTATGAGACCGGCTGTGAAAGACCAGTAAAATATAAAATTCCTAGGGACAGGGTTCAAGGTGACAGTGTAGGAAGATCCTGAATTTACCTCCTCCCACAGACACAACAAATCTACAACTACATATGGAATAATTCCCTCAGAAAGGGACTTGAAAACTAGATGGACAGAGCCTCCACAGCAAAGGGTAAAGAACAGCAAGATGGGCAGGAGGGGCAGAGACACGGGCTTGCCAAGGAAACGCCCATAGCCCAGCGGCAGCAATCCACAATCGGGAGGAGTCACGAAGGTTCAGATCTGTTCCCTGAGGACTGAGGGATGAGTCCTGCATCAAGCACCCCAATCCTCAGATCTTTTATTGGATAGTTAAGCCCCCAGAACATCTGACTCTAGAAACTAACAGGGAATATGTCCAGGAAAACTACACAACTGCGGGGAGCAGAAAACCTGACCTGCTCTTAAAGGGCTCACATGCAGACTCATTCAACCCAGAAACTACTGCAAAAACACCAGATTGAAAAGCACATGGCCCACAGATGAAGGGGAACCATTTATTTATCTTGAAGTGTCTGCCAAAGAGGCAGGAACCAGCTGGATCACTCCCCAGGGAGTTAGTCACTGGCAGGAGCCATTTATCCAAACTCAGGCTACCTTGCTAATAGGGGCACTTGCACGAGTCATTCTGTAATTCTCCACCTACCTATTAGGCTAGAGGGGGCACCTTACTGAGAGCCCTGCCCACCAGCACCCTGTGGAAACCACTGCCGGGCCCCACAGCTGGTCTGAGCCAGCCCATTCCACCAGCGCCCCCCCAGCAGCTGCAGCCCACACAGGGGACGGACCTTGAGTGCCTGGCACTGGTGGATGAGCAGAATTGAGCTTCTAAGCCCCACAGGACATCTCCTAAGTAAGTCACTCCTTCAAGCCTGGGAGACAGCTGATATACCTAACACATAGAAACAAAGAAAATTAAGCAAAATGAGATGACAGAGGAATATGTTCCAAACAAAAAAACAAGTCAAAACTTCAGAAAAAGAACTAACCAAAATGGAGATAAGCAACCTCCCTGATGAAGAGTTCAAAGCAATGGCCATAAAGATGCTCACTGAACTCAGGAGAAGCACCGATTGACACAGTGAGTACTTCAACAAAGAGACAGAAAATAAAAGTAAGTACCAAATAGAAGTTATAACTAACCTGAAAAATACACGAGAAGGGTTCAACAGCAGATTGGATGAAGTAGAAGAATGAAATCAAAGAGCTGGAAGACAAAACAATGCAACTCATCCAATCAGAGCAGCAATTTTTTTTTTTCAATTTTTAAAAAGTGAAGATAACTTAAGGGACCTTTGAGATGTCATCAGGTAGAATAACACGCACATTACAGAACTTGCAGAAGGAGGAGAGAGAAAGGGCCAGAAAAATTGTGTAGAACAATAATGGCTGAAAACTTCCCTAATTTGGGGAAGGAAACAAACATCCATGTCCAGGAAGCTGAGAGAGTTCCAAATAAGAAGAACCCAAAGAGATACTCACAGAGATACATTATAACTAAAATGGTAAAAGTTTAAGACTAAAGAGACAGTCCAAAAAGCAGTAGGAAAAAAACTACTTGTTACATACAAGGGAAATGCCATAAGGCTGTCAGCAGATTTTCATCAGAAACTTTATAGGCCAAAAGGGAGTGGCATAACAGATTCAAAAATACCAAAAGAAAAAAACTTTCAACCGAGAATGCTCTCCCAAGCAAGGTTATCATTCAGAAGGGAAGGAGCAATAAAGACTTTCCCAGATAGCAGAAGCTAAAGAAGTTCATCACCACTAAACTGGCCCTGAAAGAAATATTAAAGGGACTTTTTTAAGCTAAAAAGAAATGGCACTGAGTAATAATAAGAAAACATATGAAAATAAAAATCTCACTGGAAAATGTAAATATATAATAATGCTGTGAATCAATCATTTATAAAACAAGCATGAAGGTTAAAGGAGAAAAGTAAAAATAATAATTAGTTAAGGAATGCATAAAATTAAAAGATGTAAAATGTGTCATCAGAAGCATAAAACATGGTGGGGAGTAAAAAAGCTATAGCTTTGTAATGTATTTGAATTTAAGCTGCAACCAACTTAAAACAGGCTACTTCTGTAGTAGCCTGTTTTAAACCACTACTTATCACAAGAAAAAAACTTACAGTAAATACACAAAAGAAAATAAGAAAGGAATCTAAACATAACACTAAAGAAAACCATCAAAGTATAAGAGAACAAAGAGAAGGTGAAAGAAACAGAAACTACAAAAACAATTAACAAAATGACGCTAAGTCCAAACCTTCCAATGATTACTTTAAAAATGAATGAACTAAATTTACCAATCAAAAGACACAGAGGGGTCTTAGATAAAAATCAGAAGATCCATCTATATGCTGCCTACAAGAGACTCACTTCAGAAGAAAAACATGCAAAGTGAAAGTGAAGGGATTGAAAAAGATATTCTATGCAAAAGAAAATGGAAAAAAGTTGGGAGCAGCTGTACTCTTATATCAGAAAAAATAGACTTTAAAACAAAGGCTATAATACAAGACAAAGAAGGGCATTACATAATGAGAGAGGTCAATCCAGCAAGAAGATAAAACTCTTACATATGTATGTACACCAAGCAGAGAATTATCAAGAAATATAAAGCAAACATTAATAGAGTTAAAAGAAAACACTGAAAGCAATACAATAATAGTAGGAGACTTTAACATCTCATACATCAATGGGTAGATTACTTTAGATAGTCAGTAAGAAAATATTGGCTGTAAATGATGCATTAGATCAGATAGATTTGATAGCTCTACACAGAACATTCCATCCAAAAGCAACATAACACATATTCTTCTCAAGTGCATGTGGAACGTTCTCAAGATAGATCACATGTTAGATCACAAAGCAAGTCTCAAAAAAATTCAAGAAGACTAAAATCATATCAAGTGTCTTCTCCAACCACAATAGTATGAAACTAGAAATCAATCACAAGAAAAAAAAAAAAACAGGGAAAACCACAAAAACAAGGAGATTAAACAACATACTACTTTACATCAATGGATCATCTAAAAAAAAAGGAGAAATAAAGAAAAAAATACCTAGAGGCAAATGAAAATGGAAATACTACATACCAAAATCTAAGAAGGAAGTTTATAGTAATACAGGCCTATCTCAAGTAATAAAAATCTTAAATAAACAATCTAACTTTATACATCTAAAGAAACTAGAAAAAAAGCTCAAAATTAGTAGAAGGAAGGAAATAATAAAGATCAGAGAATAAATAGAGATTTAATAAAATTTTAAAATAACAATGAACCTAAGAATTGCTTTTTTTAAAAGAAAATCAAAATTGATAAATCTTTAGCCAGACTCATTAAGATTAAAAAAAAAGAGAGAAGACTCAAATAAAATCAGGGTTGAAAGAGAAGTTACAAATGATACCACAGAAATATAAATGATCATAAGAAACTACTACAAAATTATATGCCAATACATTGGACCTAAAGAAATGGGATAAATTCGGGGAAACATATAATCTTCTAAAACTAAAATCATGAAGAAATAGAAATTCTGAATAGACTGATTACTAGTAAGGACGCTGAAACAGTAATACAAATGTCTCAAAGAGACAAAAGCCTAGGACCAGATGGCTTCACTGGTGAACTCTACAAAACATTCTTAAAAAACAGAAGAGAAGGGAAACCTACCAAATATATTTTATGAAACCAGTATTACCCTGATACCAAAACCAGACAAAGACACCAAAAAAGAAAAAAATGACGTGCCAACATCCTTGATTAACACAGATGCAAAAATCCCCAACAAGATAATGGCAAAGTAAACCCAACAACACAGTAAAAGGATCACACACCATAATCAAGTGGGATCTATTCCAGGGTTGCAAGGATGTTTCATCACCCACACGTCAATCAACGTAACACATCACATCAACAAAATGATGGATAAATATCATACGACTATCTTAATAAAAGTAGAAAAAGCATTTGACAAAATTCGATATGCATTCATGATGTTACAAAACTCTCAACAAAGTGGGTACAGATGAACCCTACCTCCACATAACAAAGACCATGTATAAAAAAGCCCCACAGTTAACACAGTGCTCAATGGTGAAAGGGTAGAAGCTTTTCCACCCACATCAGGAAGAAGACAAGAATTCCCATGCTCACTACATTTATTAAACTTGGTATTGGAAGTTCGGGACAGCACAACTGGACAAGAAAAAAAAAAATAAAAGGCATCCAAATTGGAGAAAAAGAAGTAAAACCACCACTATTTGCAGATGACATGATACTATATATAGGAAGCCTTAAAGACTCCATCAAAAGCTATTAGAACTAATCAATGAATTCAATAAAGTTATAGGATACAAAATGAATGTACAGAAATCTGTGGTATTTCTATACATTAATAATCAACTCTCCGAAAGAGAAATTAAGAAAACAATCCTACTTACAGTTGCATCAACAAGAATAAAATATCTAGAAATAAATTTTGACCAAGGAAGTGAAAGATCTCTACACTGAAAACTCAAAAGTCACTGATAAAAGAAATTAAAGAAAACTATTTCTTGTTCATGAACAAGAAGAATTAATATTGTTAAAATGTTCATACTATTCAAAGCATCTACAGATTCAGTGCCATCTTTACCAAAACCCTAACAGCATGTTTCACCAAACTAGAACAAATAATTTTAAAATTTGTATGAAATCATAAAAGGTCTTGAATGGCCAAAACGATCTTGAGAAAGAAGAATGAAGCAGGAGGTACCATGATTCATGACTTCAAACTATATTATAAAGGGTTAGTAATCAAGCAGTATGGTCCCGGCACAAAAGCACACACACAGAACTGAGAGCCCAGAGATAAACTCACATATATGTGGGTAATTAATTTATGACGAAGGAATAAAAAATGCAGTGAAGAAATGCATATCACTTCCATGAATTATGTTGGGAAAACTGGACAGCCATATGCAAAAGAATGAAACTAGACCATTATCTTATACCACACACAAAAACTGGCTCCAAATGTATTAAAGACTTAAATGTAAGACCTGAAACTATAAAATTTCTATGAGAAAATATAAGTGGTGACTTTATTGACTTTGGTCTTAGCGATGCTTTTGTGGATCTGACTCCAACCTAATAAATGGGAGATTTTACAAATCATACATCCAAGGAGTTAATATCCAAAATATGTACAAAGAACTCATACAATTCAATAACAAAAACCAAAAGGACCACCCCCTCCCCGAAAATAAAAAGATCAAAAAATGGGCAGAGGATCTAGAAAGATATCTTTCCAAAGAAGAAATACAGAAAGCCAACAGGTGCATGGAAGGATGTTCAACATCACTAATTATTAGGGAAATGCAAATCAAAACCACAATGAGAAATCACCTCACATCTCACACCTATTTGAATGGCTATTATTAAACAGAGAAGAAAGAACTAATGTTGGAGAAGATGTGGAGAAAAGTGAATCCTCATACACTGTTGGTCAGAGGCTCTAAACTGGTACAACCGCTAACGAAAACAGTATTGAGATTCCTCAAAAAATTAAAAATAGAATTATCATATTACTCAGCTATCCTACTTCTGGGTATGTATCTGAAGAACATGAAAACACTAATTCAAAAATATACATGAGCCCCTATGTTCACTGCAGCATGATTGACAATAGCTAAGATAGGGAAATAACCTAAGTGTCCATTAATGGATAAATGGTAAAGAAGGTGTGGTGTATTTATATATGTATGTGTATGTGTGTGTGTGTGTGTGTATATATACATATATGTGGAATACTACTCAGCTATAAAAATGAATGAAATTCTGCCATTTGCGAGAACCTGGATGGACTCTGAAAGTATTATGCCAAGTGATATAAGCCTGATGGAAAAAGACAGATACTGTATTATTTCACTCATATATGGAATCTTAAACAAACAAAATAAAACAAAAACTTAGATACAGAGAACAGAGTCATTGTTACCAGAGGGGAAGGGAGTGGGTGAAATGAGTGAAGAGGGTCAACCGTATGGTGCTGGATGGCTACTAGACTTGTGGTCTGTGTATACAGATATTGAATCATGATGCTGTGTAACTGGAATATATATATTTTAAAATTCTTAGAATTAGGAGGAGGATCTCAGTAAACTTTAAGACATATTTATGGATGTTTGGCCACGGTGACTAAAGTCCTACAAAACGAGAAATCATTAACGTATTCTGTACTCAGCACTGCATGTTTAATATTGCATACAGTTATTTGGATACCCTTACACCTACTCAGTAATTACTGGCAATGAAGCAAAGTATCACCAGAAAAATATCCTGCTGTTACGAAGATGTATGACTTTAAAATCAGAAATTAGAGGTTAAAATATATGTATCTGACAAATGTAAATGAAATACTACATCTAACTGGTAAGGGGATTTCTTTGAATAAATCCTAGAGTTTGTAGTAAATCTCCACTTCAAGGTTTTTAAAGTACTTTCTAACATTACTGGTTAATTGCCACAAAACCAAAATTTGGAAAGAGAAGGAATGAATTCACTTCCATTTTTAGGACAGAAAACAGAGTGTTGACCTGAAAACGGTGGTGTTGCTCTACCTCAGTAAAATGGGGGTTTTAAAGAACCATCAGGAGGTTAAGGAAGACAACTCTCTCCCTAAGGAAGCTGTTCTGCCACCTTCTCCATCTCCACGTACTTACAGCCCAGCCTTAGCACCAGGGATTCAGAAATTCTGGACAAGTTCTTAATCAGTCCAGAAGGCATGGCCCCACTGGAGAGATAGATGCCAAACCTTGCCCTCTCTCACAGTCTAACTGAGTCCAGTCATCAGGCTATTCCACAACAGCTGAAAACCCACCAGCCACAGAATGACTAAACAAACTGTAGGAACACTGGACTGTGGAAGTCTATCCAGCAGTTATCAATAACACCAAATTCCAAGTGTGTCGGCACACAAAGATCCCTGAGACATACTGCTGAGTGAGAAGCAAGTTACAGTATGATATATACACTGTGACATTATTAATGTTAAAAACACAAATGACACAATATTCTTCTGCACATAACTGGCTTGTTGAAAAACATGACTTACTGCACTATGTATATAGAATTGCTTTATTATTTTTTTCAATAACTGTATTTAATGGTGTTGAATCTCCTTGTTCAAACCCTCATGATACGCAGGACAGGTCTCCTAGCTTTCTGATCACTTTCGCATATTAACACTCCAGTTTAGTCCTCTACATATATCCCAGCTTAAATCACCAAGCTCACACCTTTGCTCCTACGTCATTCATCTTGACCCTGGCTGGGGGGCGTGGAGGGGGGAGGACGCCTGGCTTGTTCTTTTGCGTCTTCTCCTCACCCTCCCTCTTCTAGGTCTCTCTCTCAACTCCAGCACACTGGAGTAGAGAGGTGGGATTAGAGTTTCTGTACCTTTGAGGTCTTCTCTTGGTTGACACAGTCTGGCCTCTGAGGCCATTGAGTTGACTGACATCTTTCTTGAGAAACATGAGTAACCTCTTTCTGATGGAGAAGAGAGGCTCTGATGTGACCTCTACTGACCCACCTTCCTAGTGGTCCAAACCACATTCTCTTGTTGACAGGGTCTCCTCTTCTGGAAGTCAGCCACCTCGGTCAGACCAACAAGAGTATTCAAGCCACCTTCCTCCATGTCCACCGGAGGCATAGAAAACTCTTTTATCCTTGCCAAACCAAACAATGTGCAACTGCTTCATTTTGCCCTCTCCATCCAAATTTCTTTTCACCTTGCTCAAACAGGTGCTGAGTGAGAATCAAGTCCACTCCTCAAGAAGATGTCCAATCAGGGAATCAGAAGTCAGTCTCCCCTTCCTGTAGACACCCTCAGAGTAGACAAGTGTTTCTCTTGGAGCCTTTCTCCTTTGACTAGAGGCTAAAGCATCTCCTCTGATTGCCCACAGAGATGGAAGGAAAAACCCACAGCACTCTCTCTAAACCAACAAGCCACTTCCCCACTTCCCTTCTTATGCATCTTGAGGGAGGATTTATAGGGTGTTGGTAACAGGGTCAGTTCTACTGCTTCTTAAAGAATCCTGCAAGGAGGCTCCCAGTGACTCCTCACCTGCACACCCATGTACCATCCTGTACCAGACAGCTATACGTCTGTAAAAAATGAACTGGTTGACAGTGTTCTCCTCTGGGTAGGAACATGAGATGGTAAGTTGTAGTAAACAGGTTTTTAGTCTGTCTGTATTGTTTGAGTTTTTGCAAAGAGAATGTTTTTATATATTTCATTCAATAATTCAAAAGAAAGCTGGCTTGCCTCTAGAGATACCATGGATGGTTTAACCAAAAAAGCTAAGGTTGGAGCCTTAGCCCTGACTACTGTATCATGCTGAGTGCCACTGACTCTGCATCGATAGATTTTCCCAAAGTTTGATGGAGGAACCACACTCTCTCCAAGAGCATAAAGTGGCAAGTGGAGCCATGGAACACAGCACAGACTCCCTTCACCCATGTTGCTGAAGAGACACAGACTACAAGTCCGTGTTTCCCTCCAGGTCCCACCTGCTACCATTCTGTGCGATCATCTGCTAGACTCTGGCTAACGAGAGCAGCAGACACCCCCGCAGGGCAGCAGGGGCAGTCTGGCAGGAGTGTCCGGAGGGAGAAGATAGCTTTGTTTTGTGATGCTGAATGCCACGTGGAATTACCAGTTGTCAGGGCTTCCTGACAGGCATTTAGAGAGCTGGGAGGTGACTGAGTCAACATGCAAGAGGCCTGGGATGCTCTCCTGTGTGTTATTCTGCATCTCCAGAATAAGAGAAGCTCCCCAAGGCACTTCTGTTGGCAAGGAGAGAAAGTAACATAGCCAGCTTCTACCAGGGTGGCAATGGGCACGTGAAAACATAGTTTTTACATCTTTGCCAAGACTTAAGAATCGCAGTGGTTATCTGGAAAGGAAAGGAGTCTACCACCTCTAGCAAGCTTCACTGACATTGGACAGCCAATTCAAAAGAGATAAAAAGAGAAATCTGAAGTTTTCAGATAACAGCACAAGTAATGTGATTTTGGTTCAAGACAAGTTTGTGCAGCTCTCTAAAAGCTGGTCCAAAATTTCCTCCATGACTTTGTCCTTGAACATCTAATTACAAGAGAGATGTGATTTTGTTGTTATTGTTTTAGAAATTACAACACATGCACTTTCATTCCTAGCTTTCTGTCTGAGTTTCCATTAGGATATCTCTTTGATCAAAGACATACAAAACTTGGTGCTGGAAAGGAATCTTAGAGATAATCAACTATAACCATCTCATTTTGCAGATATGGAAAGGAGGGATGTTAAGCTTGCTGCCTGAGGGCTCACTGTGTTACAGCAGGAGAGGCAGTACTCAAATCCAGCTCCCCAGATTCCCAGCTCTATCATCCTTTGCCACAAACGCCTGCCTCTAGCCCCACAAAGGAACAGCTCTGAGAGTCATAAGTTACCCTCCCGACCACTGTTCTCCAACATCAGTGCTGACGGTAAAGAATAATAAAAGTACCTTAAACGTTTACAGATCATAACAATCACAGTACTTTCACAAACACAACCTCATTTGATTGCAACTCTAAGAAGCAAGCAGCACAACCATCACTGGGCCCATTTTACAAATATGGTGACCAAGTTCAAGAGATTATATGGTTGGCTTAAAATCATGCAGAAACTGTCAGCTCTGATCTTAGTTTAATTTTACTTCCATATCATTAATCACAAGTCTTTGTATTTTCCACAAGTTTTTAACATCATAATTTGACTACTTTACACCTGAACTTCATGTTTTATTCATCTCCACATGGATAAGCTTCAGGTCAACCATGTGTTTATTTTCAGATGTGCCTGCTAGAATTTTATTGTGAGAATATGGCGTACTGAAATTAACAGAAGCCACACAGCCTCAAAGAAGCTCAATATTCATTTTGTACTAATTCTCACTTCCTCAACTTGGGCTGGATGCCTTTGGAGAAGGGTTTCAGTCTGTGCAGACTGAGAGATACAACAGAAGAGCACGGCCCACGACCGGAAGGTAGGTGCTCCCAGCATCTCTCTTCCTGCTTGAGCCCTGAAGGCCTCTGCCTATCTCCTGGCTCATTACCCCCAACAAACACGCATCAGGGCACCCTCAGTTGGCTCTGTGAACAGTAAAACAGATGAGCCACACCAGGCAGGCCTTGATACACGGCTTGCTCAGCTTCTGGTGCCTCCTGCTTCGTACCTTCAATACACACCACTTGGCCATATTAATTTCTGTCACAGGGAGGAGACTGGTCAGTGAAATCTAAATGGGCTTTTCCTATTTATTGATACAATTTCGTGGCAAGAGCAATTTTCAGAGCTTATTTTCCACTCCATTGAATTCCATGTTACTGCAAATGAATCTATTCCTCGGTCAGTGCGATGGCAAAACACAGTTGTAAGTGCTTTATGCTTCATTTGGATAAAGAGTTCAGGATATTACCAAATATAAAAGGAACTCAAGGGCCATATTTCATTAGGAAGCTGTCTCCCCTGTTAATAAAACCTGATGTTGGTGGTAGACATGTAAAAAAAAAATCAGAGCAGAGACTGGTGGCTCTGGCTGGCAGTCGGTAAGACAGACCCGTGATTGCAACGTCACCTGAGCAGAGAGGAATACACCACATCTCCCGTCAAACCAGTAGCAACACACCAGCCTGGGGATCAGGAAGAAGCTGGGTCGTAAGCTGGAAGTTTCATAGAAAGCTGGAAATCCCACCCCAGGCCAAAGTATGTTCTTCTTTGGGTGCTAGCTTGGCTGCCATTAAGAGAAAGCTCTCGCTAACACCAGTAAGTGTAGGAGGTACCAGGTAAGCCTGTTGTGGGCGAATGCACTGTGGCCTTAAAAAATGGATGCATTAAAAAAGGGATCCATTTCCTGTATTTTAACTGTTTATTGGATCTAGGAAAAGGTAGTCCCATCTCATTTCTCAAATGGGAAAACTCAGGAGCAGCCCCAGGAATCAGTGAAGAATTGAGTCCTTTATAAAAACTAGATAATTCTCAAATTAGAGGCTCCTGAACATCGTACATAAAGGGTGAGACAGCTCTCCCTTCTGCATGTGGACTCATGGCCTAGTCTTTTCTGTACCCGTCTCTGTAGTGAATGACCCACATCATAACACTCTCCACCAAATTATAGCTCATTCACATCAAAGCTGGTAGCTCATTTTATTCAGCCACCAACTCTTGAGAAATGGTAAGAGTTACTGGCTTCTACAGGCGATGTGAAGAGTACCTTCAAAATCCAGGTATTTTTTGAACAGGATAAAAATTTTCTCTTTTGTCAGTTACCTGACAGGTAAATTATATCCCATCCTCCACCCTCACTGAACTTCCCTGAAACTCCCAAGGCCAGGTCAAGCGTTCTGTCACTGACCGAACTCCCTCTCAGCACCTTCCTGTTAGGTAGATTCATGGTCTTTGCCCTCCTCTGACCTCTGAATTTCTGTTTCCTATCTTAGAGACAAGCCTTTATCTAAATGAACATTTCTAATGCCAAAGTTACGATAGATCATCGAACTCACTTTTGTGTCACCCAAGAAGGAATGAGGCCTCCTCTGCAGACCCTTGTTTCATCTGACCACCTACTTTGTTTATGCCAAGAAAGCAGCTTCAAACCGAGGTATGAGGGACACAGAACCTGCTCCAGGATCAAGACTCAGTGCAATACTCCTGCTGTGGAGGGTTCTAAGCCCTGATACACTGTATTCCAAGCTGATAAAGTCCGGATTCTGCCTTCCCCCTTGTGCTTAGCATGAATCCTCCCATCAGGCTTCATCTGTACATAACTTCTGGATACTGACGTCTGCTTTGGCCACGTTCCTGCCTATGCTTTCTGTCCAACTGGGTCTTCTGAACCTCAGGCCAGCCCTTCCAACTGCTCAGCCCTTGTCATGACCCTCAGTGTGTCCAGACCCTCCACACTCTTACCTCAGGGCCAAAACCTGGCTCTGCCTCTTACTAACTGAGCAAGCTTTCTTGACTCTCTGAGCCTTATCTTCCCCATTTATAAGATATAAACCCCATTTATAAGAGTTTAATAATACGCATCTTATACAGCTGTTGTAAGAATGAGATGACATAAGATGCCCACTTCTAATAGGGACCAAATAAACATTATTTCCTTCTCCTCTACCTGGTCTTTGCTTAGTGTTCAAGCATGGTTGGCTCATGTTGACTCTCTGATACCATTTCCTCCCAGAGTCACAATTCACCGGAGTTAAAAAACAGCCAGAAATTAACCCCTTGGGCTTCAGGATGTAATGAATTTGATTCAAGGTGCAGTAGCTTGGAAATATTCACATCAAAGCCAACTTGTAGCTAAATCTCATCCAGATTTAGATTTAACAGCTATGTTTTGGAAAATTTGTATCCTGACATAGGTGAGATAGTCTGTCACGATGTTTCTCTCTTGAGTTTTTTAAAAGGCACTTAAGAAAAAGTCCAAAATCATTTTGTCTGAACAAAGAGAGAATAAAAAAATCATTGGCTATATTTTTTATTCATAACTTGATCAGTACAGGCAAAGCCTCCTTGAAGAATTAGTGATGACTTACCATTGGCTCTCACCCATCATTAGGGCACAGTATTGATTGCCACGTTTCCCCAGTTAGACTCCCCAATTATGATTTTTTCTACCCATTCTCCTTAACTTCGTCCCTATGTCCTCGTTTGAGATGAGTATAGTCAAAGTAAGATCATCAAAGAACTCTTAGATCCCAGTAACATTTGCCCAGGAAAAACTAATTTTGGTTTTTAAGTATTTGTTTGATATTCATGAATTCATTTATACGTTATTTTAAAAATAGACATTTATTAAGCACTCATCATGCAAAACTCACTGAGCTACATAACAGTCACTCAAAGACCTTGACCTGAATAAAGACTCTCTCTGTTGGGGAGGCCAAGATGTAAGAGAGAACTCTCATACCATTCATTGAGTGTGACAGAACAGTATGACGACTCTTCGATGTAGGTATCTGGAGGGTTCTCGGTTTTACAAGTAAAGCCCAGAGTCACAACTCAGGGGCTGATAGTTTATACTCCCAATCGTCAACTATCTTACGTGATGAATCCAATATTTTCCTAAAGAACTGCAATACACTGAAAAGTCTAATGAGAAAAGAGTATTCACATTAGTGTTGTGAAGGAGACGTCATCATGGTAGTAGGATGGGGCTTGGACCACGATGGGACTATGAGCAACAATAAAGGAGCATTGGGCACAGTGGTGGATGAATTTCTCCTCAACAGTGGTGAGCAAGACCAGGGGAAAGCCATAGACAAAACACCAAAAATTATATGAGTGCTTGAAGTTTAGACCTCCTTTCAATTAAGGGAAAGGCAAAAAAAAAAAAAAAAAAAAAAGCCAAAGTGACTGAATATTTATCCAAAAAACTTGAAGAAAAAACGTGATAGAAGGGACTTTATTACCTCAGTAAATAAGATTAAAATTTCTTCCACTGGTAGGATTTGAGAGTTATTTGAGATTTAACTAAGGTAAATTCAGATGTAAGTAAATAAAGTTCCACTTACGCAGTAGAGTCTGTCACTATGAAATTCATGCCATGTACGCAATCATAATTTTTTTTAACTGTACTAGATGGTGATCTCTTTGGAAGAAAGATTTAGACTTTTTTATCTTTTGAAGAGTGGGCAGAGTATGGATTTTAGGAATCAGACAGGCGTTCGAGTTTTAGCCCTGTCGTTTATTGTCTGCACAAATTTCTGCAGTCTCTGTTCCCTCTTTTGAAAACCGTAGATCACGTAAGTTACCACGTACTAAAGATATTGTGAAGATCCAATTCAATAATATGCAGGAGGTATCTGGCACTCAGATGTCTAATCAATATTTTTTCCCAGTATCTCCTCCTCCCTCAGCACACAGCAAAGAACACAGCACACACTGATACTCAGTGAACATGTGGCTTCCCCTGCCTGTAGCATGCTCCCCACTAGCACTGCCCGGCATGATCCTGGAACAGTATCTCCTTCCTCTCCCCTAGAACGTTCCAAGTGGCTCTTAGTTAGATTTGCTATGCCCTTCCAGGAACCTAATGATGTTCATGTTCTTATCCCCGTGTTTCAGATCAAGAACGAGGCACAGGACAGTTCAGCAACGTCTTTAAAGTCGCACAGCTGGTTAAGATCATGGAGACAAGCTCTTTCCAACTTCAGAGTCTATACCCCTACCTACTTTCCCCTCCTGATTCCAGGTCCTTCCAATTCCAAGCTCGTACTTCTTCCACAGCATCACAGTCCTCCCTTCCACAGATCAGTTTTCCTTCTTACAAATTCCTCATTCGGTCTGAGGTAGCTTTGCTGAAGTTAAACTCAAAGCTCCCAGAGAAAGAACTCTGTGATTCTCAGCTCCAGGAAGCACACTGGCATGCAGCCACTCTTTCAAATGTCTACCAACTCAGCCAGTAAGCTCTTAGTGAGAACCAATATTTGGTCTTGAGTTCTGAAGGATGCTGGAACTCCAACTGAGGATCTTGAGCTACAAAGACAGATGGGGCACTGAAATTAGCCTAATCAATGACATGCAGGTCCTTTAAATTCCTATGTTCTCTCTGGAGAGCTCAGCACAGCTCAGGTGCTGAGCCAGGACAGGGCTCGGCAGTCCAATCCAAGGAGAGAGAAGAATTCAAAGATACCTCCCTTCTCAAACAAAAACTTCCTTGGATCTTCTCATTTAGGAGGTGATAGTCAGCAGTGTGTCCCGCCATACCCTGAATATCGAGGTGAGGGTCTCTGGTCCTCCAAGGCTGGCCCTTTCCAGCACAACACAAGCTCTATGAGAGAGAAGGGCTCATTCTCCGTCGTAGCCCCAGTGCCTAGCACAGGGCCAGGGATACTGTGTTTCTCAATAGATAGTCATTGTATTCATGATTAAATGAGTTTCCCTTCTCAGTTTGAAAACTCTGATTCAAAAACACTGCATTCTTTCCTCGTTGACTCAGTTTGGCTGGGCAGGGGGAGGGAAGGGAAGTGACGTCCATTGACCATGACTCTTTCTCAGGCACGTTGTTTTCTACGCATGATATTTAGTCCTCAGAACAAATTCTGTGAGGTAGACAATTACTACTCCACCTGTAGATAAGAAACTGGATCTTACAGAGGTAAGGTAATGAGCCCAAGATAGCACGGCTGGAAGCAATGTCTATGCTGATGATTTTTCTGTCCTTGTGGAACAGTTCTCACGAAGCCTAAAAAATTGATTAATTTTCATGGTTTGCCTCCTCTTCAATGCTATTAGATAGTTTGATCTAATTATCATTAATAGCAGGTGTGACTTTATTTTTTTTTTTAGCACTTACCGTGTGCCAGGCATTGTTCTCACGCTTCATATGTATTAATACATTCAATTATTTCCACATCCCTCGAAGATTAGTGATATTATTGTTCCTATCTTACGGGTGATGGATGGATGGGAAATTTGAGCAAAAACAACTTATCTAAGGTTATATATCTAATAAGCAGTGGGTCCACATTTCAAATCTAGGCTTTCCACTTCCTGAGCTCTTAAACACTCTGCTGCACCTTCTCTCTGAAATCCACCTATGTTGGATGTGTGCAAGGAGCAGCCCAGGGCTGCCAAAGACCAGCCAGTCCCCACCATGGCACCAAAGAACACCCCTGAACTCATCATCACATCCTAGATGTTGGTTACCAGCAAAGTAAATCTGGCAAAATCTGGACTGATTTGAATTGGGTAAGTTCTGTTTCTTTCATATATACGGACTAATTGGTGACATGGCCATCCTTTTTGTCTTCTCAGTGTAATCATAGCTGGGACCAGTTTTCTTATTTTTTAAAGAAAGTCTTAACAGTTGTTGATCACACCAAGCTTTATCACTGATGATCATTCTGCTCAAAGTCACTAGATGCTGACATTTTAAGAAACTTCAGAGAGTCAATGACACAGCTCAACCCACTGGCACATTATACTGTGAAGTGGCTCAAGATGTGAATCAGACAGAATAGCTAAAATTCCAGATGCATAAAGTATGGAGGGCAGAATCCTCTGAGGAAACAAGAGAGGACCAGTCAGGCAGAGATGATTCAAAGTACAGAAGAATCTCCGTTCAATTTCCTCATCTACCCACCTTCATAAAAACTCTACTCTTGCCCTGCCCTCAAAGCTAAAAATGAGAGTAATCCTTAAATAGGAGGCTGAAATTTGATTTTCTGGTGACCTACATCATGTAAATACAATAAGTAAAATTAAAAAAATTTATTGTAGCTATCTAACCAACGTGGGAATGGTATTTTTTTTTATTAAATTCTCAAGAGTGACCTGAAGATTTAACCAAATTATGCTGGGGATGTGGGTAAAAAATGTTTTTTACCCCCACAGAGAGCAGCTGCTTTTTGAAATCAAGGGCACTGACCAGCGGATAGAGTCTCTGCAATTAACCTGAAACTGAAGAAGGCCACCTAGAACATAATTGACACCATTCCTATTCCTGGGTCAGGCCAAACAGGAGCCGTAATGATGAGATTCTTCTTCACATCTGTTCTTGTAACACAGCCGGAGCAGGAGCAGCCATTCTCTACCACTAAGGGTTAACTCTCCCTGGTCCACAAAGGCCTGGCTCTCTCTTCATTTTCCTTTTTCTCCCTCCCTCCCTTCAGCCATCACCACCCCCCATCACCGCCCACCAACCCAAGACAATGCACTGAGATAACCACATTCCAGGATGACAGCAAATACCCTCTAGGGGTCTCAAAGACTGTCTTATTCCAGGCAGCTTTGAGGCTGGGGTCAGCAAATCACAATCTCACAAATACTCACAAAGAAACTAGAAATACTGTTCCCAGTGAGTATAATAAGCTGAAGACAGACAAGGGTACAAACCCAGCCATGTCGTCTTCTCCAGCGTCCACAAATCAAGCTGAATTGGACATAAAGAAGCACCATTCCTGTGTTTAAGTCACCACGTGACCTCAGACAAGACACTTCATGTCTCTGGGTCTTCATTTCCTCACTCATAATGAGAGGACATTGGGTTATTAAATTAGAAGGATGACCGTGGACTGCTCTTCCTCAAATACGCTATGATTCAAAATACAGGCATATTGTTTCATTTGTGTAGATTCATAAATTCATATTTATTCACACAGCTTGAGGACCCCGAGCCATTTTATTTTAGTGAAAACGTGTATACACTCTGAAGTGTCTGAGCATTAGGGATCAGCTTCTTGGGAATAGATGGGGTTAAATGTAGATTTCGTGTTTTTATACTGAGGAGTAAGTTTTTTTAAAAAAAATCAGCGTGACACATTTGGAAAAGGGGGTGGTTGGGAAGGATGGATGAAGGAGACATTATTGGTGCAAGTGTCCAGGAAACAAGCTTATAGTTGTCAGTGGTAGGTGACCTATATTCATAATTTATTATTTACTACTGATGTTCATCTAACCTGTTGGAAGCAGATGCATGAGGTCCACGTCCTAGGGAGCAGATCAAGGACAGTGATAAGCAATACTGACTTACACCAATGTCATCAATTCTAACTAAAACATAAGCACTGGGCCAATTTAACAAGCACATCAACCAGCACAGCACGTCTGCACAGAGGGACTTGATGCTACTGAGAAAGGATAGAAATTTTTCCTGAAGCTTTGCTGAGCTTTACAGAGATGCTTTATGGGCAGAGGAGAGGGCTAGCTTTGCTGAATGGACAAGATACACGCTACATTGAATACAGGTTTTGTTTTTTTTTTTTAACCATGTTACCAAGGTTGCTTACATAAGTTTGGGAAGATAGGAGGGTTCATTGAGTTAATAACAAGAATTATGAAAGTAGCTGAACCCAGGAAGAAGACCATAAGTACGGCCAAAGCTATTCTGAAGTCTAGACTACCTCGCTGCAGTGGTCCCTAGTGTGCTATTTGGCATTCCTTTTAATTTCCCTTCAGTTGTAATGAGATAACCAAGGTTTATAATACAGTAAATGTACAATTAAATGCAGACGATATGGTATTCCTGGCAGCACAATTCAGGATGCTGGGTTTATACTGCAAAATATCATGACCACTTTGAACAGAGATTTGTTGCTCAAGGAAATCAAATCTCTAGTAAAACGGGTCACTTATAAAAGTCTTATTAACTTTGGTGGTGATTGGGAAATTTAGCCATTTCAAGCATCTTTTATTGACTAATTCACTTAATAAATAATTTTTGGACACTTACTGTGTGTCAGGCACTCTGCTGGGTCCTGAGCACAGAGCAATGCCTATTCACATGCACCTGACATTCTATAGGGGAAACAGTAAGCAAACATTAATACACAGAAAAGTTGTATATTAGGGTAAGTTCTACAGAAAACAAGCAAGGAGATGCTATAGGAATAATGGAGAAAGGCAGCGTTTCCAGCCAGTGCTACTGAAATGAGTTGGATGCCTGAGGAAATTATCTAAGGAAACTGGTACAAGCCTTTTTGGCTCCCTCATCTGAATCCCTGAGGACACAGGACTGGTAGCTGCCACTCTGGCAGCAGGATACCCAGGGTTATGAATCAAAATAACCTGGACTCAATTCTTGGTTCTGCCAATGGCTAACTGTGATTAAGGGCAAGTCACCGGCTTCCATGATGGCTTTTCTCATAGACAAGGTGGATAATCCCTGCTCTGCTTATTTCTATCATGGCAGAAGCGAGGAGCAAATTGATAGGAAATGATAAACTGGTACACGAATGTTAAGTTGTGCTATAATTAATCAACCCTAGGAATTTCACATCCTTTCTCACACCTTCAAGATGCTGATCATGAAGATATTATCCTTTTTTTTTTCCTTTCTGGCTTTCCATGTACAATGCCAGGAATGTAACTCTGCCTTCTGGAAAAACGCACCCTCTGACATACGGTGTATGCAAACATCCATCTGCGGGCAAGAGAGGCATGGTAAGCGCTCTGCGCATCAGGAGTGGGAGTCTGCTCGTTAGTCAGTTGTTTGAGGCCTGGGTGGTGACTTCTTTTCAGTTTTCAGGTTATATAAGGAAATAATCAGTAAATAGAAAGATTGCCTCATTATGCAAAGTGAAATACAATCCGCCTTAGAAAGGAGAATCGTGCCGGGAAGCTTGCTGAACAGACTCTGCCTCCAATTAAGCTCAGATTATAGAGCTGTGCTTTAGCTGAAAATCCATTCTCCAGAATGGCTTACATTTCAAGGGACATGGTCAACATGGTAATGACAATGTTATCCTGCTGTTTTCTGTAATTCCTTTTCCCAAGGAACTCGGAGTACCATCCTTGTCTTAGCTTTTCTCTTCAGACCCAGTTGGGAAAATGATGGGTAGAGATTCTGCCCTCTACACCCCTAAACAGAACCAACAGGGAAATAATGCTGTGGGGTTTGCCTGGAGCACCAGGGTGGGAGCTGAAGTCAGGCTCCAGGTGCTTCCTCCTCAGCGTTATCAGTTAGCACCTTTGAAGTGCTGATGCCTATACAGTGTTATATCAAAAGTTATAAATAACAAAGAAGCTGGTTTGGCCTCTGAGACAAGAAAGATGCTGGTGGGGAAAAAAAAGAAAAGCACCTGAATACACGTTGAACAAATACACAGACTAAATCCTGGGGCAGCCAAGAGGCATCTCATAAACATTACCATTGTGTCCCACCAGCCACAGTTCCAAAAGACCAACAGTCTATCAATACTGTATTTCATGGAATTGAAGGTGACCATCAAGCCACACCATTATCTTTCCTTACCACTACAGAAAAAAATTCCACCAGACTCTGACACGTTGCTTTCTTAACTTTAATTGTAGGACATATATTGATTTTAGAGATGTTAAAATGTAGGGGGAAATGCATCTTAGATTAATCGATAAATCTGTTTTTAGCACACCTCTAAAAAGACACGCAAGAGCTAGGGAAGTCTCAAGAAGCTGCCTAGCTAATTTGATAAAATTTGAGGTTCTTCTCTATGAGAAAAAACAAGGCCTCTTTAGAAAAAAAACAGGAACTTGAGGGGTGAGTATGAAAGACACCTGAAAAATCACACAAGGTACAGGGAGGGCACAGGACACAGGACCCAGGGATCAAATCCTAGAAACCCAGAATTAGCAGGAGTTCCTATAGGCTTAAAGGAAGAAATTTCTGAAACAAAAGGATGTGTTATTTCACACAGCAGGCACTCGACATAAGGAACCCATTACCCCTAGAGACAGCACACACTAAAAGAAGATCATTTGGTTCAAAAAGGGTTTTAGATAAATTCAGACGGTAGATCCATAAGGGGGTCCACCCTCTATACACTTAAGCACTCTTATTAAGTCATCACTTCAGCTTTTTCCTTCTGTGCTAAATAACAGTGCTTCTTCTAGCTCTCCCTAATAGTCCCCATTTTCCAATCCTTCAATTTTATCTGTCTTCCTTTAAATCAGTGGTCCCTTTAAGTGAGTCCCCCACCCTGACCTTTTCATTAGCCCTTAAAAACATCATGGAAAGTTCAGGTATAATGTAACCCCAAGTCACTGTCAGAGTTTGAAGCTCACTGAAGGCAGAGACGTATCATCTTTATCTTTGAAACTTCACAGTGCCCAGCACAGTGTCTGGGATAAAGTCCCCCCCAACAGATGAGTGAATGAAGGAGTAGATGTGTGTAACCCTTGTTCTCTGGAACCCACCTGGGTTGCCTCGTTGTCCCCTGTTCTGTGTGGATCGTCTACGTGTGTGATGGCAGATTTCGGGGTGGGTATTGCGGAGAAAGGAGGGAACAATATGTTTATTGAAGAGGGATTTGCATCTGCTGCCAAACGCCCTGGATCCCCAAGTTCAGTTATAACTCCTATTACAACTATCTTAAGGGGAGCTCAGGGAATATGGGAGCTCAGCCTTGAACCCCATAGTCAGGTGTCTGTTCTTGCCACAAGACTGAAGTTAAAAGAACAGATGAGGTAGACAGGTAGAAAACGTAAGTAGGCAGGCAGAGTTGTTCGTTTTTGTTGTGGGAGGGGAAGAAGAGAGATTTCTTCCCACAGATTTTTCCTTTCTAAAAAACCTTTTCTTTGCATGATCTACATGATTTTGCAGATGTCCATGGGGGCTCAGCCAACAGCCTTCTGCAGGTGAGGCAGAGGGAGTTTAACTGAGCTGTCTCCACACCTGCAGGGTTTCTAGTCCACAGAGAGTCGGAAACTGTGCAAAGTTATGAAGTGCCCACAGGGCCACAAGTGAGACTGGAATGCTAGAGGTTGTCTGATGCGGCGAGGGGTTAAAAACACGAGGAGATAGCAGACTTAGAAGACTGGCTTCTTTTTTTTTAAGGGAACTACATTCAATATCTTGTAGTAACCTACAATGAAAAAGAATATGAAAACAAATGTATGTATGTATATGTATGACTGAACTGTTATGCTGTACATCAGAAACTGACACAACATTCATAGTAAACTGTCTATACTTCAAAAAAAATGAAAAAAAGAAACTGGCTTCACTTCCTCTTAAAGTAAAGGGTGGAGGGAAGTTCTCTTAATTAGAAAGACTATCAATTAACCCAAAGGTGACTTTGGTGACTTGAACAGGAGTCATCCAACAAGCCTGACCTGTATCCCAGTGGAACCCAGCTATGGCCTGGAATAAAGCACATGAGTGGCATCATTTAGGAAACACACACAGAGCAAAAGGACAGCTAATGCTTCTGTGAACTCAAGGATCATGTCCCTTTGGCCTCCTTACTCAGCAGTCTAGATTCCTGCCGATGGAGAAAAACTGAAGGAAAAATAATTATTCACACATTCACATGTATATGTGTGTATTTATTTCTTCAAAGCAGTTTCGTAACATCCTTTTGAGACAGGTTCTAAAACCTCACTTTCACAACAAAGCTCCTTTATGGGCACACTTGTCTTTCCGCAGTGGCCTGAGTTAGCACTTGCCGTCGTGTTCCTTTACACACCACACTTACAGACATGACACCATGTGAGAATGAAATGCTTTGCGGCTGGTCACCTCTGTCTCGTTACACAGGATTCATGAGGCCAGAGGGGCAGCCCTCATCACTGGCCCTAAGCCTGATGGCAACATTTTATACATTTTCTCTTTCTCCTTGTTAAGGAATTAAGGATTCATTTTATCTCATTATTATCTATGGATTTTCCTTTCCTCCTGCCATATTTGCTAAGTATTTTTTTAAGTAGAGGAATATTGCTTAAGAACATCTTTTGTGACACGTACATGGGTCTGTGTGCATGTCTGTCTTTACGCACTTGTGTGTGTGCATGCACGTGTGTGCATCCGTGCATGAGCACTTGTGAGTCTGTGTGAGTGGTTGGGACGACCTGGGGACACACAAGGGACAAATCCTAGCCCTAGGTTTAAAAAAAGCTATTTCCTCTAAGCACCGATCCCACTTGTCCACTGTGCACCTGAAGAAGGTTTACATTCTTCAGGAAGCACAAAGGGAGTGGCTACTTCCTGCTATACACACTGGTCACATCTGTGTGTTTCCTAAACCTTCCCTCTCAGCTGAGTATCATTTATCTTCCCAGACATTTCGCCTCCACAGACGTTTTGAGTTTCTGCATCACTCATAAGACAATGACAGATCATTTGGTGCCCCTGAGCTTCTAGACATGGGTTTGTCTTCTGTTAGGTCCAGTGAACCAAAACCAGGAACTGTTCAAGACATTCATA